>NC_048598.1:61146046-61506046 GCF_003668045.3 Cricetulus griseus
CCGCCTCAAACTCCACCTCATGTTCTGCTAGCTCACATTGCTTCGTATTGGTTCTCGCTGTCTCATATCTTGCCTCCCCTTGCTTCTTGTTGCTTTATGCTGTCTCACACTCCTGCCACCAAACTGTGAGCCCCCCTAAGCTGTTTGTCAGGCATTCTGTCATAGCAATGCAAACTAATACAGTCACATAGAATTGGAATTTTAGTGACTTAGTGGTCACCAGACCTCTTTATGTTGTCCATTCTACATTTAGAAAGTAGTTGCAGTGACCAGTTAAGGCTTGCCTTTTCCTAATGCGTGTGTCTTTTCTCAGCTGCCATTTACCAAGTACCTTTGTACTAGGTCCTGTGTTAAGTAGTTTACAGCAGTTCACTTACTCTCACAATACTGCGTGGAGGCAGTGTATCAGCTCCACTTGGTATAGAGGTTGTAATGACTCAGAGAAGTTTGGAACTTAGATGAAATTCCATGGCAAACAAGAAGTAGAGTGTATATCCATGTCTGGTCTTCTTGATTGTGGACTCCAGCTCCTACCCAGGGTCATAGCTCCACATTCCTCAAGGTAGATCTTCAGTGTGAGTTTACTATGCTGGCTTGTTGCCACTTCCAAGGATAGATAATCCCTGGCCTCTGCAGATATCTTGTGTGCACTGGATTTGGGAACATACTGTCTTGGCCAAATTTCTCTGGACCCATTGGTGTCCATTTCAAGTCATAGCTAGAGGTGACTCAAAAGCTATGTCATCATCAGGGGAATATAGTGTGTCTGTTAGCTATTGTATGTGGCATTCATATCAGTTCACACAAATACCTGGAAAGATTGGTTGCACTGAGCTTTAAGAATTCTCCATCATCTTGGAGGCTCTGGATCAATGGTTGCTTTATTTGAGAGTCAGGACCTCACTTTATAACCCGGGCTGGCTTGGAACTCAGTATGTAGCTCAGACTGGTCTCAAATTCACAGTGATCCTCCTGCCTTAGCCTCCAGGTACTGAAATTATAGGCATAAGTTACTATTTCCAGCTTCATGTTTAGCTTTGATTACCTAAAAATGCCAGAGCTCTCAGTTTTTCAATTTATTTTATGTCTGATGTTTTACTCTTTAGGCAGGGCCCACTATGCTTCCTGCTGATTGATGTCCATGGTTTATATATGGAGTTAAAGGAGTAAAAGCTCCAGAGCCTAGAGGATGGGGCAGGGGCAGAACCACTAACAACAATAAGGGCCTGGAGAAGACACAGTGGTCCTGATGGCAGTGTTGAGGGTGAGGCACAATGGGGTCAGGAGAAGACTTAATCTGTGGATGTTGAGTTTATGGCTTTGAGTCACATGGAAATGGGACACTGGAGTGTGGCAGAAGTGTAGGAGGGAAGATGGACTGAGGGAGTGTTTTGCATTTTGGCTTCAGTTGAGATCATGACTAGGAGAGAACCTTGAACCTGGGCAGCATGAAATATCACTGGCCACATCGTGGACTGTTTTGCTTGGCTCCCTGTCCTTGTGCAATGCTAGCTCAATGATCCCACTGAGAAAAGGCCCCACATAAGACATCTCCACTAATCCCTAGAATCTGTGAAGTTTCCTTACGTGGCAACAAATACAGTGAAGAGAGAATTTTTGAGGGTGTACTTAGCTGAAGGTCTCCAGAATAATCCTAACAAGAATGTGTATGAAGCCTCAAACTTCTGACTCTCCTGCCTCTACTTCCCAAGTTCTAGGATTATAAGCATGCACCACCACTTCTGGTTTAAGTGTTTCTGAGGTTGGAGCCCAGGTCCTTTTGTTTGAACACTCTACCAATTGAGCTATGTCCTCAGCATGAAAATGGGGCTTTTGTTATAGCCACAAGGGATTTGTTATGTTTGGGGACGTCCACAGGGCAATTGGACTGAGTTATCCAGGTAGCCCCTAAATGCTATGACAGGCGTCCTGTGAACTAGCCTATGGTACCTTTTCTTGACTGATGGTTGATGTGTGAGGGCTTATCTTAGTGTAGGTGGTGCCACCCCTGGGCTGGTGGTCCTGGGTGCTATAAGAAAGCAGGGTGAGCAAACCATGAGGAGCACTTCATAAGCAGCACTCCCCATGGCCTGTGTATCTGTTCCTGTCCTCAGGTTTCTTCCCAGGCTTCCCTGGATGGTAGGCTCCAAGCTGTAAGATGAAATAAACCCTTTTATTCCCAAGTTTCTTTTTGTCATAGTGTTTTATCACAGCAACAGGAACCTTAATTAAGACAGAACTTGGCACCAGGTGTGGGGCATTGTTTTTTGGAGTAATTATGGCAGAATTTGAACTTTGAGCTTGAAAAATCATCTAGGGCCCAGAGCTCAGTGGTAGCTTTGGTGATAAAAATGTTGAGAGAAATGAAGATGTTGGAGGCCTAGTTTATGAAGTTTCAGAGAGACAGAAAGACTCAACCAGGGTCACTTGTGTGCTATTTTGTATTAATAATCTGTGGTGTCTGAGAAGCCGGATTTGAAGAGTCAGCTGTGATTAACAAGAAACAAACACTACCGAAGTAAAATGCTTGCTTTGCTGGGACAGTTGATGCTGGTTATCTGGGGCAGAAAAAATCAGCTGCAATAAGGACAGACAAGCATCCCTGAGGTAAAATCTTCTGGGAAGTGTTTCCTCAGAGTTGGCACACAGAAGCTGTGTGCCAGAGGGAGCCAAGGTTATATCTTGTGCTGGTAGCCAAACTTGGTAATGTGTAAGAGTCTTCCAAGTTGCATTGGTTTCGAAGGTATGAAGGGATATGGAGAGCAGCTGAAGCTTGGCACCATGAGAGGCCAGGAAAGGCCACTGGTGAAGGTGTAGTCTCTGTTACAGTGGAAGCCCCAGGATTGAAGGGATCATGGAGAGAAGTTGAGACTTGGCACCGGGTGGTAGGGTCAGAGTTCCCGAAGAGAACCCAGGAGAAGCTATTAGTTAAAGTACAGCTCAGTTGTAGAAGAAGATCTTAGACTTTTGGAGATACCAGTACCATGGGATGACTGCCAAGGACAACAATGGGAGTGGAGAAGCCAGCCTGAGCCAAGGAGATGAGCTTTGTGTTTTGTGAATGTCAGAGTCAGAGAAGTATGACCATCCAAGCCCTTTGGTGCCTTAAAGATTGTGAGTGAGTCCCAGACACCACACTGAGTTGTTGACATTGTTGTAGTTTGGTTTTGCTTTATTCAGCTTACATAATGGAAGAACCCGACTAACAGGGGACCTTTACTCCTAGAGGCCAGCTGTTGACATGGTTCAGAGTGCACATTCCCCTCTTGTTGTCACAAGATGTTTTTGTTTCTCTGTTGCTGTCTTCAAAGCTTGACTCTGTTCAGAGCTCTTACATGGGCCTCCATCTAGTATCTCTCCTTGGTTATCAGTGTCTCCCTCCCACCATCCCAGAAGCCAAACATTGTGAGCCCCTTCAGATCAGGGTTTTGTTCTGAACAGAACCTGTTCTTTCCTGTTTTATGTGGCTAGCCTTAGGCACATGGCTTGCCAGTAGCAGGTTAAGGGACAGTCAAGGTTTCTCAGTAAATTAATGAGCTGTCTTTATTTTGGAAGTCTGTGTTTGTATGTCTCAGGCATAAGTCTTCACATTGGTGGGCACAGTCATGGTTTGATTGTACAAGATCTAATTAGTTAGCCTTGCCACAAGCTGTTTAAAGAAAACCAAGGTGGTGGAGGTGGGGGGGGCAGTTCTCATTGTTTGCTCATGGCTCTGCAGAGGTCAGAATTCAGTGACCTTTCCTGTGAAGAAGAAATCCATTTTAGAATCTGATTAGTGACTTTTTTATTTTGGAAATTGCTGATGTAGCTTCAACTGAATAAATCAATTGATTATCTGGGATGTACAAAGCAGAAGGCCAGGATGAACTTCACTTTGGGGCTGTCTATGCAGTACTTTGGAGAAGTGGTTTTGTGAGTGAGTGTGTGTGCGTGCATCTGTTCATTGTGTGTGTGTGTAGGCCAGAAGTTAGTCCAGAGACAAGGTCTCTCCATGAACCTGGAGCTCACAGAATGAAAAAAATGGCTCTAGGGGACTTTAGCTTCAGGAGGCTGGCTGCAGGGAGATGTGAAGTGGTCTTTGCTCCATCTGTGCCCCAGTAGACTAGCTGGCCCGTGAGCTGCAGGGGCTCTCTTGCTGAGGTGTGCCACCAAGCTGCTGTGGGACGATCCTTCTATATGCTGGGAATGTGTGTTGTTCTCATTGGTTGATAACAAAAGATGATTTGGCCTATAGCCAGGTAGAATAAAGCTAGGCAGGAAAGCCAAACCATGATACAGGGAGAAAGAAGGGTGGAGTTTGGGAGAGATGTGAGCCAGTTGACCAAGAAACAAGATGCCAGCAGACAGGTAGAAAACACGAAGCCATGTGGCCATACATAGATTGATAGAACTGGGTTAATTTAAAATAAGAGCTAGTTAGTAATAAGCCTGAACGACAGGCCAAACATTCTGTAATTAATATTAAGCCTCCGAGTGATTATTTAGAAGTGGCTGCAGGATGGGGCAGGACAAAGAAACCTCCATTTATATCAAGCCCAGCTTTTTACATAGGTTCCAGAATCCTAACTAAGGAACATGTTTGTGCTTCACTGATATCTCCCTAGGCATTGGATTCCTCCACGACTGGAATTACAGATGGTAGTGAACCATTGGGTAGGTGCTGAGAATTGAACTCTGACCATCTGGAAGAGCAGAAAGTGTTCTTAATAGCTGAGCCATCTCTCCAGGTACATTCCACCCCCACCATCCAGTTTTTACTTGGCTTCTGGGGATCTGAACTCGGGTCCTTATGCCTGAGCACCCGTCCCCCTAGCCACAGGAACAGACATTTCTGAATTTGCTCTTTGTCATTTGCTCACTGATACCTGCCACTTGTAATTTGATGAGGAGGAGGTCAGGCTTGGGAGGCTGGATTAAACATTTCTGTGATGCCTGCAGCATGGCTAAGCACCAAACTGAAGCAAAACTAGCTTCAAGTTCTGGCTTCTTGCTTGGAGTTTCAGGCTGGCAGGCATATGTATGGAGTTCCCCTGACACTGGACATGTCAGCAGCATCTGGCTCTGGTGGTCCAGCTGGCATTCCAGCCAGGAGTCAGTTGGCCCCGAGCAATCCTGGGGCCTTCTTTATTGGAGCAACTAGGCCATGGTCCATGTGTTCTATATCCAGCCCCCTCTGTTTTGGCAGTTTTGGAGCTTGTGGCCCTGGTCTTTCAGACAGGCAGATCTTTGAACTCTGAACTTCTGCATAAATCCCTTCTCTGTTAATCGGAGTTGGTTGGTATTGTTGGCCAAGAGGAATCAAGCTCCTGGGGCTGGAGAAACGGCTCAGTGTTTAAGAGGGCCTGAGTTCAGTTCCCAGAACGCGTGTTGTAGGACTTAACACCATTTCTAACTCCAGCTCCAGGGGATTTGACATCCTTTTATGAACTCTTCAGGCACCCTCACACGCATTGCAGATTTGCACACACACACAAGTAAGTAAAAATAAAAAAAAACTTTTAGAAAACAATAATTTATTTATTTTTTGTTTCATGTGCATTGGTGTTTTGCCTGTAAATATGTCTGTGTGAGGGTGTTGGATTCCCTGGAGTTACAGACAGGTGTGAGCTGCCATGTGGGACTTCTGGAAGAGCAGTCAGTGCTCTTAACTGCTGAACCATCTCTTCAGTTCCCCCGCCCCAGTAAAACTTAAGAAAAAGAATTGGACTCCTTGGGGTCAGGGATGTGGCTCAGTGGGTAGAATGCTACACAAGCCCTGACCTCATCCTTGGCACTGCACAAACCAGGCTTGGAGGCACATGCCTGTACCCCAGCACTTGGGAAGTAGAGTAAAGGAGAATGGGATTTAAGGTCATCATAACTACCTAATGAGTTGAAGGCCAGCTTGGGCTTGAGGCCCTGTTTTTGTTTTTGTTTTTTTGTATTTGTTTTTTTTTTTAAACAAAACATAATAGACTCCAATTGTGTGCCATAAAAACATGGATTGTGTTTTATTAAAATGACATATACTTATGACTTATGTTGAACAGTTCAATCCCTTTCCTTTTCTCTACCACATAGCCCCTCCCCTTCACGCCTCTCTCTTCCCGTCCCAGGGGACGCTTCATTTCAGTCATGACACCAGCAAGGTGAGGAAATGAAGCTCGAGTAATAAGCCAGGAAGTGATGTGTACAGAATGACTGTGTGTGTGTGTGTGTGTGTGTGTGTGTGTGTGTGTGATATGTGTGATTGTTGGTGTGTGCAGGTACATGTGCACATGTGTGTACATGCATGTGGAAGGCATAGGACAGTTTTGGTTGTTGGGTATTATTCCTTCAGGTGCTGGCCTCCTTGAATTCTGAATTTTCTCATTGGCCTGGAAGTCTAGACAAGATGGCTAAGTAGACTGCTTGGCCATCAAGATTCAGGGATTTGCCAGTCTATGCTTCTCAGGTTTGTAAGTGTGCCATTTCTCCACTTTACCGTGTGTGTGTGTGTGTGTGTGTGTGTGTGTGTGTGTGTGTGTGTGTGTTCCCCCACCTCACCCTGTGTGTGTGTGTATTGGGGGCTTACTACACAGTGACAAAGCCTGCATGTGACTGGCAGTGGGCAACCTTGGATGTTGATCCTCGCCTTCCACCTGGTTTGAGATAAAAGCTCTTTTGTTAAGTGCTGTGTAAACCAGGCTAGCTGGCCATCGAGTCTGTGGAGTCTCCTTTCTTACCGTACAAACACCACCCCCCAAAACCAGAAAACCCAAAACAAAAACAGATGTGCTCACTTTTTTGCATCTAGTTTTTGCATGGGCTCTGGGGATCTGAATTCAGGACATCAGGTTTACCATGGCAAGTACTATTTATTACCCACTAAGTCATCTCTTCAACCCAGTGCCCAGCTTTTTTATGTGACTTTTGGGGACAGAACTCAAGTCTTCACTCTTGCAATGGAAACCCTTCACTAACCAAGCTGCCTCCTCAGCCTCGGTTTTGTTTTGTTCCTTTGTTCTTTTACTTTCATGTCTTTGCAGTGAAGGGAATGGAACCTAGAACTTCACACATACTAGGCAAGCATGGTACCATTGGAGCTACATCTCCAGCCCCCCAAGTGCTGTATTTTGTGTGGGACTTGTGTTGTAGAATATTAAGATGTGTTACATTCATTTATGCTGTGGAGCATTTGTTTAATGATGCATAGATATGTTGTATTCTTTAGTGTTGTGTTTAACTCTGTGAAGCTGGGTTACTTTGCCTGTTTAAAACACCCGATTGGTCTAATAAAGAACCGAACGGCCAATAGCAAGGCAGGAGAAAGGATACATATGGTTGGCATGCAGGGAGAAGAAATAGGAGAAATCTGGGGGATGAGAGATCGAGTAGTGAGAGAAGGAAAGGGCAACAGGTGCCAACCACCCAGCTACACAGCAAGCCACAGAGTAAGGAGTAAAACAAGGTATACAGAAATAGAAAAATATGAAAGCCCAGAGGTAAAAGACAGATGGGACAATTTAAGTTAAGAAAACCTGACTAGAAACAAGCCAAGCTAATGATGGCATTCATAAGTAAGAGGAAGCTTCTGTGTGTATTGTTTATTTGGGATCTGGGTGGTGGATCCCCAAAAGATCAAAGAGTAAAGAGTAAAAACAACCAACTACAGACTTGTTCCTGGGGCCCTATTCCTTCTGCCCAAAAGGCATCCATCTTTCCTGCACCCTGGGGTTTAGGGTTCCATCTTGCTCCTTGTCCTTTTGTTTGAGACCTCTGGAGTCCAACCTTCCCAGCTGACTCAGCTGCCAAGAAACCTCATGCTTATGGCCTTCCCTAAGAAGTAAGTGTTCTCCCACACTGTCCTTGGGCTTAAAAGAGTGTCCATCTGCTTCAGGCTCCTGATTGAGCTTTTGCTCCCATTAGTAGAGTTCATTACCACCCTACAGTACTGCTGCATGTCACTTTAGCCAGGCCTCATTTTATTTTGCCTTTGGATGGTAGATGGTCATTGAATGGGTCTAGAACCCTCACTAAAGAAACTATGTGGTGTGTGTTTGCCTAGGACAACTTCAGCTGTCATTCCTTGGGTGCCATGCTCTCTGGTGTTTTTTATTTTTGTTTTGAGACAGATGTTCATTGGCTAGAACTCACCACTGGGTTATTCTGGCTGGCCAGCAAGTCCTGTTAAGGGAATCTGCCTGTCTCCACATTCCATCTTACCATCATTGGGTTTGCAGCCACATGCCTCCTTCTTCCTTTTCTTCCTCCTCTTCTCCTCCTTTCTTCTTCCTCTTCCTTCTTCTCCTAAACATGGGTCCTAGGGATCAAACTCAGGTCCTTATGCTTGTAAGACAAACACTTTATCAACTGAGCCATCATCCCTCTCATCTGTAAACAAACTTTCTGATGTTGTGGTTTGCTCTTGGAATAGCTTTCCTGTCACTTGTAGGTAGATGATTTTTCAGTCCAACATTCACTAAGAGACTGAATGAATGGGACAGTGTTCTTGAGGCAGAGACCAAAGCTGCTTGTTTCCTCCATGACCTTGAAAAAGTTACTTTTGGTAGATCCCACCTTCCTCATCTGTAAAACAAGATAATAGTGTTGGCTTCACTGGTGGAGGGTGGTGTAGCTAGTGTGGGAACCAATATGTGCAAATGTGCAGATCTACATGGCACACGAAGGCCAACAATTGCTTTGAGTCATCATTAATACATTGACATTTTACTACTCTGACTTTACCTCAAGTTCCATTGCACCCTTTGGAGTCTAGGAGAAGCTCAGGAAATGTCTGTGATCCTCAGTGTTCAGTCTGGGTTTCCCCAGTTCCCTGCTGGCTTTGACCTTGGTACTCAGAGTTGTATTCAGGAAAACACTGAGACAAGTCTAGCACCTCTGTGTTCTCTGGCCTGTTGCCGCCCCCACATGTTTTGATAACAGAATCTGATAAACTGCCTCCTCTTGTGTACAGAGCTCCTACTAGAAAGCCATGGGCTGTTCTGGGTGTTGGGGATGTCTGTATAAGCAAGACCTGCTCCCCTGTCATTTGGTGTGGCCATAAATTCACTCATCCACCTGTGGATAGTGTGTGTGTGTGTGTGTGTGTGTGTGTGTGAGAGAGAGAGAGAGAGAGAGAGAGAGAGAGAGAGAGAGAGACAGAGACAGAGACAGAGAGAGACACAGAGAGACACAGAGAGAGACAGAGAGAGAGACAGGGAGAGACAGACAGACAGAGAGGAGGGTGGGGATAGAGGAGAAAAGAGAGGGAGGGAGACAGAGGGAGAGGGAGAGGAAGAGAGGGAGATTTGTAAACCAAGAGCATATTGTGTACTGTGGGTGCAGCTCAGCTGAGAGAAGGCACAATGTCTGCTGTGGACTCTGTGTAGTGGGTCTTACAGGAATGTTCTCATGTAGAATCTGTGTAGTGGGTCTTACAGGAGTGTTCTACTCCTGGTTGCATGGATGGGGGAGAGTGACAGAGAGAGAAAAGGAGCAAGGGAAGGGAGAGGGAGGACACTAAAGGGAAAGAGAAGAGATGGGTAGTGAGTGTGAGCAGGCTGTCGGGGAGGGCAGCCAGTGCCTCTGGGGAGTTGCAGGAAGCTATTCAAGGATAAGAATGCAGGGGAGCTGTTCCTGTTGGAGGAGCTGCAAGGAGTCACTGGAGAGTAGGGTTGGGGGCTGGAAGACCCAGAACTTTTCTTCCCAGCATGAAGCTGAGGCCCTACTTAGTCCTCATCGAGGTTATCCAAGGGTGGTTGATGGATTGTAACATGGCCCTGTGTGACACTTGGACATGACCCTAGAGATCCTGGGGAGGATGGAGTGGGGTACCTCAGTGGCTCACAGGTGGCTGTATAGGACAAGTGGTAAAAGTAAGAGAGTAGTATAAGTTAGATGGAGATGAGAATATAGCTTAGGGAATGTGGTACCCACGAAGGCACCTTCAGTGGCTCAAGCATCTTAAGAAGTCAATATTAATGGGTTTACGGTATGTGAAATACATATTAGCACTTAGTTTCCACCTAAGCCTATCAAATGTACCCTGATGAATTGTTTATGTTCAAGTTTTTTGTTTGTGTTGTAAAGATAGTTTTGTGTGTATGTGTGTATATGACATGTGTGTAGAGAACATGTGTCTCTGTGTGTATACATGTGTAGGTCATAGGAAAACCTTGGGTGTCCTTCCTCAGGCCCCTTATTATTTTTGTTTGAGATAGCATCTTTTATAGGTCTGGAATGCTGTTACATAGACCAAGCAAAAGGGCTTAGGAGCTTCCAGGAATCTCCTGTATCCACCTCGTATCTTGCCAGTACAGACAACTACCATGGCTTTTAACATGGCTCTCAGGATCAAACTCAGGTCCTCACACTTTCAAGGCAAGTGCTTTAACCAAGCACTGAGCCCATCCCCAGCCCATGAAGCTACTCTTGGTTGGACACTGTCTTAATTGGGGTTTCTATTGTTGTGATAAAACACCATGGCCATAGCAGGCTGGGGAGGAAAGGGTTCATTTCATTAGTACTTTTATAACATAGTCTGTCACTGAAGGAAGTGAGGGCAGTCACTCAAGCAGGACAAGAACCAGGAAGTAGGACCTGAAGCAGAAGCCATGGAAGAACAATGCTAACTAGCTTGTTCTTTCATGACTTTCTCAGCCTAATTATGTTTTTGGTGTGTGTGTGGGGGTTGAGACAGGGTTTCTCTATGTAGCTCTGGCCTTCCTAGAACTAACCCTGTAGACCAGGCTGGCCTCAGACTCAGAGATGTGCCTGCCTCTGTCTCCCAAGTGCTGTCTGGGATTAAAGGTGTGTACCACCACCACCTTGTGGGCCTAGTTTTTTACAGCTTCCTTGATGGGCAGTCCCCCAACTATATGGGCTGGGCCCTTTCACATCAATCACAAATAAAGAAAATGTTCCACAGGCTGATTTGGTAGGGGAAGTTTCTCTATGGATGCTTCCTCTTCCCATGTGGCCCAGCTCAGTGGTTTTCAGCTTTCCGGATGCTGGGATCCTTTAATACAGTTCCTTATGTTGTGGTGACCCCCAACTATAACCTTACTTTGTTGTTGCTTCATAACTGTAATTTTGTTACTGGTATGAATCATAATGTAAATGTCCGATAGGCTGGATATATGATATCTGACCCCTGTGGGGGTCATGGCCCACAGGTTGAAAACCACTGCTCTAGCTTGCGTGCAGTTGACAAAACACCAAGCAGAACAGACACCTACTGTGTACCAGGGATCTGCTAAGTCCTATATGTGTTTCTATCTAATCCCATGACAACTGCATGAAGAAACAGAAACAGCTCAGTGTTGCACAGCTGACGCTTGGCGAATCTGGATTTGAACCTAGTCTTTCTCTTTGTCCTCTGAGGTCTTCGATCCCTGCTATCCCACAGCCTTCCTGACCTTCTGAGTAGGGACAGGGAGGCTGTCCTCACGCCTTTGACCTGGACAACAGAGTAGTGAGCTGTCAGATCTGATGGAAACCCCACCCTTTAATGTGGTCTATAAAGTGCCTTGGGCATGTAACTCCAAGAAGAATGGCAAGTTTTGGTGATTTAGCCAACAAAAAGTGAAAGATTAATGGGAGGTAGAATTTAGACTTTAAAGGATAGTTTTTATAGGTCTCTTTGTGGGTTAAATCCGGCCTTTGATATTTTAGTTTTTAAATTTAATCCTTTTATCTGTCCTTTGAAGGTAAATATTCATCTAAAATGAAAATTGCATGAAAAGAAACCAGTCATTAGTTATTTATAAAGCAACTAAAAATTCTTTTAAAGCTGTATTTAAAATTTATTTTTGCCCAAAAATGTTATGCAAAAAAAAAAGCATTTTTCTATATAGGGTAGGGTGTTTGACCAGCATGCACAAAGCCCTAAGTTCCTGGCACTGCACAAACTGGACATGGTCGTATACAGCTGTCACTCCAGCAATTCAGGAGGTGAAGGAAGGGGGAATCAGAAATTCAAGGTCTTCCCCTTCAGTATCTCCCCCTGGGCTCCTGTAAGTAGCCCTTACCAGATCATCATGTTAGACTGGGGAGGAATTGTTTCTTGGCTCTGTTACTGGTGCCCTATCTGGGGTGGTAAATGTTCATCTCCCCAGGAAAAGTCACACAACAGCTGGGCATGCCTGTGCATGTATGCAGTAGCACACAGTAGAGTTAGGTGTACGCACAACAGGATGCAAACAGCCACTGTCTATGAGTTCCCTCCTGCCCTTGGCCTCCTCCTCCACAGAGCCTCTGGACATATTCAATGGCCAGCAGCTGAAATGTCCACTGCTGGTGTGGGCTCCAGATCTGCCCTTACTAAGGACAGACACTGTCACTGGTTGCTGAGGGGAGCCAGCACTCCCTCTGTCAGCTGTCAAGTGTGTGCTAGTCACCTCGGAGCATGAACCCAGTATTTTCCTGCACGTGGATTTTGGCAGGTGTTTTTTTTTGCTTTTGAGAAACTGGCATTTCAATAGTTGAAGTAACAGTTGTTCTCAGATATCGTAGTCTCATTAAAATGTAGCTTATCTACTCAGGCTTAGAACAAAACAGTTCAATACAAATTCATTTTAGAGCAATTAAAAACCAGTAACTTGAAAGGATTAATGTATTCAGTAGACATTTATTGATCACCTGCTGTGTGCTTGGAAGAATAATACCTTGTCTCAGATGAATACTCACATGCTGGGGCTTGCTATTGCTTTTGGGACTGTCCACTTTCAGTGTTTGCCTTGGTCCCCTCTGTTAAAGATTCTGGGACTTGAAAGAACTACCCACGGGTTGGTGAGTTAGCTCAGTGGGTAGAGTGCCTGTCCAGCAAGCATGAAGCCCTGGGTTGCATTTTCAGCACTGCATGCAGGCAAGGGGAAATGCCTGTAATCTCAGCCCTCAGAGTGTAGAAGAAGGAAGATCAGAAATATCCTTAGCTACCAAGCAAGTTTGAGGCCAGCCTGGGCTATAGACCCTGTCTTAGAAAACCAACAAGCCAACCAACCAATCAAAACAAAATAAGACACTCCCCACTTGTGAGTAGCAGAACTTGTGAGTAGCAGAAATTGGGTCTCAACCAAGGTGTGATGATTCTAGTGTCACAATTATGGCCTCCAGACTCATTCATATTGAGTATGGCCAGGAACAGGAAGGCTAGGACAGTGGGGCATGGTGGTTCATGATTGTAATCCCAGCCCTGAAGAGGCTGAGACAGAGGCTACATAATGAGACTAATACCAAACAAAAACAAAACAAAAGGTGAACAAACAAACACAAACTAAACCAAAACCAAAACCCATCAATCAACAGACATCAAGGATAAAAGCGATAGCTATCTGTCCTATCATCCCAGTGGGGAGTCTACATGTCAATATAAATATTCCCCAATGGTATCCTGTCACTCAAAACAAAAGCAGCAAACCTTTGCCTTTGTAGGAACCATTTGCAACCCTCAAATTTAAAGAGCCAAAGGGAACAACAGCTCATGTACCACCGCTGTCACCAGAATGAGGACTGTGTGGCTTGTACTACTGCTTTGACCTAGAGTTCACCATGGGTGACTGCCTCCATGTGACAGAAGAAACATTCTTGATGAGCAAAGCTGGGATGGTAGGCCTTTGCCTTCTAAGACTCAGCCTACCCCTGCCTTCCTCAGGGAGTGCTGGCTGCTGGGCTGGTGTTGAAGATGCTGGCCAGGTGTGATGTTTCAGTACCATGAGAAAGACTTACTCTGGGCCTCAGAGATAGGTGTGGGGACCACGGCTGTGGGCCTTTATGACAGGAGAGACAAAGAGTTTACCTCAGAGCACAGTGCTGACAAATGAGAATATAGCCAAGGAGCCGGCTGAGAGTCAGGGTGTTATAGCCATAGGGACATCTGAAATTTCCAAGGTTTGTGTCCTGTAACAAAGAATCCGCCAGGGGTAGTGTCCAGATAGAGACAAAGATAGGGTCCCTGGTAGAGAGAGAGCCAGTTAAAGAGGAAATAGCATCCTGGAGAATGGAGGTGGGCTAGAAAACTAGGGTTAGCTAAATAGCATTGGACCACTAGAGTCCTGACTCTTCATGTGATATTTATCCCTAGATAAAGACCCCACTTTATCTCAAATGTATAGCATGAGCTTTCCTCTGGCTTATCCTGTCCCTTTACATGTAGTCCTGTTGAGAGGGGCGGTGTCTCTAATCTTTCTGCCAACCAGCGACTTTCATGTGAATTTTGGTGCCCCTCTCACCATCCACCCTATTCTCTTGCTACAAGAAAGTGGAAATTTGTATTAAGAAGCATTACAGTTAAGGGGGCTTTTGGATAAACTGAGCTAACAGAGTTTCTGCTCCAGCCAGGCCTGCGTCATTACCCAGGGTCTAGAGGATGGTGGAGGGTGTGGAGCACAGTCAGGTTATGAGGGCGATTATATCTTGAGGGTGTGATCTCTGGCTAGCCTGAATTAAGATGGCTCTTTGCTTAGATTTTTTATTTTCTTTTTGAGACAGTCTGGCTATGTAGCTCAGCCTGGCCTTTAACTTGCTATCTTCTTGGTTCCTCATCGTAAGTGCTAGGGTCATAGAAATGTGCCACCATATCCAGCTGAAACTATTTTACTGGAAAATACACAGACAGGTCCAGTGGAAGAATAGAAGTCTGATTAAAGTTTGGCTAACCGAAGAGCTTTTGTCAGTAGGGATGGACAGATGTGTTAAAGAAGATTTTTAATAGCCCATTGCAGTAATAGAAAATGGGTATTTTGGAGCTGGGGAAAAATCAATTAGTTATGTTTAATCTGTTTTCCTGAAAGCAGAAAGAAGCTGTGACAATGAGGAGACTACAGGTGGACTGGGGCCTTAATGTATACCCCATGTTCTGTCATGGGTCATGGGGCATCCTTCAAAAGGATGAAGGTTCCCACTGTTAGTTTCCTGAGTTAAACTGTTCCCCAAGCATGGCCCAATGAGTTCTTTGCTTCCTGTGTCTCCAGCCATCCTGGGGACTCCTGTGTGCTCCATTGAGAACCCATGACACAGGGTTCTCAATGTGAGACTGTTGAAAAGGCAAAGATAAATTAGTTACCAAGATGGTGTATCTTCACTGAATTTAAAAGTCACCATGGAAACACCATCCTTGGTCTGTCTGTTTCCAGAAAGGTTTAACTGGAGAGGGAAGACCCATCTGAATGTGGGTGGGGCCATCCCATAGAAGATCCATCCTGAATGTAGGCATTGTCAGTCCATGGGCTGGGGTCCATCCAGGACTACATAAAGGGAAACAGTGAGCTGAATACCAGTCTTCATCTCTCCCTGCTTCCTGACTGTGGATGCAATGAGATCATCTGCCTCACACTCCTGACACCATGCCTTCCCTGCCACAGCAAGCTGTCCCCTCTAAATGTCAGCCATGGTGTCCCCTCCAACTGTCAGCCCAAACAAGCCCCCTCTCCCTTAAGATGCTTCTTTCAAGTGTTTTGACACAGCAATGGGAAAAACAGTTAACACAGGTATTTATTACAAAATTAAATTATAAAGTTAACGCATCACTTTTGGGCAGGGGCACTAGTCTTCCATTCTTTCAGATCCCAGGCATTTTAATATTTCTTCTTTGTTTTGACAACTTTTAAAATCTATTTTAAGAAGCATATCATGATGGTAATATTACAAGTACAGTTTTGTATTCTTCTGGCTTTAGATAATTTTATTACAAAAGATCTTTCAAACATTTAAGCTGTTCCTCTACCTCAAGATGAAATTAGCTTCCCCCTACTTTGGCTTGTGAAAGTTATTACACAGTGGGACTTTAAAAAATCAAGGGACTGTAGAGATGACTCAGCAATTAAGAGCACTGGTGATTCTTCTAAAGGACCTGGGTTCAATTCCCAGCACCCACATGGCTGTGGTGTAACTCCTGTGTCTGTAACTCCAGTTCCATGGGATCTGGCATCCTCACACAGACACACATGCATGAAAAACCCCAATGAACATAAAAATAAATGTAGCAAGTCTTTTTCTGTATTGTTAGCTCCCAAATAATGACATGGAGACTTCTTATTAATTATGAAAGCTTGGCCTTTAGCTTCGGCTTGTCTCAACTAGCTCTTATAACTTAAATTAACCCATTTATATTAATCTACGTTCTGCCACATGCCATTCCTCTTCTTCCATTTTGTATCTCATTTCCTCTCCGTGTCTTGCTGGTGACTCCACCTTTTTTTTTCCCAGAGTCCTCTCTGTCCTGGAAGTCTAACCTCTTCCTGTCTAGCCATTGGCCATTCAACTCTTTATTAAACCAATCACAGTGACTCATCTTCACGTAGTGTACAAATATCCCACAACAAACAAACAAACAAATAAACAAACACAGCTCTGTTCCACTCTGTGGGTATGAGTCATCTTCAAAGCTTATTCTTCCGGTAGCCAAAGTGACACTGTCCACAGAAGGGAGAGCAGAGAAGGCTCACAGCCGCAAGTGGGGAAAAGTTACATCATTGGAATGTGGATACTTTAATGGTGTTTCCCCATCTCTTCCTCCTGAGATACTTGTGTCTGTTTACAGTGGTTTCTTGGGAGAACTGGTGAAGAAACATTGTAGGTACAATATAGTAGTACTTTCTTGCTGGGACTGCTAGCCTGCAAATAACAACATAGAGACTTATTAACTATGAAAACTCAGATTGAACTTAGGTTTGTTCCTGACTAGTTCTTATAACTTAAATTTAACCCATATTTTAAAATCTACATTTTTGCATGAGAGTGGTTACCTCATCTCCATACTACCCATCCTGCTTCCTCCACATCAGGCTGTTGACTCCACCTTTCTTCTTCCCAGAGTTCTCTCTCTGGCCCCAAAGTCTTGCCTATATTCTCCTGCCTAGCTCATGACTGTTCAGCTTTTTATTACACTGATCACGGCAATACATCTTCACACAGTGTGCAAATATCCCATAACAGCACAATGTAGAGATTTATTAACTTTTAAGCTTTCTTTCCCTGCTTGACGGAGTTTTATGAGCTGGCTTAATGAGATAATAGGAAGACAATTAATATTCTCATTTAGCACTGCATTACATGGTGCCTATTTACTGTGGTTGTCTATGTCAATTTGTATATGCATGTGTGTGTGTGTATTTGACCACATACCTGCACGTATGGAGGCCAGCAGTCAACCTCAAGTGTCATTCCTCAGGTACTGTCTATCTTGTTGAATTTCACTGAATTTGGAGCTCACCAGTTATGCACTGTTGGCTTGAGTGAGAGTCTCCTGTCCCGGGGATAGCCTTCATATCTGTTTGTTTGTTAAATGTGTGTGCTAAGGCCAGAACTTAGATCCTCATGCACTTTACTCACTGAGTTGTCTTTCCAGCACCCCCAATATATCATACATAATGTGGTGTGATTTATGTGAACTGTCCACAACAGGCAAATGTCGGGAAGGAGAAAGTAGGTTAATGGTTGCCTAGGACTGGGAATATTGGTACCCATGAGAAGTGACTTCTAAGAGGTGGAGAGCATTTAGGGCTGGCAACAGTGTTCTGAAGTTCAAAGTGGTAATGGTTGTAGAATTATCAATTCACAATTTTTTTTGAGTTGTACATTTTAAATCTTTTCACTGTGTAATATGTAATAACATAAATTAAGCCAACATAACAAGATCTATTCAGATATAAATATATATACCCACTGCTTGCATATATCATATATCTATGTCCATGTGGCTGGCTATCTATCTGTCTATCTATCATCTATCATCTATCATCTATCCATCCATTGTAGTTGATCTATTACCCATTGAGACCACATCCCTTAAAGAGAGAGCACATAGAAGGATGATGCTTTATCCGTCAGACAGAGTGGAGATTCAGGGATCTGGATGTTTTATTATGATTTTCTTCTTAGCAAGGAGGGAAGGCAACCTCTTAGTGAATTGCAGTGGGCTGGCTCAGACAAGTTTGTTGCTCAGTTTTCAGGGTTTTTGTTTTTCAAGATGGTTCATTTCAAGCTGGTGGCTTGGAATTGGCAGTGAGCTGAGTCCACTCTGGAAACTGGCAAATGATGAAAGTCAGGGCTTTTCTTTTGAGAAAAGCTACCTACCTATCATCTACCTACCTAACTTCTTAATCTATCTATCTATCTATCTATCTATCTATCTATCTATCTATCTATCTATCTATCATCCTAGGTCTTACACTGTAACTCAGGATGTCCTGGAACTTACTAGGTATCCCAGGTTGGCTTCTAATGAATGGGTCTTTCCTGACACCTTTTCCCATGTGCTGGAATTACAGATATGCTTCACCGTTTGTGACTCATTTTGACATCCCCTCCACACACACTTTGAGACAAAACCTCATGAAGTCCATGCTAGCCTCAAATTCCCTATGTAGCCTAGGGTGACCTTGAACTTCTGATCCCCCTATGTCCAATGCCCTAATATTAGGATTAGAGGGTGCATCAACATAGTTGGATTATTAGATTCTAGATAGAACCCAGGGTTTTAGTTCATGCCAAGCAAGCCTTCTACCAACTGAGCTACCACCCCAGCTCCTCATCATGCTATCGAGAGTAAACAGTTTGACCAGTAAATCTTGGAATCAGATTTGTTGAAGCATCTGCTCACTCACATAGAGACTCTCTTGTGAAATCCATACAAAGCTGGCAATGGTAACTTGTGAGGCAAAGCATCAGAACCCACTGTACTTCTTACTCGTCTTCTTTAATTAATTCAGTCTGATTTAGGCTTAGCTATCTAAAAGTCATTTTTTCCCCAGACAGGGAATATCTGAATTATTCATTTTCTTCCCATAATGAGCTGGGCGTATCGGTCCCTTGAGAAATCTTAACACTGTTTACATGTGTTGTTTTGCCAGCTTCTCTCAGGGAGATTAGTAATCAGTCAGAAGTTTGGGGGAAACTTCAGGTGATGTAAGTAACTAAAGTTTAAAGTGCCAAGTGGTTAAGGTTCCTTTTGTTGGTTGACTTTTTTTTTTCTCCTAAAAAGAAAAGCAGGGCTGGGGATATATAGCTCAGTTGGTAGAGTGATTGCCCAGAATGCACTAGAAGCCTTGCATTCATGAAGCCCAGAACTATTAAAAGTGGTTATGGTAATGCATACCTGTAAAGTTAGCACTTGGGAGATGAAGACAAGAAGATCAGAATTCCAGGTCATTTTCAGCTACATAGCTAGAGTCAGCTCAGATGAGGTTACATAAGACCATGGGTGAGGGTGTGTAGAGTGGGGAGTAACTGTGTGGTCCGGGTCTTTCTCAGGAGTGGAAATTGTTCACATATTTCTTCATGAGAATACTTGTTGTAATATTCAATTAGTGCTTAGGAAATAAAAGGCGGTGTTTCCTCTCATCAAGAAATGGGGGAGAAAGGCTTCCAAGTGGAGTGAGATCTGCGACACAATGAATTAAGAACAAAGACACTTCAGACTTCAGTATGTGGCTGGTGCAGTATGAGCCAATTATGAACAGGAAATGTATCCCCCAATATGGAGGAATGCATGTCCTTGACAGAAGTGTATGTTTGTGTGTGCATATCAATGAGGACAAGATGAATGGTGACCTTTCCCTTCCTAATGGCTGGATAGATGCTTAGGATGTTGTTGTTTAGAATCCAGATTAGTTATACAATAATGATATACCACAATGTTACTCTGTGTAATCCTTAGTCCTGTTGCTGATACGACAAATGAACACAGATTAAGTAGCTTAAAACCATACAATATTTTTATTGTTCTCGAGGTCAGAAGTCCAGTCAATCTTAGTGGGCTCAAATCAAGATTTGAGTGGCAGGATTGTGTTCCTTCTAGGACCTCAAGGGAAAATCTGTTTCTAGCATTTTTTCTTTTTTTAAAGCTTTCAGCTTCTAGAAGCTTCTAGAGGTTCCCATGAGCTTCCTTGATTCGTGGAATCTCTCTGACCTCAATTCAATCCGTCCAGTTATGCTTTTGTTGTCATATCCACTTCTCTGACTCTCACTTCCTGTTTCTAAAGGCCTTTGAAATTCCAAGGTCTGTCTGGATTATCTTGTAAAAATATCAAAATCCTTAACACTTTGACTAAGCGAGGCCACGTTTTCACAGAGATTTGGATGTGGACATCTCCTGGGAGAGATGCTACTATACAATTTAAGCACATTGCTAGCTTGTGGTTACCATTGCTTATTTTATTTAACTGATCTCCATGTCTGAGCACAAAGCACAGTTTCAGCCTTGAAGGGAGTTGGGGGAACTCATGAAAGAATTTGGGGACTTGGAGAATCTGGAGGTCATTCATGTGTAGTGGCTGGGGCTCAGTTTCCCAGCTACAACATCAGAGCTTATGTTAAAAAGCCAAGCATGGAGGCATACACCTATAATGACATGCTAGGGACATGACAGAAAGAAGCTCTTAGGGCATGCTGGATGGCAGTCTAGCCTCATTGATGAGCTCCATGCAAAAGAGTGACTCTGTCTCAAAAGTAAGCAAACCACCCAAACCAAGATGTTTAGTGACTGACAAACAGTACCTGGGGTTGACTTCTGACCTCACACTTCTAAACATATACATATACATGCACTTCCATATGAGCAGGCATCTCCACCCCCCCAATTTATAGTTCACTTTTCACAGACTAAATCCAAATTTTTAAAATTAGAGTCTGGAGAGATGGCTCTTGCCATCAGAGGACCTGAGTTTGGTTCCCAGCACCCATGCTGGGTGACTCATAACTCCCTTTAACTCTAGCTTCATGGGATCTGATGCCTCCCTTTCACATTTATGGGTACCTGAACTCACATACATATATTCACAGACCACACACACACACACACACACACACACACACACACACAGCCTATGTGTGGAGGCCAGAGGAAAATTTTCAGGAGTCAATTCTATACTTCCACCTATGGTCACAGAAATTGAATTTAGGTCATTGGGCTTGGTGGAAAGTATCTTGCCAGCCTCCCTCTCCCCATTCTGTTTTTTCCCTTATGGCTGCCAAATGAGGGATAGTGGATGAGCTGTAACTGACATATACGAGTGATGATGATGATTAATAGTAAGGATAGATACTACAGATGGAATGTTCATCATAGCAGGCTATATTCTGAGCACCTACCTAGCAATTACAAGCACACTTCATCTCCACAATAGCACTATAGGAGTGCACCTTTTAGTTTCACCTCTAATGGCCAAGGCAGCTAAGTACCAGAGAGGTAGGTTGAGAAATGTGCCCAAGTCACACAGCTACTGAGGGCTGGAGCTCAGCCTTGAGCTTATCCCAGGTGCTCATAAGCCTGTGAGTTTGTATCAGGTCCATGAGTGGTGGGGCTTGGCCTCAGCTCATACTCATCAACTCCAGCTTCTGTGTCTCCTGCACTCTGCCACACCGTCTCCAAGGAGTGGGGAGTGGTGTGGACCCCATGTGTTTGTAGTAAAGGCATTTCTGTTTCAAATCCAGTGGTAGGAAGGAAGGGTGTCTGACGAGGTTTGTTGGGGCAATATGGGCAAACATAAGAGAGATGGGGCAAGATGGGGCAACTTTGGGAGTGCTGGGTCATGGTGGGTGCCTTGATAGCCAGCCACGAATGGGAGGTTATCTCACTTGGGCTAGCCTACAACTCGCTATGTAGCTGAGAACTGATCTTCATGGCCCTTCTAATTCCACCTTTTGAGTGCTACAATTATAAGCCAGCACCGCTGTGCCCACTTTGTACAGTGCTGGGGCTGGAACTCAGGGCTTCATGCACGCTGGGCAAACAGTCTACTAACTGAGCTATATCTCCAGGTCTGTGTAAGTTTTAACCCAAGGAATCTGGCATTCATGGAGGGTCAGGCTGGAGAGAGAGGCATTGGATATGGTCTAGAGAGTGTGGTTCCCTGAGCATCTATCTGTAGCTGAGTCCACGTGACTTGGTTCAGGAGAGCTGGGGCCTGCCTCATGGTGGCCTCTTGTCATGAGCTGAATTGTTGGTGTGTGTAATGATAAGTCTTTCTGCCAAGCTACCCGAGTTCTGCCACCACTTAGGCACTTTCCACTAGCCACCTGAGTTCTGCCCACCGTAAATAACACAAAGAGACTTATATTAGTTTCAAATGCTGCTTGGTCAATGACTAGGATTCCTTACATGCTTTCCCTGTCTTAAGTATCAACCATAGCCATAATGTATATATTTATAAATACTTATCTGATTGAGGACGCTGACCGTGTGTGTCCTCTCTTGTCGGGCTCACATGGTGGCTCCAGAGAAGAGAGTAGGAGGAAGAGCAAGACAGCGACTTCTGGCTTGTCCCTGCTTTTATATGAGTCTGCCTGCTATGCCACTTCCTGCCTGGATCACAAGACTTCTTTTTACCACATTTCCCAGAATCCTCCTCACCTCCTAGTCCTGCCTAACTTGCTTCTTCATTGGTCAACAGTACTTTATTTAACAACCAATAAGATAAACATACACAGAAGGACTTGTTCCTTCAGGTGTGGATGGTGAGCATTCTGAACCACAGGCAGAAGCAGAGGCCTCTGGGTACCCCAGTTCTGCAGCAGGTGCCAAGCCTTGTCTTGTTTGCCTGAGCTAGCTTTTGTGGAACACGTGGTGCTACTAAGGAAAGGGAAAGGACAGTGCCACCCCAGCCACTGGTCTGTAGATATGATGGACAGTGCCACAGAGGCCATTTCTGGAGGGCCAGTGGTATAGAGTACAGAGGGCCTGCCTTGCACAGGACAGGGACCTGGGAAGATACAGAATCTAATAGTAAAGATGAAACTGGAACTGAGTTCGAAAGAGTCAGAATATCACAGGCAGATATTTTGTTCATTAAAGCACTGATGTGGTGTTGGTTTCAAAGTTCTTTAAAATCAGGGGTCTTAACGCCAAGTAATTGCCTCTTGATGGAAAGGTTTCCAGTTACAAATGGGAGCAGGTGATCTCAGATCCCAGCGGGAGCTCAGTTAAAAGGCAAAGCCATTGGCTTTCTGAAAGGGAAGCTTCCCTCTGGACACACCCCTTTCCCCTCTCAACTCCTGCCTTCGCTCATTAATATATTTCTCTTACCCTTAATGTGCTTCCTGCTGCTTAGGGTAGGATTCTAGCCAGTCTCCAGATGAATTATTGGTCGTTACAACTCTGCTTTCTTTTTCTTTTAAGGTATATTTTATTTTTATTTATGCATATGTATGAGTGTCTGTCACATGTGTGTATGGGGTACATGGAGGCCTGATGAGGGTGTCAGATCTGCTGGAACTGGAGTTACAGGGGACTCTAAGCTGTCCTACTTGGGTGGTAGGTCTTTTGGAAGATCAGAAAGTACTCTTAACCACTGCTCCATCTTTCCAGCCCTATAGTCTGTGTTTTGCTTTTAGTTATTAATCAGCATGCCTGACTATGGGCTTTCAACAGCTACTTTGGGGTGTGGCTATGAAACGGGGGATAGCAGGTGACAGGGGGTGGCAAGCGTTGGGATGAGGATGCCCAAGAGGACAGATCAGAATCTCCTTCAGCCATGCTGCCCTCACTCTGAACCTCCTTTCTGGATGCTTAGGACTCGTAACTTTCCAGCTGTGTACACTGTCCAGTGCTTGCTTCAGATGCTGCAAGAATGCTTTATGGCCCTGAAAGAGGTATTGCAAAAGTCTTGGGACCTTGAAGCAGAAATTTAAACTCTTATGCTTTCTTTCCTCAAGTGTCCTTTATCGTACTTGGAGGGAGAGTTGTGAAATTAAAGGCTGGTGAGATGTTTTAAACTCACCCAGAGGAGGTAAATGATTACCTTGGGAGAAGGCTCCTTCATGCTAACGACTCTGTGGGGTTCATACTAGGAGAAGACTGAGCTGGTAAAGTGCCTGCTACTTAAGAATGAGGATTTGAGTTTGATTTCCAGTCTGTAAAAATTGTGGGTGTGGTAGCAAGCTTCTATAACTCTAGTGCTGAGAGGAGTGGGGAGGAGAGATGGACACAGGAGAGTTTCTGAGGCTTGCTGGTCAGCCAAATTAGCCAAATCAGTGAGTTCTAGGTTCACTGAGTCTGTCTCAAAATAAAGTGGAGAACAGTTGAGGATGACCCCTGTCTTAGGGTTTCTGTTGCTGCAATGAAACACTATGACCAAAGCAACCTGGGGAAGAAAAGGTTTATTTGGCTTACACTTCCACATCATAGTTCATCACCAAAGGAAGCCAGGACAGGAATTCTAACAGTGCTGAAACCTGGAGGTGGGAGCTGATGCAAAGGCCATGGAAGGGTGCTGCTTACTGGCTTGATTCTCATGGCTTTATCATCCTGCATTCCTATAGAACACAGGACCATCTTCCCAGGGATGGCATCATCAACAATGGGCTGAGGCCTCCCCCACCAGTCACTAATTAAGAAAATGTCTTACAGCTGGATCTTATAGAGATATTTTCTCAATTGAGGTTCCTATCTTTCATATAACTCTAGTTTGTGTCAAGTTGACATAAAACTATCCCAACACAATGTCTGTCTATCATTAGTCTCTGGTTTCCATATGTACATGTACAGGCATGCTCATGTAACACCTCTCTCTCTCTCTCTCTCTCTCTCTCTCTCTCTCTCTCTCTCTCTCTCTCCATACACACACACACACACACACACCAATAAAGAGCCTATAGTTCTAGTTACTGTGGCTATATAGCAAATCACCCAAACACATGACTTAAAACCACAATAAATGCTATTTTTGTGTGTGTCTGTGTTTATGGATTGGATATTTAAAAGCATATTTGTAGGACATTCTGAAGTCCCTGGTGAGGGTACTGAGGCTGGTGCTGCCTCGAAGGCTTCTGAGCATCCATGTCTAGTGCTTGATGATGGGTCTAGGAACTGTTAGGGGGTGGACTACATGAGGCTCTTTGCCCACTCATTGAACCCCAGGATCTGCCTGTCTTCACCTCACTAGCACCAGGATCCCAAGCATGCACAAGTACATGCTTTGGTTGGCTGCTGGTAGACAAGCATGCACAAGTACATGCTTTGGATGGCTTCTGGGAGACAAGCATGCACAACTACATGCTTTTTGGTTGGCTGCTGTTAGACAAGCATGTGCCACTGCATCTTTGGTTGGTTGCTGGAGACAAGAACCCAGGACCCCACCTTAAGTAGCAAGCTCTTTACTCACTGAGCCATCTTCCAGCTCCTTGACTCTTTTTTTCTCCTACATGTCTATGGAGTACATGGGTGCCTATAACAACACAGCATCTTTCTAAACAGGGTGGGAAGAAGTGGTCAAGGGCAAAAACCAGCTCAGAATAATTCCTTTTTTGGGGGCATCAGAAGGGGTAGGTGTTGCTCTAGGAGAGGACCTTTGGTCTTGAGTGCTGGCATATTCTGAAAGTGATCAAAAGAGTCTTCCTTTCCTCCATGTCCCCATTCTTCAGAAGTAAAGTGTAGCAGCCCTGGGCCTTGCTTTGGCGGATGCTGCTGTGGGGAGGAAGTGGCCACAGGGTGCCTGGGCCTCTTGTTTGATTTGGTCCTTAGTGGTGGTCTCTTTCATGTCACACATGCTGGAGGCTGAGAGCCAGTGTGTCTTTCCTGTGAGAGTTCTTTTAGGAGCTGAATTGCTTAGCAGACCTGAAGGAAGAAATGGCCACATGTGAGCAAGGTCCACCTTGCTCCAAAGGAAAGGGATACATACAAGTAACCAGCCTTCATTGTAGTTTTATTGTGGTTAGCTTCTCAGAGTATCAGTTCTTTGTTTAAAATATCCTCAATGATGTGCTTATTGTGTGTTGCATCTTGGAGAGCAGAAGGGCAACTGAGATCCTACTGCTCACACATTGTATTTTTTAGCCTAATGAATGAGGAACCCAAAAGAATAGAAAAGACATCTTAACTCATGATGGATGGCTCTCTGAGCCTCAGGAACTTGGATTTGCGGTTACATTTGAAACTAGAATTCAGCTTGTGCTACCTGTCACTTATCCAAGCTGAGCAGAGACAGGAATAGATGGCTCAGAGAATATAATTAATTTGATTTGATTTGTATGTGTGTGTGTGTGTGTGTGTGTGTGTGTGTGTGTGTGTATTCACATGTGTGTGCATGTGTCTTCAGAAGAGGGTATCAAATTCCTTGGAATTGACAGGTATTTTTGAGTCACCCAGTGTAGCTACTAGAATCCGAGCTCCAGTCCTCAGAACAGTAAGCCCTCTTAACTCCTGAGCCATTTCTCTAACCCCAAGTGTAGAATATTTAAAACTGTACTTTATTCAGAGAGCCATCAATATGAGAAGACAGTGGATTAACATTCTAGAATGATCTGTCTTCTGTCCCTTAGCCAGTCTGCAGAGTGGGTAGAGAGAAACTGGTTGTGGGAGGGACAAAGGCAGGGTCCTGAATTTGCCTGTGTGCTGCCTCACCTACAGCTCTGTCTGTCCTCACCTGTGGGGCAGTGGTGGAGGTCATAGGAGGATGTATTCAGAGCAGCCAGCATGCATACCTGACATGGACAAAATAAACACGAACTGTGAGTCAAAATGAGGGTGTGGAGGCAGGTGTAGGGCTCAGTCAGTAATGTGTTTGCTATGCAAGCATGAGCACCAGAGTTTGAGTCCCAGGTCCCCCATATAAAGGCAGCTGCAATGGTGTACTTAGTATCCTAGCATTGGAGAGACTGAGACAAGAGTTTGCTGGCCATCCAGTCTGGCTGAACCAGCAAGTTTCATGTCCTAGTAAGAGACTGTATCTCAATCAATCAAACAAACAAACACGTAAATGAACAGGTGAATGACATCTGTGATTGACCTGTGGCTTCCACACACAAGTGCATGCACTTTTATGTACCTGCATATGCATGTACTTGCACATATATTCATATTCACATGAACACACACATGTACACATACACATTGAGGTTGTAGCAAGGACATTGAGTCATTAGGGGCTTATGGAGCACCTAGAGCACCTAGTCCTGGTTTATCAATGTCATTCTTCAGACTCATCCAGAATAGTGGTCTAAGCAGCCAAGCAGAGTATCCACACCCAGATTATTATCTCTGTCTTTTTTTTTTGAATAGCAAGAAATTCATGAAGGATTTTGAATTTGATGAATCTTTGGCCTTCTACTGAGTTCTGTTCTAGGTGATTGTCTTGTTTGACAAACTCACAGTTTTGGTGACCAGGGTCAGGTCCTGGTCTCTGGCAGGTCTAACAAGTTAGGTGTAACCATCTTACCTTAATAGGCCAGTTAAAGAGACAAGTGATAATGAAAACTGGAGAAGGGAGATGTATTTACTGTGGCCACATTGAGAAGAGGAACAAAGAGGCCCTGTCACCCTCCCTCCTTACCCGTAAGTCCATCTGAGAGTTGACATGAGAGTTAGTTTTAAATAAAGGACAAGCTGTATGCATAGCTAAGCAATACTGGCCAAGGTGTCATCCTACCCATCACTGACCCATCATTGCCTGGGCTCCAGTTTCTCCTACAAGATGGTCTGACAAGTCATCACAACTGTGAATGTCTTGGGAGACAAGCCACTCCTCTGCCTGCATCAGGCTTCAGCCTTTCCCTTTCTGGTAGGCAGGGATCCAATTTGTCAGGGCAGGGTGGGGGTGGGGGGGTAGGGGTGGGGTGGAAGGTGGGGTACCATTTTTGTTTTCTGTAGTCTGGTAGCCGAAGTGGGGATGGGCATAGCTCTATCATTTGCTAGTTTTTATGTCAATTTAACACAAGCTACAGTCATCAGAGAAGAGCAGCCTCAATTGGGAAAATGCTTCCATAAGACCAGGCTTCAGGCAAGCCTGCCTGTAAGGCATTTTTTAAAATTAGTGATTGATGGGAGAGGGCCCAGAACACTGTGGGTGATGCTACACCTGGGAAGATGGTCCTGGGTTCTATAAGAAAGCAGGCTGAGCAAGCCATGGGCAGCAAGCCGGTAACGGCACCCCTCCATGGCCTCTTCATCTGCTCCTCCTGCCTCCAGGTTTCTGCCCTGTTTGAGTTTCTGTCCTGACTTCTTTGATGATGGACTGTGATGTGGAAGTGTACGCTAAACAAACCGTTTCCTCCCCAGGTTGCTGCGGTCATGGTGTTTCATCCAAGCAACCCCAACCAAAGGCAGTCTCGTTAGAATACCTTTTGTTCCTACAAGGAGGATTACCGGCAGGCTTTGAAATACTAGTAGTAACAACTTCTAAGCAACAGTAGCTAGCCTGATCAGCCTGAAGCTAAGACTTCTCATGCAAGAATGGGATCTTTGTTGGGACAGTGTCTCAGTTAGGGTTTCCATTGCTGAGAAGAGACACCATGACCATGACAACTCTTATAAAGGAAAACATTTAATTGGGTGGCTTACAGTTTAGAGGTTCAGTCCATTATCATCATGGCAGGACACGGCAGTATGCAGGCAGACATGGTGGTGGAGAAGGAGTTGAGAGTTCTACATCTTTGATTGGCAGACAACAGGAAGTGAACTGAGACACTGGATGGTATCTTAAGCATAGAAGACTTCAAATTCCACCCCCACAGTGGCACACTTCCTCTAACAAGGAACCTACTAATAGTGCTGCACCCTATGAGATTATAGGAGCCATGACATTCAAATTAGCACAGGTAGTCTCCCACCTCTACAGGACTGTTTAATTCTGCTCAGCTGGGCTTTGTTCCCCAGGCCCTAAGGTGAAATACAGCTGCCTGAATGAGAGGCTTGGTCACACTGAGACCTGACAGTTCTGCAGACCTGATTCAGGGCTCCCAGAGGAGAATCTGACTGGGCTTAAAAGGACTCTGAGTCATGATAAACCACTGGCTGTGTCTTGTGGAGTTGGAGGCATGTGTAGTGTTGGGGGAGTATTGTTACACAAGAGTTAGTTCACACTCATTCTCAGAGAAACCAAAGGGACTTTTAGCAGAACACATAGTCCCAGTGTGCCAGGCCTGGCCCAAAGACACTACAATTTGGTGCTTAGATCCTCTGCTATATGAAAGCCTGTTGGAAACTTCTTGTTCCTTTTGTCTCTGTGAAGCTTGTAATGTGGTGTGTGTGTGTGTGTGTGTGTGTGTGTGTGTGTGTGTGTGTACATGCAGAGGTTAGAGGTTGATGTTGTGTGCCTTCCTTTATCATAGTCCACCTATATTTTGAGGCAGGGTCTCTCACAGAATCTGGAGCTTACTAATTTTGGCTAGACTATCTGTCCAGCAAGGCCTGGGGTCCTCTTGTACCCTCCTTGTCCTGAGCTGTTATATCAGGCACTTGCCACACTACTACTTTTCTACTGCCTTTTTACATAGGTGCTGGAAACCACAGCTCCTCATGATTGCCTAGTAGGCACTTTGCCCACTGAGCCGTCTCTCCAGCCCATGATATGACCATTCTTGAGAGTGCCAGTGGATATCAGGGCAGAGATGAAAACCTTTCCTCTCCCCTACTCTCCTTTTCTGCTTCTTAGGAGAAAAACCATACAGGGGAGAATTACAATTACTCACTTCCTAAATCCCAGCATGAATCACTGTTAACATTTCAGTCATGTTCGCAGGGAGCCTGCTTTTCCTTCCTGTGTACACACTTCGATAGGGTGTGAATAATTGTCTTAAAAACAGCATGGCTGATAGGCGAGGGTTATTTTTGACAGTAGCTGCTTTAGCCTTGCCTCTGCCAGGTTGAGCATTGGGCATATACCCTTCTTGCTCTTTTATTATATCACCCCACCCCATATGTGTGTTCACATGTGTGTATAGACGTGTGTGTGTGTGTGTGTGTGTGTGTGTGTGTATGTGTGTGTGTGTGTGTATGTGTGTGAGCAGGGGTGGAGGGAAGGGGGTGGGTGGAGGCCAGAGGTCAACCTCCTATACTGTTCCTCAGGCTTTACCCATCTTCTTTGAGGAAGGATCTCTCACTGGCCCGGAGCTCACCAATCAGGTTAAGGGTTGGCTAGCCAGTGAGCCCCAGGGATCCTCCTGTCTCTGCCCTCCCAGCAGGGCTTGAAAGTGTAGTATGTGCCAACTCACCTGGCTTTTTGTGTGGGTTCTAGGGATCTAACTCAAGCCCACATGCTGGCACAGGAAACTTTACTTACTGTTTCTTCGGCTCCTTTGCATTTTATCTTTTTGTATAAAGAGACCACTTTCTTTTAAAATAATTTTATATTTATTCTTTGAAAATTTCATACATGCATATAACATATCCAGATAATAATTACCCCATTCCTTTTTTTAAATTCCAATCACCCACTCCCTTTACAACCTTTCTTTTTCAAAAAATATCCCCTCCTACTTTCAAGTCCATCTATCTGTCTGTCTGCCTGTCTACCATCTATTTCTAACCCACTGAGTTTAATTAGAGTTTCTTGCATGAGCCTGGGTGAGGCGTTATTTATAAGCGAAGGGGCAACTTACTAGTGGTTACACACTGAAGAAAATAACCACCTCCAGCCCCATCAGCCTTAACTAGGGAAGAGATCACTTCAAAACATCTATTGAAAAGGAAGAGAAATTATATCTGATTTTCCTAGTGTGGAAATAGAACACATACAAATGAACAAACCTGTGAACATCTCCTTTAAAGAGTATCAGGCTTTGTCACTTATTTCTGACTCTGACATCATTAAAACTTGCTGTCTTAAAGTCATGCGTGTTCAAGAAAATGTGTGGAGTCAGAGCCTCTGGGTAAACTCAAATGTCTCAAATGTGTCAAATGCAGTGGAGGGATGGCTTAGTGGTTAGAGTGTGTCTGCTCTTGCAGAGGACTCCTGTTCAGTTCCCAGTACCCTCATCAGACAGCTCCCAACCACCTGCAACTCCAGTTTCAGGTGATCTGATACCCTCTTCTGACATAAATTCATACACACACACACACACACACACACACACACACACACACACACGCACGCACGCACGCACGCACGCACGCACGCACGCACGCACATTTTAGAAACTAATGTGTGGGAGTTAATTTTATTCATTCTGTTCAATGCTTAACATGTAAATGATAAAATGTCTCATTCTATGGAATTTAAAGAGGTTGTGTATTGTGAATGGCTTTGTGCTGGTTTCTTTTGTCAATTCAGTACAAGCAAGGGTCATGAGGGAAGAGGAAATCTCAAATGAGAAAATGCCTCCATCAGATTAGGAAATCTTTAGGACATTTTCTTTGTTAATAATTGATGTGGGTGGGCCCTGACCACTGTGGATGGTACCCCTCCAGGCTGGTGATCCTGGGGTGTATAGGAAAGCTGGCTGAGCAAGCCATAGGGAGCAAACCAGTAATCAGCACTCCTCCGTGGCCTCTGCTTCAGTTTTTGCTTCCAGATTCCTGCCTCAACTTCCCTGGATAATTGACTTGAACCCATAAGCTAAAATAAGCTTCCTTTTCAAGTTGTTTTTGGTGTTTTATCATAGCAATGGGAAGCAAAGTAAGACAGGATTCCTGAGGTGTAGCTTTGTTGGAGTAAGTATGGCCTTGTTGGAGGAAGTGTGTCACTATGGAAGTAAGCTTTGAGGTCTCATATATATATATATATATAATATATATATATATATATATATATGCTCAAGCCACACCCAGTGTCTCAGTTCACTTCCTGTTGCCTGTGGATCAAAGATGAAGAACTCTCAGCTCCTTCTCCAGCACCATGTCTGCCTGCATGCGTCCATGTCCCACCATGATGATAATGGACTGAACCTCTGAACTGTAAGCCACCCAATTAAATGTTTTTCTTTATAAGAGCTGCCATGGTCGTGGTGTCTCTTCACAGCAATGAAAACCCTAACTAAGACATGGCTCTACCTTTAGAGTAGTGGGGTAGTGGGATTATACCTGTGTACTCTACATCCAGTTTATGTAATGCTGGGACTTGAACCCCAGGCTTTGTGCATTCTGGGAAAGCACTCTATCTACTGAGCCCAACCTCTCATCACTGTGTAATTAGCATTTCCTTAGTGGTAATGACTCAGAACATATTTTCTTGTGTTCATTTGCCATCTGTATAGCCTCCTTAGCAAAGTGGCTTTTCAAATCTTTTCCCCATTTGCAGAAATGGATTGTTTACTTACAGTGTTGACAGTTTATAAAATATACTCTGAATACAACTTCTTTGTCAAATATGTGATTAAAAAAAATCTTAACTTCCTAGTTGGCAGCTTGGATCATTCTCTTTGTAGTATCATTTGCAAAAATATCAGCCCAGGTTCCCAGGTCTTTTTTCTTTCATGGATTATAACTTCAGTATCTTGTCTTTAGACTCTTTGCCTAACTGTGTGTCCTAAAAGGTTTCTCCTGTCTTTTGCTTGGGATGTTAATAGTCTCATGCTTTATATTTAGATCTGTAATTTATTCTGTGTTAGTTTTTCTATGATGCATGAGAACAAATATTGGCCCTCGTGTATGTGTCCTGGTTAGTTTTGTCTGTTTGATACAATGTAGAGTCACCTGGGAAGAGGGAACCTTAACTGAAGATTTGTCAAGATCAAATTGGCCTGTGGCCACGTCTGAAGGGTGTTTGTCTTGATCGATGACTAAGGTAAGAGAGCCCCACCCACTTCAGACAGTGACATCTCTGGGCAGGTGGGCCTGGGCTATAGAAAAAACGTTAGTATGAGTCAGTAGCTGTGTTCCTTCATGGTTTCTGCTTTAGTTTCTGCCCTAACTTCTCTCAATCATGGAGTGTGACTTGAAGTGTAAGCTAAAACCCTTTCCCTTATAAAGTTGCTTTTGGTTTGGTTAATGTGCTTATATCAGAGCAACAGAAAATGAAACTAGGGCAGTGTGTACATCTATATCTATAGCTATATATAGATATCTGTGGGTCTACACGTGCCACAGGGCACATGCTGTGGTCAGAGCACCACCTCCAGTGTCGGTTCTCATCTTCAACCTTATTTAGAAAAGGGTTCCTTGTTGTTGGTGCTGTGTGCTCTATCTAGGGTAGCAACCCATGGGCTTCTGGGGGACTTTCCTGTGTCTGCCTCCCACCTCCTCATAAAAGCACTGTGATTACAGATGCACACTGCTGTGCCCAGCTTTCCCTGAGTCCTCGGAGTTCAGTCTCAGGTCCTCACGCTTGCACTGCAAGCACTTCATACACCGAACCATCACCACCTCTCAGGTGGCTTTTTTGGCACCTGTACATCCAATTGGTTAAGTGTCATTTGTCAAAGAGGACGTTTTTTCTTTTTTTCATTTGCTTTTGTGCCTTCATAAGAAGCCACGGCCATAGTTATGTGGGTTCACCGAAACAGCTGTCTAGCCTTTGCTGACCCCACACTATGGTAACTTCAACACATTCATAGTAAATCTTCATATTGGAGAGTATATTGCTTTTATGTTGCTTTTCTTTTTTCAAAATTGTTTCAGCTTCTGTAGATCCTTCCATGTGATTTTTAAAATATTTATGAGGGTGTGGGGTTTGTGTATTAGCGTGATCGAGCCATGGTGCCTATGTGGAGGTCAGAAGGTAACTTGCAGGAGTCAGTTCTCTCCCCTAACTTTGGGATCATGATGATGAAAGCTGGTTGTGTGGACAGGATACCCCATTGTCCTCCTTTTACTGCTGCAGAGTTACGTCTTCCTCCCAGCTACCTTCTGTTGGCTCGCACAGCATGCTACTGTATTCCTCCCTTGCCCTATATGGCCACTTGCTTATCCTTGCTCCTTCAGTGATCTGTGAGGTAACACCGGACACTCTTCCTTCTCTGGCACCTGTCCCATTCTAGCCTGCAGCCATCACTCTAAATCCCTCTTTCCACTCCTGCTTCTTCTCTTCTGTGGCCTTCAGATGTCTTTCTTTTCTTTTCTTTTCTTCCAGTGAAGAAAGGCTTTTTTAAAAGACACACACAGCAGGCACACAGGGAAAAGACACTCTGTGAAGCAGAGCGGGGGAGCTGGGAGGCTGCAGCCCACTGTCTCCTTGAGGGCTGGGGCTGTTAGAGTCTTTGAAGGGTCTTCCTCCTCTAATTTAGGGTTGGACATTTTGAAGAAAGACAGGATGACTGATTGGCCCATTACTGTTGCGTGACATGTCCTAATAAGTCTTGAACTTGTTGAGCCAGCCATCAGCAGGGGCCCTGCCGATGGGAGACCAGAGCTTACAGGCCTTTTAAGCTGCCAAGTTTTTGTCTCTAGTGAGGAAGATGAGGAAGAGGTTGGCCACTTTGGAAGTTACCTAGTCATGGCCTCTCTCCCTATCCATCTGCCCATCAGGGTGTCTGTACCACTCCCAGTCGCTCATTCTCTCTCAGAAGTCACCAGACTGCTGCCGAAAGCTTGGTGACCTGACTGCTTTGGCTTCTTAGAGCTGGTGAAGGGGTGATGAGGGAGGGGCAGCAGTTAGTGTCTTAGAGGAGGGCTGATCAAAGGGGCCACGATAAAACCTAACTGGTGGCAAAATTTCAGAACATAAGACAGTTATTTGGGTCGTCGTCCTCGTTAGTATAATGGTGAGTATCCCCGCCTGTCACGCGGGAGACCAGGGTTCGATTCCCCGACGGGGAGACATGCTGTCCTTTTCCCCTGTTGAGGGTCTTACCCTGCCTGGGGAGTGGAGGGGGGATGGCTAGGGGCAGGTGGGATGTTGGGGGGAGGGGAGGGAGAGGAAGAAGGGATTGACATGTGAAGCAAGCTTGTTCCTAATTTGAACTAATAAAAGAATAAAAAAAAAAGAAAAGGGAAACAATACAGAGATGCATATATGCAATATGCCATTTCAAGATAAAGTTGTGCTGCTTATTTGGGAAAAAAAAAGATAGTCATGTGGTGATGGTGTGTGTATCTCTGAAGTGAGCTGTGTAAGCGAGGTGGCATCTGGAATATAAAGTAAGTCAATGGCATACAAAAGGTGAGTCTGTGACAGACAAAATAGGAATCTGTGGCAAACAAAAAGTGACACTGTCTGGGGTCTAGTCAGCCACCTGAGACTATCTTGGTATCTGAGGGCCATGCCACTGCTGGGGACATATTGATCTAGGTAAGCCTGTGCTGGGGCCATGGAGATATCAGGCCTACCAGACCACTTCCTAGGCCATGTCTGTGTCTATGGCCCTGCAGCAGTCAGGGTCTTGGGTGGTGTCCATGGTTCCTGTCACCACTGACTTCTCTGTACATGTCCAGGATCTGGTCAGTCACCTGAGACCATGTTGGTGTCTTGACAGCCATGCTGCTACCAGGGCCATACTGATCTGGGTGGCTTGTGCTGCAATGGAGGCCATGGTGACATTTGGGCCTGAGCTGCTGTTGAGGGCCACGTCTGGGCTCACGGTCCTGCTGCAGCTAGGTTCTGTAATGATGTCCATGGCCAGTTTTAGCACAGGAGGTCATAGGAACCACATGTGTGGAAATCAGAAAACTGTACTAAGCCAGTCCCATCCTTCACTGCCCTGGCCCTCGATAGATACTGCAGCTGGACCCACCCCGTAAAGGAGAGCTGCTCCCTATTCAGGAATGGTAGCCCCATCTCTCACCATGGACCTGCAACTCACCAGGGCAGCATACTAGAGCTGACCCTATTGTCGGGGACACAGGTAAGCTAACTTGGAGGACATGAGAGCAGAAAAGCTCACCTGCCTTGTCTGCCATGTGGTGGCATGGGTGAGACAAAGATGTCCTCACCCTCTCACCTCTTGCCACCTGTGGCAGGTGAGAGATCTGGTCCTGGAGTCACAAAAGTGGGAGAACTAACCCTACCCATCATCGGCTGCAGTGCACAAGAGAGTAGGTTCTGCCCCTTGTCTGGACAGCACATTAGTGCTAACCCTGTTTTCAGGGACACAGGTGAGCCAGACCTGAGGGTAAGAGAGCAAGAGGGCTGACCCTCCCTCACACCCCACATACCCCCTACAGCTATCAGTAGAGAAGGCCTTGCACCTTACCTGGGCAAAAGAGGGGAACTGGTCCTGGTGGTGTGAGTATGGGTGAACCAGAACTGAGAATAGGAGAACTGGCCCCATCCCTTGCTGCAGGCTGAATTGGCTGAGCTAGCCTAGGCAGTGCTGGAGAGCTTCCCAAGGTAGAAACTATGAGGGAAAGCCGGCTGGCTGCCCAACCCAGTTACCACCAGGCCCAGAACCAGGGCTGTGGGTTAGCCCACCCCAGCATCCACTGCATCTGTGAGCTTTAGGAGCATGTGGAGAGGACGAACCTACAAATGTAAAAACTATAGGATCTCCATGACACAGGACAATAACAGGATATCCAGGAGGAGCCCCAGTGAGAGCCCATTGTTGATAGTGCAACAGAAGCCAGGGACTTTGAACCAGACCAATCAATGACTTATAGCAATTAACACTTAGAAGTAAATGGACTAAAGGGTAAACTGTGTGACTCACTATAGCTTCCATAACGAGGTTCTTCTTCTCCTTCTTCTTTTTTTTTTTTTTTTAAATTTTGTTTTGTTTTAGGGGGGAGGTTGCATGGGCAGAGGGAGGATGTGAGGGGTGGGGAGATAAGTGTGATTGGGATGTAAGATGCGAAATACACAATACACAGTAAGAGTTAAATAAAATAAAAAGTGGGTGTGTGACATGCAAAGAGTGAGTGTGTGACATGAAAAAAGTGGGTGTGTAACATGAAAAAAGTGGGTGTGTAACATAAAAAGGGGAAACTGTTCGTACTGTTCTAACTTGTTTGTTTGTTTTGAGACAGGGTTTTACTATGTAGTTTAGGAGGTTGTCCTGGAACTCACCTTGTAGACCAGGTTGGCCTTGAACTCACAGAGATCCACCTGTCTCTGCCTCCCAAGTGCTGGGATTAAAGGCGTGCGCCACTACTGCCCAGCTAGTACTGCTGTAGTTTCTATTGAGAGTATAGCTAAAAAAATAATTCCTTCAGACATCTTAATGCCACATTGTCTTTAACTGGATTGGCTTCTGCCCTGGGGACCAGTTTGTTCGGCAGGCTTCACCATGTCTTCACCATGCACCAGGCTTGGATATGTGTGAGCCTTATTTAGTCCTTCCCCCTGCTTTTTTGTCTCCTAACTTTCCATTTTTCATGTATTTGAAATGATTTGGTAATTTCATACATGTGTGTAATGCATTTAGATTACACCCAGCTGTACGCCCTCTTCCCCGACTCCTCCCAGGGTCCCTCTACTCCCCTCTCCCAACTTGATGTCATAATTTCACAGAAGATTCATTCTTACAATAGAGCTTTGCAAACTCAACAATGCTCTTCTTTCAAGTCAATGTGTTTCTTCTTTTCATCTAGAGGAATGATCTTACATCTTCTCATTGGCATATCTAAGTGACTAGTGCTGGCACATTTGCATTTGGGAGCCATGATTAAGTATAATCCATAGTCCGACACTGCGTTGCTTTGATTCCCAAGAGTACTAGTGAGTGACTCATGGGTGGGTAGCACACACAGCATGGATACTCTACACAAAGAGGTGTTCCTGGCAGGCTGGATAGCGTGGGTGTGAGCCATCAATATACTCACAATGAGGAGTGAGACTGCGTCATGCCACTCTGAGCAGCACTTTAAAACTTAGGCAATGTTAACTTTTGAAGTTTTCCGTTTAGTATCATTGAAATGTGTTTGGTCACAGAAACTGGAAGGGTAGATAGGGGAAGACTTCTGTTACAGCACCAAGTTCTGCAGCTAGACTTGTGTAGAGCCTCCTGCATCATCTCTTTTTATGTGGGCTTATTGCCTTTTCCCTCCTATTTCCCCTGCTGAAGACTTACCTGCCATGTGGATAGACTGGAGTCATTTCATCTTCATTTCTCTTCTGAGGGATGCCTCAGGGTTTCGGTGTTGCTCATTGGGTGCTCTGCTCTCTTGAAGGACAGTAATGGTCGTCATGCCGATGATCTTAGATTTTGTGTCTGAGATACCTCAGGCTTAGACAATAAATGGTGGGAAAACAAATTTGAAGAATGAATAGGGGCATTTTAAAGGAGATATTTGAGGATGTTCTAGTTTCATTTCTGTTGCCATGATGAACAGTCTGACAAAAAAATCAAAACTAGGAAGAAAGGGATAATTTGGCTTCTGATTCCACTTCATCACTGAAGGAACTTTGGGTAGGAGCTCAAGTAGGAACTTGAAGACAGGCAGACATGCTTGCTAGTCCACACAGCATTACCTGTGAAAGAAGTATGACAGGAACCATGGAGGGTATTACTAGCGGGCTGGCAGGCAGGCTTATGTTCAGCAAGGTTTGTTATATAGTCAAAGGTGGTCTACTTGGGAATAGTGCTGCCATAATGGTCTGTGTCCTCCTACACCACTTACCAATCAAGACAGTGCCCCACAGACACACCCACAGGCCAGTCTGATCTAGTCAAGTCAACCCAGACTTTCTTCCAGGATTATTCTAGGGTGTATCAAATTGGCAGGTAAAACTAGCCAGGACAGAGAGTGTGTTGAGGGACAGGGGGTAGGGTGGAGCTATAGAGCCTAGGGATGGAAGAATTATGCAGTGACACTGGGGACAAATCCCTGTCACCAGGGAGGAAGTGGGTAGCATTCCTACTGCTGACTTAACACAGGAAGCTGAGCATCTAATCAGAGAATCTATGTGCAGGATATTCAGGGATGCTCTTGAACCCCCGACCCTCCTGCCTCTACCTCTCAAATGATAATGTTACAGTGTGGACCACCATGCCCAATTTATGTTGTGTTGGGGGAATAGAAACCAGAGCTTCCTGCGTGCTAGGCAAAGACTCTACCAACTGAGGCCCATTCCCAGCCCCGCAGATGGCTTTTGATACTTTTTTTGTTTATGTGTTCCTCTATTTTGCATATTATTTCCAACAAGAACTTCCCATGTTCTCCAGCCGAGCTCTTTGTCACTCCCCACCATCCTCATCAGCTGCACAGCAATGTTAAGCATGTGAATCCACTTGCCACATGTTTGACTGGGAAGCAGAGGACATGAGGACAGGGATAACCTTCAAAAGTGCACCCTCCAACTAGGTCTCACCTCAAAACTTTCCAGAATGTTCTAAATCATCTTGGGCACTAACCAAGTATTCAACACATGAGCCTGTTCATAACATAACAGAAACATTATTTTTCTGTTGTGTTTCTTTTTTCTTTTCTTTCCCTCTCTCATTTCTTTCTTTTTCTTTCTTTCTTCCTCCTCCCTTTTGTTGTATGTAGTGAGTGTGGTGTACATTGAGTACATATGACCTTGTACTTGTGTGGAGGAGGACATTGGTTGTCCTGCTCTATTACTGTCCACCTCATTCTCTTGAGACAAGATCTCTCCATGAACCAGGAGCTAGGCTGGTAGTCAGCGAGCCCCAGAGGACCACCTATCCAACCCCTATCCCCAGCACGGAGGTTACAGGACTCATGCACTAACTTTTTATGCAGCTGCTGGGGATCCAAACTCAGATCTTCATGTGTGTACAGTAAGCACACTTATCCACAGAGCCATCTCCCAAGCCCAACTTATTATTTTCTAAGCTGTTTCTGAGTTTCCATCTATTGTTCATTTCTTTGATGGGGAATAACACATATGTTTATGAAGTCTTTAAATTATATAAGTTAATATCTTGTCCATCTTGCTGGATATGTGATTTTCCTTAGCATTAGGGCATTTATGGAGCTTGCAGGGAGGGTGGCTAGGAGAAATGGGTACTGTGAAATAGTACCGCAGGACCATCTTCTTGATTCTTAGCTTTCCTCTTCTGCAAAGGTGAACTTTAGAAAATTGCCCTCGATGAAAGAAAAAAAAATTATAGAGACTCCTCACCTGGGAATAGACACAAAATCGCATTCTAAGATCTTACCAGGAAGTTGGTATCACTTCAGTGATTGGCAGAAACATAAAAATCCTAAAATATATTGGAAGGGTTAAAAAAAAATGTTTACTAATGAAAAGCCTGAGATGGCCTGACATTCATGCTAATCTACAATGCAGTTCATTGGCTACAAGCCAGCTAGACTTTCTGATTCCCTGGTAGAATCATTCAAATATGTTTTCTTCCCTCCTCTTTCTTTTTTTTTTTCATTCCTGTTTCTTTCTTTTTTGTTCTCTTCCTCATTTTCTGCCCCTCTCTGAGATACATTGTCATTGTATCCCAGGCTGGCTTTGAATTTGCCATGCCAACCAAGGATCACCTTGAACTTCTGATCCTCTTGCCTTTACATCCTAAATCTTGGAATTATGGCTCTGCACTACCAAACCCAGTTTCCAGTACTAGAAATTGAACCCAGGGTGTTCTGTATTTGAGGCAAGCACTCTAGCAAATAAGCCACATCTCACAGCCTGCAATGTTCCCTTCCTTGGTCTAGAAGTGAAGAGAGGACCCTAAGCTGCTTGCAACAGAGCACCTAACTAGGTCAGCTTGATTAAATGTGAGGTTACTCTCCTTTTGTGACTCTAGAGGACATCAGTCTATACAGTCCTATCAGTGAGCAGTCCTGTCTGGCTTTGGCCTCTTCACCCCAGGAGTATGGAGATTTCACATTTGGAGACCATTGCTTCAGCATCCTAGGAAAGGGAGATGGTTGAGCTAAAAAGTCAGAGTGAAGCTGGGCAGTGGTGATGCACGCCTTTAATCCCAGCACTCAGGAGGCAGAGACAGGTGGATCTCTGTGAGTTCAAGGCCAGCCTGATCTACAGAGCAAGTTCCAGGACAGGCTCCAAAGCTACAGAGAGACCCTGTCTGGAAAAAAAAATAGAGTGAAAACAGGTGGTGTGTGTGTGTGTGTGTGTGTGTGTGTGTGTGTGTGTGTGTGTGTGTGTCTGTGTCTGTGTCTGTGTCTGTGTCTGTCTGTCTGTCTGTCTGTCTGTGTGTCTGTCTGTATCTCTCTGTGTGTAGGCTACAGGTGAATGTGGGGTATCCACCTCTTTCTGAACCTGGAACTCACCTATTTGTCTAGACTGGCTGGCCAGTGAGTTCCAGCAATCCTCCTGTCTTTGTCTCCTCAGCACCAGGATTACTAGTGCATGCCATGATGCCCAGCATTTTATTTGGATTCTAGGATTTGAATTTAGGTCTTTGTGTTTTCCCAGCGGGCACTTTATTGTCCGAATTGTCTCTCCAGTCCTTGCCCACACTTTATTATTGTATATTTACTAACCAGGAAGTTAGCAAGCTACAGTCTTTGATTCTTTGCTATGGTCTGTGAGAGTCAGAACTGCAGCGTTCCGTTGATCTATCTCTTGCCCACCCTATACAGGCTCTTGCAGACATCTTTAGGGCTTTCTTCTTCCTTTCTATGACAAGTTCACAAAGCCTTGAGAGGGGCTGGCACTGCCCAAATGCACTGATTCTGTTTTCATTGGACTGGCTTGCTGATTTTGTTTTATAAAGCCAGTGTTCCTTTCTCTTGGGTGTTTGACACTTAGCCGAGTGGTTGTCAAAATGTTTTCTTCCCATCATTAGTCTAGTCTGTTTTAGCCAAGGTTGCCTTGTGGTAGGTTTTGTTTGATCTGCTGAATCACTGTTTAACAGTCAAACCTTCCCCCTCCCTTCTCTACAGAACACAGAACTAAATCACTTTCAAAGAACCTTCTAGACATTTTTCAGTGTTGAAGAGGACAGGCGCCTGCTTCCCAGGCTGGAGGTAGTGTGTTTTCTGACAGAGTGTTGCCATGGCAACGGGGGAAGGCTAACTTAGCCTAGCAGAGGACCTGGCTTGTCAGGCCCCATTGCTGCCCTTTGGAAATATCTTATTTCTTGCCAGCCTTGTGGGTTGGGCTCATAGAGCACAGTGAGTGTCCACACAAAGCTGGCTTTGCTGGGTGTGCCAGGGTCTATGCTCTTTGCTAAGCTTTCTTTTCTATGCCAGTTTCAGCAGCTGTCCCCATCCTCCTGCTTCTCTGTTCTCTATGCAGTGCTGTGGGGATAAGGGGATCACTAGAGTACACTTAGACACCCAAAGATATCACTGATTCAATGATTCTGGAAACAACAGGATCATTCTTTAGAGTTGTCTCCTTTTTCGCTTTGGAAATGAACTATGACTTTGGAACTGTCCAGTCATATGGAGACAGTGTCAGAGCAGGCTGTGTCCATCCCTCAGGTGCCTACAAGCATCCTAGAAATTTAACATGGTTGTGTCATGTGATCCAAATGGTTATTCCCAAAGGTCTATAGCTATTTCCACTTGTAAATGAAAAAAATGAGCATCAGGGAAGTTACATAGCTCACCTAAGATCATGTAGTATTGTGGTTTGGATGTGAAATGTCCTCCATGAGCTTGCGTATTTGTGTGTGTAGGGTTCCTGCAAGCATCAGAGCAGGCAAGGAAACAATCCACACGAGGTGAAGAGCAAGCTCAGGTCAGCACCACCTTAGCAGGTGCTGGTTCAGAACTTCCAGAGTCTGACCTCCCGGTTTATCTTCCTTACACATTTAAGCATAGTAAAACTTGGGGAAAAGTGTCCACTCTACAATTATCCCAGCAAGGCTTTAGAGGCACAGCTATGTCGAAACGCCCTTGCAAAGCACACCTCTATAGGCAGACACCTGTGATCTTTACAATATCAGCGAATTCTGTTGACTGACAATAGTGCTCAGGGCAAGGGCCTCGGGAGGAAGGATTTGAAATAAACATAAGGATAGATTCTAATGATGGAGGATGCAAAGTACATGGGACCTCTCATAAGGACGGGCTCTATTCTCTAAGACATAAAGTTCAGGACTAAATGATGCTCACTATTTGGGGTTTCAGGTGAAGGCTGGCTCCATAGAATAACAAAAGAATCACCAGGTTCATAGACAATGTGCACTCCAGCCTTCTGAGTGAAAGGCATCATTCCCTTCCCTTGAAGGAAATACCCTTTGTGTTTAACAGTTCTGGTCCCTCCAACGCTTTCTCTAAGCTGTGTCTCTTTCATGTTTGGACACTTGTTCCCAGATGGTTGGTGCTTTTGGGGAATACTTCAGAACCTTTAGGAACTGGAGCTGTTTTGGAGGAAGTGAGTTGCTAGGGGCAGGCTTGCAGATTTGAGAGCCTGGCCTTACTTCCAGTCTGCTCTCTGCTTCCTGGTCACAAACACAACGTGACTGGACAGTCTCCTCAGACTCCTGCTGCCTTGCTGGACTATATCTGCCAAACTGTGAGCCCAAATAGCCCTTCTGTCATTAAGTTACTTCTTGTCCGGGATTTGATAACAGCAATGAGAAGAGTAATCAATACAGGCCATTTCTAAGGCACAAGTGTTACTCAGCCAAGCTCCCCGAGTGTTCCTGACATGTGTGAATGAACTGAATTGCTACGGTGTGATCCCCAATAAATCCTGATATCAATTCTCTGGTTAGAAAAGTAGGTGTTACCTGTAGCTGTTCCCACTCCTCCATCTGTTTTGTGGTGCTTGGCTTTTCCAGTCAGCATGTCCATCACATCCATTCTTCACAAGCAGCAGAGGTCAACTTTGATTTGGAATCACAACTTGCAAACTGGAGTTCTTTTTATTGAAGAGGTTATGTTCCTATGTGAAGTTCATGCATACAACTCCTCTGAATAATATAAAAGGGGTTATTATTGGCTAACTTGGTAGAATGATGTAGAAATTTACTTAGAAAAGAAAATCTGAAAAACATACTTGAAGTTTGGATAAAGACTGGTGAGAAAGGACTAGAATAATCAGAATCACAATGAAGTTAGAGTTGGGAGATGCAAAAACAATGCAGATTATAAAACAGAGAACGAAACAAGGGTTGATTAATGAAAGAAAATAAACAGCCCTTGTGGTGTTTATAAAAACTGACCATGAGAGATGGTGCAGTGGTTAAGAGAGTGAACTGCTCTTGCAGGGGAACCCAAGTTTGGTTCCTGAACTTCTTGTAGTTCCAGTTCTAGAGAATGCAGCACCCTCTTCTGGTCTCTGTTGACACTGCACTCATGTGCGCATACCCTTACAGATATACACATACCAAAGATAGAATAAGATCTTTGAAACAAAACAAAGGAAAACAAAAAGCTGGACATGTGAAGCCGATCTCCTAACTTGTGAATGTTGTCAGTTTGCTCACAGTCACCTAGTCTATCAGCAATGCACAGACACTTCAAAATAAAAGTCTGTCTTTCCCTGCCTTAATTTCACTCCCAAGGCAAAAAGAATATTAACAGATTTGAATTACATTACACATGCACCTATCGGTTTATATGTCTTGGGGGAAAGAGGCAATATGATTATTGATGGTGCATTGATTAAGAATGCCAGCTGTCATATAACATGGTTTCAAATCCTGATTGGTGTGGCTTGAGTTGAGTAGCATGACTTAATCTCTCTGGGTCTCACTTTCCACATCTTTTCTATTTTATTTTTTATGTGTATGGGTGTTTTGCCTGCATATGTGTAAGTGCACCATGTGCATGCCTGGAACCTGGGGAGGCAAGAAGAAGCCATTGGATCCCTTGTAACTGGTGTTACAGTTGTGAGCTGTGTTGTGGGTCCTCTACAAGGCCAGCAAGTACTCTTAACCACTGAGCCACCTCTTCAGACCCCATTTCATCATTTTTAAGACAGAATCACTAATAGTACTTAAAAGGTAAAGTCAAGAAATATCTATAAAACAGGTCATGAATATCATGAATGTTCAATAAGATTGTGTGTGTGTGTGTGTGTGTGTGTGTGTGTGTGTGTAGACAAGAGGAAAACCTTGGTTCCTGTCTACTTTTTTTTTGGTTGTTTGAGACAGAGAGTATCTTGCTGTCTCTGAACGATGTACCATCGTTCTTGACTTTTCTTCTCTTCTTCTTCTTCTTCTTCTTCTTCTTCTTCTTCTTCTTCTTCTTCTTCTTCTTCTTCTTCTTCTTCTTCTCTTCCTCCTTCTCCTCCTCCCTCTCCTCCCCCTCCTCCTCCTCCTCTGCCTCCTCCTCCTCCTCCTCCTTCTTTAAATGTGAGTTTGGGAGACTGCAAAGCAAACTCTATCAACTGAGCTATCCTTCCAGCCCTCTCCATAGACTTTTCTCAAGTTTACTGGACTGGAACCACTAAGACTAGAAAATCTTGGAACTAGTTTAGGTAATAAGAGGCTAGGCCAAAAGGACATGGCCTGTGGTCAAGCGTGGTAGAGTCCCCTCTGCAGTCTCCTGCTGTGCTCATAGTTTAGTTACTATTTGGCTGTTAAGTATTAATTTGTCCCTTCCTTGCCTCTTGGATCCTGATGCCTGCAACCTCACTTGTATATGTTGCTAAGGGATCTACCTTCCTGCTGCTACTCCTGTGACCACACCGTGAGAGCACAACACTTGTACATTCTCTAAGTTTGACAGGGGGTGTCACCTGGTCCAGTGAAGCAAGGTTATAATTAGGCAATGATTGGTTCATCTTTTAGCTTCATAGACAGAGTGTTCAACGCATACCATACTTCTGTGCCACACCCATGACAATGTTTTGAGTTTTATTTATTTATTTTTCTCTTTTATGAGAGGTCATAGTTCAGGCTAACCTCTAATTTACTATATAGCCAAGGATGGGTTTGAACTCCTGATCCTTCTGGGATTGGTGTTGCCTGATTTTGACAGTGCTGGGGATCAAACCCAGGGTCTGCCAAGTGCCAGACAAGCTTTCTAACAATGAAGCTACATCTCCAGCCCATTACATTTTGTTTTTAAATCAGAAGAAGAAAAGGGGATTTGATTTAGTAATATTGATAATAATTTCCTGTGAGTATAGTTATAACTAATTTTTACTATTTGAATGGCTATTTCAATATTAAATTGGTATTTTGTTTTTGGTTTTTTTGAAATAGGGTTTCTCTGTATCTTTGGAAGCTGTGTCCTGGAACTCACTTAGTAGACCAGGCTGGACTCGAACTCACAGAGATCTGCCTGTCTATGCCTCCCTACTGCTGGGATTAAAGGAGCATGCCACTACTGCCCAGCAGCAATTCTTTTTAATTTGTCATGAAAGCAATGTGCCCAGGGACTGACTGAAGCAAAAATGCAGCCTGGGGTTACCCAGCTTACTATGAATTTAGGTTTAGAACCTGGCTTCCTAAGGCAAATTTAGCCCTCTTTCCTCTGGATTAGGTGGCTGGGGCCCAGAGAGACTGGGGTGACCTGAAAACCATATGGCTATTGTGATGGTTAATATTGATGGTCAACTTGCCAGGACCTAGAATCATATAGGAGACACACTTTTGGGAATGTCTGTGAGGGCTGTGCCATCTCACCAGTCCTTTCCCTCCTAGACATTTCTAGTCTGCACACTGCTGTCCTGTTGCTTCTCCATTACTTTGTTGGGTCAGAGACCTGTGAAGGATAACATGGGTGAGCAATTAACTCACAGAAAATCCACGTTTACCTTCATGGCCTGTGAGGACTGAGGAACCTTCAAATTCCCTAAGCTATTATATTCTTATAATGATCTTATTTCCCCAAGCCAATATCCAAACTATACACAACCTTTGTACAGTCAGCTCTGTAGTCACCCATTCAAAAATATTGATTGATTTTCCCGTACTTGGTGGGGTTTTTCTTTTTCTTTTCGGATTTGAGGACAAGACAGACAACTTCTGTTACCCAGCAGTGTGCTTTCCATCTGCTTCCTGAGATTGACTTTATTTTTTGTGTGTTTGTGTGTGCCCCCTGTGTGTATATATGTGCATGCTTGTGTGTGTATGTGTGTGTGTGTGTATGTGTGTGTGTATGTGTGTGTGTATGTGTGTGTGTGCACTCATGAGCACCTTTGCACATGTACATATGAGCTTTCTACACATTATTCAGTCTTTCTATCTCTTCACAGGGGAGGACTGTGATTTTATGAAAGTTCTGAGGCTCAAACTCTGGTCCTGAGACTTTCTCAGCAAGCACTTTTACTTGATGAACCATCTTGCTGGCCCTATTTTATGGTTACTAATGGTTCCAGATGTGTGTGTGTGTGTGTGTGTGTGTGTGTGTGTGTGTGTTATGAAGTAAAAATCTTTCTTTCTGGTGCTTTTTGCTGTAGTTAACTAAAAAATAAAACAGTATGCCAAAGCAGAGAGCATAGATAGCTTCAATAAGGTAGTATTTAACATTGCAGCATTGAGCATGTTAGTTTGTCTGACATTTAGGGAGCAAAGCTGAGTAGTTGAAAGCAGGGCCATGGAGTTGACTGTCTGGGCTTTATCTGGCCTCTGCTTCATGCTAGCTGAAAGCTGGCCTATGCCTCCCTCTTTTTCAATTGGTAAAATAAAGGTTAATGTGGAGCTGGCTCAGCCAGCAAAGCACTTGCCTAGCAAGCTTGAGGGTCTGAGTCTCAGCCCCAGAATCTGTGGGGAAAGTTGGGTTTGTTGGCTTGTGCTTGTAATACCAGCAATGGCGAGATGGGGATCCATGAAGCTTGCTGGGAAGCTAGCCTAGTGAAGTTCTAGGCCAGCAAGAAACCATGTCTCAAACAAAAGGTGGAAGGCACCTGAAGAGCAATACCCAAAGTTATCCTCTGACCTCCATAGGAACGCACACACTCAGGCACATGCACTCACAGGATAGAGAGAGAGAGGGAGGAGAACAAAAATAAGGTTAATGTTTGTATATCAATGATACAAATAACTCCCTTAGAACAATATTGGGTATGTAGCCCATGCAAGCTGTTATTACTGTCAATATTTGGCACTGTGTAATTAGTACAACAATAAGTCTAGCATAAACAGATTTAACAGCAGATAATGCTGTTTCTTGACTACAACCTAATAAAAGCCAGTCCTATCAGAGTGAGCTCCCTGAGGCTGTAGCCTGGCTCAGTCAGGGCATTTCATAGAGGAAATAGTTGCTCCTCTGGCAACTGTGCATGTGGAGGTTGGCTGAAGAGTTTATGCTTTGTGCAAAATCAATTGTACAGCCCTGCGTATTGTAACTTGGGACATGCAGCAAACTCCTTCAAATAGGTTCCTCCTCCTGTATTTCTTTTTCTTCAGTGACAGCAAAACTTTCTACTTCACCAAAGCCCTTACTATTCAATGACTGAATCTATATAGCATTTTTTTTTTTGGTATGTGTGGTGCGTGTGTGTGTGTGTGTGTGTGTGTGTGTGTGTGTGTGTGTGTGTACATGCACATGTGTGTGAAGGCCAGAGGTGTCTTCCTCAGTTCCTCTCTATTTTATTTTATTTTGAGACAGGGTCTCCTACTTAGTTTAGAGCTCACTGGTTGGCTAGATTAGCTGGCAAGATAGCCCCAGGGATTCTCCTGTTTTGTCTATATCTCCCCCTCCTGTGTTGGAATAACAGGTGCATACAGCATACCTGACTTTTGACTTTTACGAGGGTGCTGGGCCTTTGAACTCAAGTCCTATGCTTGCACAGAGAGCATGTTACTGAGTGAGCCGTCTCTCCAGCCCCTATGGAGCACATTGCATCTTAGCTTATATTCTTGAATCCACAAGGTGTAAATAATTGTCTATTATGGTTTTGTCTTCTGAATTGGGCATGTTGTATATTTGATAGAAATGATGTTATGTTATCTATTAACTAATCATCTAAACCAGTAGATGGAAATGGCCCTAAATGACCAATGTCAGCAGTTGAGATTGCTATGTGAGCCACAGTTCTCACATCCTGAGCTCTGGGCAGCAGCAGAGTTCCTTTTCTTTGTTTTTACCCTGTTGTGTGTGACAGAGAGCATGGTGACAAAGCAGCCTATAAATAGCTAGTTTCTACTTTTATTTTTAATGGCAAGGATTTTTTTTTTTGAGTGGGGTGTCTTATTTAATAAGTTATGGGATGTAAATACCACCTAATAAAAGACAGGCTGAGTCTCATTCATTGCAAATTTGTAGCAAGTTAAATTATGCCTATGATGGAATAAAATAAGCCTATAAACAAAACAACTGTCAGTCCGCCTTGATCTTCATTAACCCCCCTTCCTTGTTCCCATCTCTCTCCCTCCCCTCCTTGTGACCAGCCTTCCTTCCCTGTCCCTTGTTCTCTCACTTTTTACAAACTCGAATAAATCAGGACAAAAGGAAAAGCAGATGCCTAGGTTTTCTGCTGCTGGGGGAGCAACATCTTTTATCTCAAAGGGAGGAAGAGTTTATTATTTAGCCAAATGAGAGTAACCATCACCCTGGAGCAGATTCAGGTTGCCCAAATTCCAGGTCCCAGTGAGGTGACAGTTTCATATTCCTTTTATAGCAACAAGATAAAGGAAGCCATGAATCAAGACTCTCTTTGGATATAGTGATAGAAACATTAGGTAGGTGGGTCACCGCAGTGTAGAGAAATCTGTGCTGTGGTCCTCAGATGTGTTTGATGGCCTTCTTTGGGTTTGTGGAAGCTAGGGGAGCTTTTTAGGATATTCCAAAAGGATTTACCTCATAGTTACAAAAGTGTTAGACCAGACAAGGGCAGGCAATGGACAGCATTAAGGGGGCTAAAGAGTGCTGGGATCCTTTGCTTCTGGTCATGCATCATTCCAGCTCTCCATAGTCTCTGAAGATTTCTTCAACCACCTCGAAGTGTTTAACCCAGGTGTGACTTCTTTTCTGAGAACTTTGATTCACTTTGCGTCTTTCACTGAAGTAGCTGCCTCCTGCTTTTAAATCCTCCACCCAGTGAGTCCCAAGCGTCTATGTCTTACCTTACCTGGCATGTGGGCGTCTCCTTCCCTGAAGAGCTCTACAGAGGGCTCCTGACTGCTGAGCCGCCTTCAGAGGGGTTAATCATCCCACTGTGTTAAATCTTTATGTAGAGAATCCCAGAGCGAGAGAGAACTTAAATTTTTTATGAATCAAGCTTTTAGACCCTGGGAAGAAAGGATTAACCCTGCCCTCACCTAAGTTCCCAGCACAAAATCTGGACAGCTTGATGGAGAAGCAAACGGGAAGAGTGAACTTGGGAGACCTTGGGTCCTCCTCCCCGCAGGGCCCCCTCCCTAGCGCTGCTGACTGTTGTGGTGACTCCATCCTCATCACATCCTCATCACGGCATCCTCAGGAGATCTGCTCCACATAGAACCATAGACAGCACTGGGGGGTGGGACGTTTCCAGGGTATTCTCACCACCCATCTTGTCTTGTTCTTGCAAGCTGTTAATTACAGGAGAGTGACTGTCTGCTTGAGCAGTACTTTTTCTGGTCAGGCTTAGGAGGGGGGCAGGCAGCGGTGTGATATGCATCTGTTTCCCTGGAAACTGTCAGGTTCTGCAGATGCTATTAAAGGGACTTAATATTATCTTTTGTCTGTGTGTGTGCAGGTGTGTACACATGTGTGTGAACATGTGTGTGAACCAGGTGGCAACCTCAGGTTATCATTCTTCAGGTACCGCCCACTCTTTTTCTCTCATTGGTCTAGAAGTCATCAAGCAATTTGGGCTGGCTGGCCAGGGATCTTCAGGGAATCCTGTCTCTGCCTCTTCTGCTCTGGGATTATAGTGCACAACACTAGGCCTAGCTTTTTATGTGGGTTCTAGGGGTGGAACTCAGGTCCTTCTGCTTATTTGACAAGCAGTTCACTGACTAAGCCATCTCCTCAGTACCCCCAATATAACCTTTTTTTCTTTGTTTTTATTTGAGACAGGCTCTCTATATTTAACCCTGGCTGTCCTGGAGTACTCTGTGTAGACCAGGCTGGCCTCGAACTCTCAGAGATCTGCCTGTCTCTGCCGTGTCGCCCAATAATCTTAAGTGAAAAGATTAGAATCAGTCTTAGGGAGTTTGGAAATTTGGAGGAATTTGTGTTTTCTGTGGAGCAAAAAGGACTGATTCTTGGTTCTCCCTGTTCTGCTTCCAGTCCTCCGCCCAGGCCAGATCCTGCTGGTTCCCATGGGGGTTCTCTCACTGTGAGCTCGAAGGGCTCAGTCTGACCACATACCACATATCTCCTCCCTTTAAAGTGTTACACGGTGTTTACCCAGCACCACAGAAATTTCTAGAACCTCAGGATGTTAGACCACTTTGGAAGAATATAGTAGAACAGTTTTAGGGGTATGGTGGTAGCAGTGAATTATTGCTGGGCCTACAGACACAGATCCAGAGAGCCCGCTGCTTGGGAGGCTGAGGCAGGAGGACTGTGAGCAACCTGAGCAACTTAACAAGACCTCAAAATAAACATAAATGTTTATTTTGTTAAAATGTCTTTTTGTTAAAAGACAAAAACTGAACCATCAAGTTGGTTCAGCAGATAAAGGTGCTTGTCTCACAGCTTGGTGACCGAGTTCCATCCCCGGAAACACACAAAGGAGAAGGGAGAGAATCAACTACACAGAGTTGTCCTCAGACCTCTGCAGTGTGCTAATACACACACACACACACACACACACACACACACACACACACACACACACACAGAGAGAGAGAGAGAGAGAGAGAGAGAGAGAGAGAGAGACTTTAAAAAAAGCCAAAAGTGAAACAGAAACCCGGCTAGGGAGATGGCTCAGCCTGTAAAGTGCCTGCCTTGTGAAGATCACAGTTAACCCCCCAGAAGCCACACTTAAAAAAGGCTTGTAATCTCAGTGCTAGGGAGGCAGAGGTAAGCAGATGGGGGTGTGTGTGGTCTCACTGGCTGGCCAGTTTATCGTATTTAGTGAGTTCCAGTGAGTGCTGCTGTCTCAGACAAGTAGATGGTGAATGAGGAATCATACTGAGGTTGTCCTCTAGCCTTCACGTACGTGTGTGCCTGCACACGTATTAGAAAAGTAAAAACAGAAACCACAAGTGACATTGTTTGTTCAATTCTCTTAGGAGATCTATGGTACACTAACCTGTGTTTATAGCCACACTTCTCTCTATAGAGATGCCTCTGTCTGTCTAAGTGACTGTTTCCCATATGTGCATCCCTGGATGCAGGAAAACAGGCAGGGTGTTACTTGTGGGCTAAATGAGAGATTGAGACATATGCCAGTGGTGGCATTTGACCAGCATGTTGGAGCCTGAATGTTGGGCTGCTGAATCTGAACTTTATTTGGTAGACAGCCTTTGTAAATGGAGGAGGACTGTGACTACAGGCCTGACTTGAGAGGCAGATTTATCTGGAAGTGTTAGATGAGAACAGGAGGAAATTGGCCCAGAAGAGTGTGGTGTGTGACAGAGACAGTAGCCCCAAGGGTCTCATGACAGTGTCCAGAGACACTAATCTTCATACTCACCCAGTGAATTCTCTTGGTTCCTGAAATGGGAACTCCAGGCCCAGAAGATAAGCAACTTTGACTGTACAGGGATTTTTATGAGGGGTAGGATCTGGCCAAGGTCAACAGGGTAACCCCCAGGTTCCTGTGACATTGCCCTTCTCTTTGGTGTTTTATTGGGAGATTGTCACTGACTGGGATGTTTCTTATGTGCTATGAAGTTGCTTTCTCCACAACAGTAAATTCAGTGCAAGCTCTCAGTGACAACCAGGCTTGAAGTGTGTCCTCTCATGTTTATTTGAATACTCTTCATCAGCATCCAGAGCCTTCCAAGTCTCTGCCATCATGGGCTAAACTGAATTGCTATACAAGAAAGAAATCTCTTTAGCCAGGATCCCTGGGGGTAGCGTTTAATTCTCTGGTTAAGAAACAATTTTCTTATTTAGTTTCACACAGCGTTCCTTGTTAGCTTCCACGATTCCACTAGATGTCTGGTCTCTCTCTCTTGTGTTTTCATTGGCTTTGATATAGCTTATCCACCTGCCCATGTGCAGAGCCAGGCATTGGAGTCCATGAGTCAAATAGCGGTTGTTATTTTATAGAGGTGGTATTTTCAACCAGGACTCCCAGATGGGGGGTGGTGATACTTTGATTCAAAGTAAAGGACAGACCTTTTCAACGTCCCCTGCACCCTGTTTTTAAAGCCCATGGCTTCCCAGGATCAACAGACTCCATCTGAAGTTATGATGGACATGTATTAGATTATCGCTTGCTTCTCCTCATTTCTTCTCCCAGGGAGGGAATGCGTTCGACCCGCTGTGAATGGGAGCAGGAAGCATCTTAGGATCCCGCCTTTGGGATATTCTTGGTGGACTTCTTAAACGGCAGGTTGTGACCTCATGTGAGGTTAGGAACTGTGTGTGTGTGTGTGTGTGTGTGTGTGTGTGTGTGTGTGTGTGTGTGTGTATGTTATGTTGGGGGAGCTGGGTCATAAGACACTTGGCCACTGTGAGAGGTTTCTGAACATGCAGCAACCCCCCCCCCAAAGAATTTGAAATCAAATGTCTAACAAACCCCAGGTGTTTCTGGCAGTGCTCATCATGGTGTAGCATGTGACTCCACTGCAGCCTTGGTTCTGAACATAGAGCGCAAGCACTTTGCATGGTGCATGTCATTCAGCCACATGACGTCAAAGAACACTGCCTGTGGCACCTCTGCTCAGGATATGCATTCACTGTAGACACAAGGTCTTCTGCTCCTGTGGAAACAGTGCTTCTACAGAAGACAAAGACTGCTTTTTTCCTCTCACTCGTCAGCATGTGTGCATCATATTGGTTTGTCCTTGGATCACATTGTTAAAATGTTTGATTATAAAAGTTGCCACTTGAGTTGCTTGAGTTTCATAAAATGTGAAATGAGTTTTGTCTTGTAATTGGGACAGAATTTCCAACTGTTTAAGAACTGGCCCTAAATGTGTTTCTTCCATTTTGTACTACAGAGATTTCTGCGAATGGAATTCTCATCATTGATAAAGATAAGATCAAAATATCAATTACTTCTGGAACATATTGAAGGTGGTCTACACCCTGCAGTGTCAAATAGTCAGTCAGGGCTTAAGTTTTTTTTTAAAGTTTTATTTTCAAGGCAGGGGTTCTGTGTGTAGCCCTGCCTGTCCTAGAACTCTCTTTTTAGACCAAGCTGGCTTCAAACTCAGAGATTTGCCTGCCTCTGCCTCTGCCTCTGCCTCTGCCTCTGCCTCTGCCTCTGCCTCTGCCTCTGCCTCTGCCTCTGCCTCTGCCTCTGCCTCTGCCTCTGCCTCTGCCTCTGCCACCTGAGTGCTGGGATTAGAGATTAAAGGCATGCACCACCATGCCTGTCCCAGGGCTTTATTCTTTGTGTAAAAATAAGCAATCACATCCATCTCCTTAGGATACAAGTTTCCTCTCATTTTTAATAACTAGTAAGACTGTATGTCTACCAAGGAGTTACTTTAAAATATATTTCTTCATGCCTGATTATCAGTGGGTGTTTGATTTGTATATCTATTCTATATCTCTATGTACTTGGGACACATAAAATGTCTTGGGTCTAAAGAGGTCACAATTGGAAAAAAGTTGAGAATCCCTGGCTTAAAGTTCTGAATATATAGAATGTACGGAAGGGCTTGCTGTAATGATACAATGTGTGTGTTCCTCATTAAACCCTGCTACATAACAGCTATCCCCTTGTGCCTCTGCCCTGGACTCTGCCCACAGCTCTACTGTATGTTGGCTGTATTGTCCTCAATCCATACATTGAAGTCCTAACCCCCAGCCCTTTACAATGTACTTCTATTAGGAAGTAAGGTTGTTGTGGATGTAATTACTTAAGAGGAGGTCATGCCAGAGTAGGGTGAACCTTAACCTAATTTAACTAGCATCCTTTAAGAATGTGCACAAGGATATACTCAGTGCAAAGGCAGAGGTCACAGAGATACAATAGGAGCTGGTCATCTACCCACTGAAAGCCATGACCTGCAGAAGGAACCAGCTCTTGGGATATCTCAATATCACCCTTCTAGCCTCTGAGATATTCACTTTCTCTGTGTTAAATCCCCTATTTAGTGATACTTTATCAGATTTGCTCCAGGCTATTACTGTGAATTTAGCCTGGGATCATGGGATTCTCCGAGGAAAAGGACAGAGCCCTGCAAATAACCCTGTCTCTAGCAAGTGCCATTTAAAGATTTCTGAGACATTTATGTGCTAACTCATCTGTGAAGGTTTTACAGTGGAATGCAAAGTTTGAAACCATGTTTGGAGGGCCTAGAGCCTTGATTGTTCTTTGTTACAACTTCACAGAGCATATTTTAAAAAGATTAAAGTTGGGCAAACAAGATTGCCACCAGGCCTGACCACCTGAGTTCAATATCTAGGGATCACATGATAGAAGGAAAGAATTGACTCCTACAAGTTGTCCTCTCTGTCACACTTGTTCTGTTGCATGTGTGACCACATACACATACATATAAACAAAATAAACAAATAAGATGCCAGAAGCGTTGTCTATGCACTAGGCCTTTCCCTGAGATGATCATTTGTGATAAAGCCTTTAAAAATGTTGGTTTATTTAACAACTGGTCAAGTACATAGAATGAGTGTCTGTGGAATACACAGCTACAAATGGAACATCACATACACACACACACACACACACACACACACACACACACACACACACACACACACGCTTACAGTTTGTACCCTCTGGTTCTGATACTCCCCTCCCTCTCACATCCTGCTTTGTGGGGCGGGGTTGTTTCAGGTTGTTCCATTTGTATTGCAATACAAATTGGACTCACTGTTTGAAAAAACAAAAAAGAGGGCACCATGTTGGAAGAGGGTAGGTGAATCTGGGAGAACTTGAAGGACTGAGGGGTGGACATGGTTAAAATATGTTGTATGAAATTCTTCAAGAATTAATTAAAATATGTTTGTAGTGTTAGTTTATATTTAATAAATGTTTGCAAAGGACTATCTCTTTTAGTATGTTTTATTAATGACTTCTTTCTTTCTTCCTTTCTTCTCCCTCCTTCCATCCTTCCCTCTCTTACACCCTCCATCCCTTCTCCTCTTCCTCCTTCTCCTTTTCTTTAGACAGTGTTGCTACAAATCCCTGGCTGGCCTGATATTCACCTGTAGCTCAGGCAGTTCTTGAACTTGAGGCAATCCTCTTAATGTTCACACTCCCTAGTGTTGAGGCTATAAGCATCAACTACTATTCCTAGCTTAACTGAGCATCTTGATTTTGTGTTCTGTTTGTAAGAAATATTAGTAATAGTAATAGCAAAAACATCTCTGAATGTTTCCTCTGGTAAGAACATTTTTCTAGGTCTTTTAAAAAACTTTTATTGATTCTTTGTAGATTCTGCTCCCATTTTTCTCACTGTCCCCTCCCATCACCCATTGCCCTTGCAACCTGCCCCCCTGGCCCTCCCAAACACCTTCTAGATGTTCTTAATGCGATGGCTCCTTTGAGTCTGGAGCTATGGTTCTCAGCCTGTGGGTTGCAACCCCTTTGGGGCTAAACTACCCTTTCACGGTATAGGGAGCTCATAAGACCATCGGAAAACACAGACGTTTACATTATGATTCATAATAGTAGCAAAATCGCAATTATGTAGTAGCAATGAAAATAATTTTAGGGATCACCACAACATGAGGAACCGTATTAAAGGGTTGTTGAGTTAGGAAGGTTGAGAACCACTGGTCTAGAGACTCTGCAAGTGAAAATGGAGGAATAGAAAGATGAAGTAACTTGCCTAAGGGTTTTGTAAGATGATTCAATTTGCAACTGTCACGTGATGATCCATTAGGTTAAGAGTGTGCGATTACTATCTCTTTCTACTCCTGTTTATAGCAGAATAGGAATTTAATGGGAAAATACAATCAATACCCCTGCATGTAATGTGATTATAATACAAATAAAATGTCCAGCATGGAGCTAACAGTTTGGGCTCCTGTCTCTCAAGTTCTAGTTAGAGAGGATGCAAATGTCCATGAAGTGTCTGTCTCTGGGGCAGTTGGCAGGTCCAGACCTAGTCTTACCAGCTCAGTGCTCAGTGACGCTCTCTCTCTCTCTCTCTCTCTCTCTCTCTCTCTCTCTCTCTCTGTGTGTGTGTGTGTGTGTGTGTGTGTGTGTGTGTGTGTGTGTGTGTGTGTGTGTGTGTGTGTGTGTATGTGTGTAGAAGTCAGAGGACACTCTTAGGTGCTTCTACCTTGTTTGGAACTGGGTCTTTTTGTTAATTGCTGCTGAGTACACTAGGATAATTGGAGTTTCTGGGGATTCTTCGGTCTCTGCCTTCCATCTACTGGAGAAGGAATACTGGATCTTGAATGGTCATGTTCTGGTATTTTTTAAACTTTATAAGGTCCTGGATGTGTGGCAATTAACACCCTTGATCAAGGAGGATCAAGCCAATGGAAGTATCTGCCTTTTCTCATGTCTGACTCGAGGTGAGGTGCTCCCTGGCTAGATCTGGGGGGGTGACCAAATGTTTGGAAGACTAAAACAATCCGTAACTGTCCTTGATGTACAATAGCCTGATGTTGCTGCCTGTCCACTCCTGGCCTCCTGGCTGTCTGCAATGTGACAAGCCACTTCACTCTACTGCCGTGTCTTCCCCACCATGATGGACTGTATTCCCTCAGTATGTTAATCAGTTAGACAAAATAAATCCCTTCTTCCTTAAGTGCCTGTGTGTGAGTGCACCTGTGTGTGTATTCATGTGTGTCCACACGTGTCTATAAGCCCAAAGTTAAAGTCTTGTGTCTTCCTCTATTGCTCTCCACCTCATTTTTTTTTTAAGGCAAATTCTCTCAATGAACCTGGAACTCACTGATTTTTCTAGACTAGCTGGTGAGCAAGCCTCAGGAATCCCCCTGTCCCTGCTTCCACAGAGGTGTGGCTATCTGTGCCCATCACTGGGCTCATGCTTATGTGGGTGCTGGGATCCAGCTCAGGTCTTCTTACTTGATAGCCACCACATTACCAATAGACTATCACTTAAGTTGCTTTTGTCAGTGATTTTGTTATAGATGAGAGAAAAATCACCAATATATTGGTTCTAGGAACTATACCTTCCCAGATAATAAATCCTGCAGATTTTATCTTTCTGAAACTTGTGGGCTTTCCACTCGGGATACTTGAAGGTGTGACAGTAGAGGGCTCACACAGACCATTCGTTCTATGTCCTCTGCCAGGTAGGAACTGTGAACACACACTCCTGTGGACATGCTAGCTGTGATCTGTGTTCAAGGCTAGTGGTCTTTCCTGGCCCAGCACTTTCTTGGCTTTAGAGTTTTCATCTTAAAAAAAAAAAAAAAAGAGCTTTCATCTTGAGGATCTGTATTGCTCCTCAGTTCCATTCACAGCAAACATGGAGCGCTTCCTCTTTGAGGGATGGAGAGATATCTCAATGCTGACTGCATGAGAATGAGGCCCTGAGTTTGGAGCCCCAGGATCCACACAAAAAGCCAGATGTGCTGGCACATGTCTGTAATTCCAATGCTTTGGAGACAGAGACATGCAGATTGCTGGGACTTGTCAGTTAGCACCAGGCTAGCTGAATCCATGAGCTCCCGGTTTGGTAAGGGACTCTATCCCCCCAAAAGAAGATAGGGGGCTGGTGAGATGCCTCAGCGGATACAGTTGCTGTCAAGCTTGATGATCTGTGTTCAATCCCTGGGACCCACATGGTGGAGGAGAGAATTGTTGCCTGCAGACTATCCTCTGACCTCCACAGGCACATCATGGTGCATATGTCCTTGCTCAAATAGATAAATGTAATTAGAAAAAAAATAAGTGATGGAGACAGTGATTGAGGAAAATACTTGATTAGACTTCTGGTTTCCATATGCACACACATGCACATATGTATGTGCACACACACAAACACATACATCACACATGTGAGGGTTTCCTTGCATCAGTTGGAGCTTGCTTTATCACTGAGCCTTGGTCCTGTACCTCGTCCATCCAACTCCTTCTGTGTGCCAGGTGCTCTGGGTCCTGAGGACAGAACAGTGAAGGAGACAGAAATCCTTGCTTCTAGGGAGCTTGAGAGAAAGAAGTTCCATGTTAGATGTGAGGGATATGATGGAGTAAAGGAACTGGAGAGAATGGAACCAGCCCTACAGTTCTACATCCAGCTACATGTTAAAAGGCAAGGTAATAGAAAAGCCCAGAGAGGACAGAGGGATTGCATAAAGAGACATGAAAAGAGACCTATTGAGAAATGAAAGGAGCTTACGATAAGGATATCCTTCATTAGAAAAACACCAGCCAAACACAAGCCAGGGTGTGCCAGGGGCAGCAAGGCAGGGAGGCCAGAGAGAAGGGGCTCCAATGTGCCTTGCAGCCCTGTAAAACCCTATCACGTGTCATCCTGACCTTACCTTGACCACGCCCTGACAGGCGTGGTCAGGCACACCTGTAGCCAGCTTCTAGCAGGCATGGCTTACACTGTCCCCTACAATTCCCCTTTTAGTCTAAAAGAGGATTAAAGCTTAACAGTGTAAAGTATCCAAAGTTGCAATCATAAAAGTGAAATACAAGAAGATACAATAATCTGCTGTGACACATCCTAACTATTTCTACATCTGCTAAACCCTAAGGTCATCTGAAAAGAGGTATCCAAGCCTGAACACCCCCTTCCAATCCCAACCATAAACAATAGTAAGCTATCTCTAACTAGGCTTACACTACCCTAATAGACAATAATGGGGGAAGGGGGCATAGTATCCTCCAAGTTACTTCCTGCTGAAATGGGACAATGGTAGCCTCATAGGGTCCTGTGGGAAGAAAATGTTAGTATAGTGAAAGTCTCCAATGGATTATATCCAGTCCATGTTAGATGGGATTTACTTGATTGAAGATCTAGGTTGAAATCCTCAACTTGATTGAAGTCAGTACCCGAAGCTCTGGTCGGAGTGTCAGTTGAAATGGAGTAAGTTGCGTCCAGTGCAGACTAGGAGGTAAGGCCCAATTTCCTTCCAAAGCGTCCAGGAATTGCTGTCAGGCAGGTCTTCATTGGCTGTGTGGGACTTAAACATAAGTGTTAGCAGAGAAATGTTTGCTTGTATGTTTATGCATGCTGGAAAAGGCAACCATGGAAAAATAATGATTATGAGACGGTATATACCTTGAAGGAAAGAGCCAAGAAAGACAAAGACAAAGTCCCCAAATTCTTCTCTCATTCTGTATTACATCAATTGGCTTCTTGATGCAATACAGAAACTCTAAAGTTTAGTTAAACAACATGCTTGGGTTTTAGAGGAGGAAAGCCAAATCCAACTCTAAATCCAGCATTGATTTACTTGAATAGGGTCTAGAAAAATAAAGCGAAATAGTTATTTGAGAGACAGCTGTAAAGTTTACCATATGGCATGTTCCTTTTGTTTGATGGTTATAGCTACCTTCTCTTCTTAAGCATTTACCCATGTAGTGTTCTTGGACTTCTGGAAATGAGTTTTCCTGTGAAGATAGTAGCAAAATACTTCCCTTTCCTTTGGGAGGTTTCTATTTAGTTTATGAGATATACCTCAGTAAAATACCTGTCACTTGTCCTTGTCAAGAGGTTTGTCTTTTTCAACCTGAATCTTGATCAACTTTGATGGTATCCACACTTTTTATTTCCTGTGGAAACAAATGCAAAACCTCTACCCCAACGTAACACATGTCCAGGCTTCCATATCGAAGTTAGTACATCTTTGAAGTACACTGGCTGATTCAGTTCAGCAGTTTTTTTCCGTAGTCCACTGTCTTTCTGCAGCCGTTTGTCCTTTTTCATTGGCATTAAGAAAGTTTAGTGTCAATAAAGCATTATGCAACCTATGTTGGGGGGGGGGTTGTCTTCCCAGCCTGTCTATGGAGCATCTCCTTAAGTGTTCTATTAGATCTCTCAACCACTGCTTGTCCTGTAGGATTGTGTGGTATACTGGTCACATGCTTTATGTTATAATATTTGAAAAACTGTTCCATTTTTGTGGAGACATATGCTGGAGCATTGTCAGTTTTTATTTGTGCAGGTATACCCATAACTGCCATCACCTCTAGCAGGTGTGTAATAATAGAATCAGCTTTTTCAGAGTTGAGAGCAGTAGCCCATTGAAACCCTGAGAATGTGTCTATAGTATGATAAACATATTTCAAATTTCCAGATTCTGTAAAGTGGAAGACATCCATCTGCCAGACCTCATTCCTCCGAATGCCTTTAAGATTACAGCCTGCTGGCAGTGGAGTTTGGTTATAAAAAGAACAAGTAGGACAGTTTCTCACTATTTCCTTGGCTTGTTGCCAAGTGATGGAGAAGTCCTTTTTTAAACCTTTGCTATTTACATGATGTTTCTTATGAAATTCTGAGGCTTCTAGCACATTTCCAATTAAAAAACGATCAATCTCGTCATTGCCTTGTGCTAGTGGGCCTGGCAGACCCATATGGGATCTGATATGTGTAATGTATAGAGGATTACTTCTGTTTCTAATTGTTTCCTGTAACTATAGAAACAATGAATTTAATTCTGCATTATCAGGAACAAATTCTGCAGTCTCAATGTGTAAGATGACTCTGTCTGCATAGTGGGAATCATTAACTATATTAAGAGGTTCTGTAAAATCCATAAGCACCATGAGAATTGCATATAATTCTGCCTTCTGTACAGATTTATACAGACTTTGAACTACTTTGCTTACCTCAACTGCTTTATAACCACCCTTATCTGATTTGTTGGCATCAGTGTAGAAGGTAAGAACTCCTCAAATGGGAGTTTGTCTTACAATACGTGGAAGAATCCAGGCTGTCTTTTTTATGAATTTAATTCTGTCAGTTTTGGGATAGTTGTTACTAATTGTTCCCAAAAAGTCAGTAAGACCTATTTGCCAATATTCATTATCCTTCCATAATGAGGAAATTTCTTCATTAGTTAAAGGTACTATAATTTCTGATGGATCTTTTCCAGTCAGTTGATGAAGTCTTAATTTGCCCTTTAGAATCAAATCAGAAATCTTTTCTGTATATGTCTTTAACTTTTTATTCTGTTTATGTGGCAGAAATATCCACTCCTATATGGTGTCTTCCCTCTGCATCAGAATTCCAGAAGGATATTCTCTGGATGGCAAGATAACCAGAATATAGTCTAAATCAAGGTTTATCCAATCTACATGCACATCCAATATTCTGTTTGCTACCCATTGTAATTCTTTTTCTGCCTCAGTGGATAATATTCATGGACTGTTGAGGTCCTTATCACCTTTAAGGACCATTTTTAAATGCTTTAAGCCATGTCCTTCTACCCCAATAATCGTCTGGATTTGAGAAATTTCCCCTAATAATTTCTGAAGAGAATTAAGAGTTTGATAACAATCCCTTCTAATTTGTACCTTCTGTGTCCTGATTCTCTGTAAGTCTATCTTATAACCTAAATAGTTAATAGAATCTCCTCTTTGTATCTTTTCTGGGGCAATCTGTAACCCCCAACAAGGCAGAACTTCCTTCACCATTTCAAACATACGTCCCAGAGTTTCCTTATTGGAATCTGAGAAAAGAATATCATCCATGTAATGATAAACAAGAGATTGTGAAAATTTCTCATGAATTATTTCCAAATGTTGCTGTACAAAGTGCTGACACAAAGTAGGACTATTTAGTATTCCTTGCGGTAAAACCCTCCACTGATATCTCCTAACTGGCTATGAATTATTAAGAGTTGGTACAGTTAATGCAAATTTTCTCTATCATTTTCCTGTAATGCTATTGTGAAAAAACTGTCTTTCAGATCAATGAATATGGTCAGCCATCCTTTAGGTATCAAGGAAGGCAACGGCATTCCAGGCTGTAGAGAGCCCATAGGCTGAATTACCTTATTTATGGCTCTCAGGTCTGTCAGCATTCTCCAGTTACCTGACTTCTTTTTAATAACAAATACAGGAGAATTCCAAGGGCTGGTAGAGTCCTCTATGTGTCCAGCCTCTAGCTGTTCCTGTACTAATTTTTCTAGAGCCTCTAGCTTCTCAGAGGTCAAAGGCTATTGTCCTACCCAGACAGATTCATCTGTAAGCCATTTTAATGGCAGGGCCTTTGGCTCCTCTAAAGATCTATCATTTGTATTTAATTTCTGTACAGCCTGGATGGTTGGTAACAGTTTCCCATAGCATCTTACCAGACTTTTTCTACTATGCAGCGATTGTACATAATTCGTATCTGACACTGGAGGGATATTAATTTGAGTTTTCCATTGCTGTAAGAGATCACGACCCCAGAGGTTTATAGCTATATTTGCCACGTATGGTTTTAGTCTCCCTTTCTGTCATTCCAGTCCAATGCAGACCACTGAGTGAACACTCTGTTGAACTCTAGTGTTCCAATTCCCCAAAATTGTACATTTGCCTCCCTAAGTGACCACTCCTGTGGCCAGGACTTTTGTGTAATAATAGTGACATCAGTGCCAGTGTCTAAAATGTCGTTAATAATCTTATTATTGATTTTGACTTTTAAATGAGTCCTTTTATCTTTGATGGAGGTCTGCCAAAATATGTGCTTTTCGTCTTGTCCAGTCTTATCTGATTCTTCATCGCTATTCAAACTACCATCCATAGCAGTGTCCTCTTTCACAATAGACAAAGAACTATCTATTTGTCCTGTGAGAGATTGTCTTCCACTGCTACTGGAAAGGACTAGACCTTTTTCGATGTGGGGGCCTTCTTGAGGTCCCCTTCGGAGATTCCTGGCCTTAGCGGGTTCCCTTGCATGTCCCTGGTTGATCTACATTCATTAGTCCAGTGTCTGCCCTTACCACGTCTCCTACACAATCCAGAAGGCAGTGGCCTTTCACATGAGGGATCGTTAGAATTTCTTTGCCTACAATTTCTCTTTGTATGTCCCATTCTACCACAGCTGAAATATCTAGGTTCCTGACGTCTTTGTGGTTTCCTGGAGTGGGTTCTTCCTACCCGAGGTTCTGGTTCATAGTAGTGATGAACCCTAGCCTTTTGGTACCATGTTGATCCCTGTAAGGTGTTTCTCCTCCCCAAGCCCTTCTATCATCACCTCTGGAACTCTTAATCTCCTGTTGCCTTTTGAAACCTCTTGGGATAGCTTTTCCTGCCCAGACTCCAGCATTTTGCACACTATAGTCAATGTGGGCTCTAATGCAAAAGCCATTCTTCTGGCGAAGCTGATCTGATCTTTAAAGGCAAAGTATTCTTTTGCATATTGGGTTTGCATTGTCATAAGCTATTGTATTTACAATCGAATGTCTTACTGCTGGATCTGTTATTTGTAATTCTACTGCCCTGGTTACCCTTTCTAAGAAGTCCTGGAATAGTTCTGTTGGTCCCTGGTCTATTCTGGTATAAGCTTCCAGTCATTCTCCTGGCTTATGAACCTTATCCCAGGAGTTTAGTGCTGCTTTCCTGCATAGGGACAGCATATGGTCATAATATTCAGCATGAACCTGTGGGTCAGCATAAATACCTTCAGCATGAATCTTATCCAGGGGAGCTTCGTAGCAATCTCTTATGCCCTGATGCTCAAGAAGCTTTTTCTTCCTTCCTTATCAATGCTTTCCACTGGATTTGACAAGAATTCTCAAGTACAGCTGATACCAATCCTACCCAATCTGCGGGCGTCACCCTGTTAAAGGTTGACCATGAATGTAATAGTTGTTTTACACATATGAGCTATGAAGACCATATGAGACAACTGATTCTTTAATATGCTTAAGATCCTTCAGCTGTATAGGTTGTCATACATAAGCCACCTGTCCCTGGGTTGTTTTTTTTAGTTGATGGCTTCTCTACCATTGTTGCTGGGTAGACCATTGGTGTATGCATAACGACTTTAGATTGATCAGATACCTGGGTGGAGTAGGTGCCTCGTATTGCAGTGATTCTGTCTCTGCGTCATCCCAACAATCCTTGAATCTAGTAATGATATCCTCATGAAAAGTTTCAATCTCTTTAATCATAAAAGATTCTAGGCATGACAACGAATCCGTAAATTGCTGTAACTGCTCTTCCACATGGTTTTCTAGGTCTTTAATACATTCCTCTCTAGCTAGCATCTGGGTGGCATGGAAACTGCTGTCCAGGAATTGAAGTTTAGACTTGAGGTCATGATTTGCCTCAGCAATCGACTTGATGGACCTCTCTAATCTGTCAGCCCTGTTCTGTAGGTCATCTTCCAAACATTCGAATCTAGATTCAACTCTGTTATCTGCCACCTTAAATTTTTCAGCCATTGATTTAATGGCATTATCCATTTGTTTAACCCTATCCCATGTATCTTGCACCCTAGTATCCAGATTAAAGCACAAAGAGCCTATCTGAGTTTCCAGCCAACTACATATATTTTTTAGTTCATCATGGTCCTCTGACCTCTCTGTGTTCATCTTATCATAAATGCACTGGATTTCAACTTGGCTAGCAGACAGCTCTGCCTATATCGTATAAGACATAGAGCAAAGCCTATCATCTAGCTTCTGTTCTACTTGCTGCATAAACATATCATGGGTCAGTCTGGTCTCCAAAACCTCATTGTATGTCCTATAGGCAGGTGGTGAAATTAACTTTATCCCTGTTCCTGAGGCCTCTGGCTAGTGATAATGCTGCATTAGCATGCTAACAGCTAGTAAGGCATACAGGCCAATTATTGGCAGATCAGTACCTTCCTTGAACATTGAATTTACATAAGAAGTGAAAATGTTACCAATTGAGGTGAATGATACATATTCGGCCATATTTATCAGTCAGCTTCTACTCCAGATGTGGTAGGAGGTTTTCAGCTAGATGAATCAGGCTGCTTCCACTCCAGATGCAGTAACAACTTTTGACCAGCAGGTGGCGCAGGTGTTCAGTTGTGGTTGTTTTGTGTTGGACTTGAAATTGCCTGAAAAAACCTTACAGAGCATGTTAAAAACGGATTGTGGGTGTGTATACTTGGTATGGGAAAAACCTTCGAATAGTACTGGGTGGAGACCAAGTTTGGCAGATGGAGCTGGATACGGGCTCCTGGCTGAGCAGGCGTGGTAGGCAGCACAGCTGTAGCACAGCTTCAGGACCGGGAGCTATGCGGGCGGGGAGGTGGCAGTGAGAGTTCTCTGCAGAGAAAGGCTGCAGGCAGGCAGACGGTAGTGCTCCTTTGGCTTTGGAGGCCCACAGTAACAACAACAACAACAACAAAAACCTGTCCAAACCAGGACAAAATGAGTCTAGCCGTGTGGAGGTGGCAGGCCGAGAAGGTTTAACTCACTATGTTCCCTAGAACTTTGGTAGCGGCAGGTCAAGGCACAAGTGTGTAGGATCTCCGTGCACAGGTGGGTCGAACTTGTGCAATTGGTTGCAGCTTGGGGACTTGGAGTGCAGTAGTGTTGTAGAGCCCTCTTCAGTCACGAGGCTTCTGGGCTGGGCGGCCTTTCCTGGCCTTTAGGCTCCAAAAGCAGAGGCACCCCAGAATGGGGCTTGCACTGAGCACGAATGGGTCGTGGATTTCAGGGTGCCAGATGTTGAGAAATAAAGGAGCTTATGATAAGGATATCCTTTATTAGAAAAACACCAGCCAAATGCAAGCCAGAGCGTGCCAGGGCCAGCAAGGCAGGGAGGCCAGAGAGAAGGGGCTCCCATGTGCCTTGCAGCCTCTTAAAACCCTATCAGTGTCATCCTGACCTCACCTTGACCACGCCCTGACAGGCGTGGTCAGGCACACCTGTAGCCAGCTTCTAGCAGGTGTGGCTTACACTGTCCCCTACAGAGACCAGCTAGGGAGAGCAGAGCCAGTGTCTGGAGCAGGAAGAGAGGGAGGGAGGTAACTGATTGTCTGAGCAGAGGTTACTAAAAGCTTGCAAATAAATTATTTTTAAATCTTAAAAAATTATATATATATATATATATATATATATATATATATATAATATATATATATATATCTGTATTTGGGTGGGTATGTGTTCCTGAGTACAGTGTCTGCAGTGGCCAAAGGAGAGTCTCAGGTTCCCTAGAGCGGAAGTTACATGTGGCTATGAGCCACTGGACACCACTGATAGGAACTGAACTCAGGTTCTCTGCAAGAGTAGTACACACTCTTAAATGCCGAGACATCTCTCAAACCTCCTGTTTTACTATCTTGCACCAAAGGGAGCAACACAGATGTAGCAAGACCCTTTTTCCGGAATTCCATAGTCTTCACTTCGGGTCCTTGGGTGTGTGTGTTGAATGCATGTGTGCAAATGTGTGTGTAGGTACACAAGCTGGTTTAGGTGCACATGGAGGCTAGAGGTTGAGTCTGAATGGCTTTCTTTCTAATTACTTCTTTACCGTATTTTCTTGAGGCGGCATCTTCCCTCAAACTTAGAACTTGCCATTTTGACTAGAGTGGGTAGTGAACCCTTTCTGTATGCCCAGCATTGGGGTGCTGGGTATGCACCCATGCCTTGCTTTCCACATGCATGCTGGAGATCTAAAGTCAGGCTTTAGAGGTGCAGGTGCCCCACTTGTGGGGCAAGCACTTCACCCATGAGCCATCTCTTCAGTTTCCTATCTTTATTTTTTGAGACAGGGTCTCTCACTGTCTTGGAACTCCCCTAATAGGCTATGATGGCTGGTTAATGAGCTCAGGGACCACCTGTCCCTTCCTCCCCAGCACACCATCACACAGGGGCTTTTTCACCTGGGTACTAGGGGTCAAATTCAGGTCTTCACTTATTCTAGAAAGGAAAGTGCTTTGCTGATGAAGCCATCTCTCCAACTCCAGACTTCTGTCCTTATTACAGCTCCAGAGGCCTTCCCCTTGGGTTCTGAGATGTTTCAGTCCCACATCTGGTTTAATTGTGTTTTCTAACAACTGTAGGACCTTCTTGTCATTGCTGCTTTCTCAAAGTTATATCATCTAAATGACAGATGGGGCTTCTATCACGTGAAGATGAGATCTATTTAGTGCAAACTTGCCAGGCAGCTAGCACTCACTGTGGGCTCCAAATGCTTCCCCCATATCAACCCTTCATTATACGGTGAGCCTGTCACTACAGACTGTCATTCCAATTTTATAGTTGAGAAACTTACATTGGGGCTGAGGAGGAGCTCAGAGGAGAACACTTGCTTAACGTGCTTAGGCTCTGGATCATAACCCCAAATGCTACCAAGAGCTAGAGAAATAAGGCCAAAGGGAAAATAAAACACAGTGCAAAGATACTAAATAGATCCCCCAGTTTTACTGGCTCATGAGATGGGATGAGACTGTAATCCTGAAGAGCTGGCATCTAAACTTGGTACTGTAGGTATTGTTATGCCCAAAGTGGTGTCTCTGGACCAGCTGTTCTCAACCCCTGGAGATGGGGCCGGTGGTCAAAGGAACTTTTCACAGGGGTCACCTAGGACCATAGGAAAACAGATAGTTACATTATGATTCATAACAGTAGGAAAATTACAGTTATGAAGTAGAAATGAAAATTTTATAGTTAGGGGTTGGCCACGCATGAACTGTATTAAAGGGCCACAGCATTAGGAAGGTTGAGAACCATTGTCGTAGATGAAGACTAACTTTTTCTTCTTTCACTTAGTGGCAGAGAGCTTACATGACTTACGGTCTGTATGCAAATCAGGATCCAAAGAGGAGCTTGGACAGGGGTTTCTGGGTAGTTTAGATGGGTCTTTTCACTTGCATTTGTAAAACTCCCCCGCCCCCGCCCCCCCGCCCCCCAGCCTTTGCCCTCCCTCAGCCTGAAATCACACTCCAGTGGAGTTACAAGAGCGAAACAAAACAAAAAAATCGAGAAAGCATCTCATCATGTTTTAAGCGAGTTGGTTTCAGCTGCCCGCAGCCCACTGCAGGCTGCAGGTGGGGGATGCGCCTGCTTCCTTCCCGTCTTCCCATAGCGCATGCCCATCTCTCCTCCCTTTCTGAAACAACTGTACTTTGGAGGAGATGGGACTCCTTCAGCAGTCAGGAGCCACTTCCTGGATGTCTCCTGTCCTCACTTCTCCTCATGAAACTTCTCCTTTGTCTTATGATCGCTACAGGTCTGGGAATGTCTACCCAGGCTGCGGTGCAGCAGACTCCCCTCAGCGCCATGATACCAGTAGGAAGAACAGGGTTCTATTTTAGGCAGCTGCATTTGGGCTGGTTGACCATTTAAATGGATGAGTGGCCCAAAGGCAGGAGAGAAACCGGAAACAGGGTAGTTGCTTTTGGGGTTCTACTCTTTCATGTGAAGTTCTGCTCTTTAGTGGTCACTGGCTAATATGGAATAGTGTGCATTTGTGTACATGCGTGTCACATGCAGATGGGGTGGCAGAACTCAAGGGATAATATGCTCCTCTCAGAAGGAGCTCACCTGGCTCCCAAAGCTGTCACCTCATCAAATTCATAACCCCTGCCCCAAGATGGGGGTGTGGCTCAGTGGGCAGTGTTTGCCACTTAAGCCTGAAGACCTGTTTGGAGCCCCATAGCCCACACGAAGTCAGGGGTGGTGATACTCGTCTATAATCCCAGGACTCCTACACTGAGATGGGAGGCAGGGATAGGAGAGTCCCTAGAAGCTTGGAGGCCAGCCAGCCTGAGGTTAGTGTCAACAAGAGATCCTGTCTCTAACAAGGTAGAAGACAAAGGCTGGCATGTGAGCTTGTCATCTGACCTCCCCGTGTGCTCTATGGCAGCACACATACACCCCCCCACGAATACATGCATACACACACACGAACCACACACACACATACGAATGCACACACACACACACACACACACATACACACACACACCCATGCATGCACTCACGTACCCTGCACAGACACACACAGACAGACACACAGACATGCACACACATGCATGCATGCAGGCATGCATGTATGTACTCATGCATGCACACATCACACACACACACACACACACACACACACACACACACACACACACACACAGAGAGAGAGAGAGAGAGAGATTAAAAAAAATAAAACCACCCTCCCCTGTATGAATGATGCCTCAATAGGGGGTTGTTGCCTGTAGAAGGGCAGCAGAGTTGGGGCAGTGACGCAGGCATAGAGGGTGGAGATAGCTAGAAAGTGGCAGACCTAGCTCTGAGGTGACTGTGAGTGCTGACAATTCAGTTTCTCTTGCCACAGTGAGGTGGGGAATTTGAGAGAGGTTCCGAAGAGGCGGACATGGGAAGGCTTTGCCAGGAAACACTTAGGAAAAAGGTGTGAAAATTCTTTCTGTAGTGCTCGACTTCTCGGTAATTAAAAAAATAGTAATTGGTTTTCTGGAGGAGAGCTACTTGAGTTGTGTCTCTGTACTTGTTCCAAATAGCTACTTTTGCAGACAGCAGCTCAGTTTAAAAATTTAAAATGTAGAAAAAGAAGAAGACCGGGAAGGTCAGGGTCAACTTGAGGTGGCCAAGTAGCTACTGGATGTGATGGAGTCCAGCCTTCCTGCCTGGCACTGCACCAGCACTGGTGACTGTTGATGTTTCCATCTTCATCTCAGGAGTTTGCAACTGGATAACTGGACAGCACCCCAGATGCTGTCTTTGGCTACCTTCTGGAGAGAGTTGTTGGCCAAGGCCGGTCTGAACCAGAAGTACACCCTCACCTTGACCCATTTTTAACCTACAAATATGTTAGTCTTGGGTCTAATTGAGCATTGGTTAATTATTTCTTCCTTTGCTTTCCTCCCTCCTTCCTCCCCTCTCTCTTTAGACAAGACCTCAGATAAGGGAGGTTAACCTTGGTACACATCAGTGTATGACCTTGAATTTCTAGTCCTGCAAGATCCACCTCCCACCACATCTGGTTTAGGAGATGCTGGGATCAGAACTCTGGCTTTCTGTATTTTACCCAAGCATTTTACCAACTGAGCTACAACATCCTTAGTCCCCACTGTGTTAATTTCCTGTTGTTTTACAAACATTCACTGCACAGTAAATGAACAAATGAATTACGTATGTCACACATACAGAACTGCATACTTTGGTGACAAACACCTTACAAGGATTTTATTTCATGACTCTCTTGCTAAGAGACTCTTCATAGTACCCCATGGGATGTTCTGTCAACCTGCTTAATAGGGCTTGACAGTTGAGTTTTTGCTCTTAAACACTTTGTAACCCTACTCATTAAAACCTGGTGTATGGTGTTATGTCTCTTAAATTGATGGCTATGACTCATGGGGCTGAGATGACCTAATTAATTTTCAACCTCTAATGAATTCAAACTCTCTTCACCTTTGTTTTCTTCACTACCAAAGTCATTAAGGTGAGAGACAAGCATTCAATGTGCTATAAAAATGCATCTTCTCAATTAAAAAACACCCCTTGCTTGCTGTGTAACTGGGCAGGCATAAAATACTTTGGCTTTGTTGGTGTGAGGTCACTGGCCTGGAATTCTCTAAGTAGGCTAGTCTGGCCTAGGACAGCCCCAGGGATCCTCTTGGATTATGATGCTCACACATTCACTGTTTTGAAGTGAGTTCTGCAGTGCAAACTCAAGTCCTTACCCCTGAGAGGTAAGCACTTCACTGACCATCCCCTCAGGCCGAGAACCATTTAAGTACCAGATATGGCCAAGTGTCCTGCTTAGATCATTGGTCTTTGGTGAAGTTATTTATATTTGTTTCTTGCCCTCTTGTTTTTGTAAGTCTAGATCTCTCAGTTTGGCATCAAATGGGCTCTTTCAGGCTGTGTGAAAGATGGAGCCATTCCATTTGTGCAAGGACTGCATTGTTACACAAGAAAAACTCATGCTATAAACGAATCATATCTGAGATGACTGCTATTTTGCATATATTCCTTTTGGATTTTCACTTAGCATTTGACTCTCCAACAAGCTCAGGACTGTGATCCCAGTACCCGGTAGAAAGAAGCAGAAGGACCAGAAGTTCAAGATTGTCCTCTGTCACATAATGAGTTCAAGGCCTGTCTGGGCTACAAGAGACCCTGTCTCACAAAAAAACAAGCAAACAAGCAAGCACTGGAGGTTTGTATCTCAGCAGTAGAGAAGGCGAGGACCAGAAGTATGAGTTAGGTTGTCAGTGCACAATCACCCTCGCTCTCTAAGAACATGGTGAGGCTCCACTTGGCTGGGCTGGACAGAAATTGTTTTCTGTGTATGCGAATGCATGGCTGCACACCCACCCACGCACCAGTCATTTATCCAATTAGGCTGTGGCGTTTTACATGGGTCTAGGCCGGGTATCAGGTCCCTGAGACAGGCTAGGGAGAGAGTCATCACTGCTGAGTGTCAGCACTACTTGAGTTGTGCCTGGCGTTTTCCATATTAACGGTGCCTTGGTGCCTTGGGGAGGTGTTGTCTGATGCCTATTGTGATTCATTATCAAATTAATCTCTTCCAAATGGCTGCACACCACATCACACACACAACACAGCCATGATGGGACTTTACTGTTGATACCGACAGTGAGCTGGGGCTATAAGGGGCTAAGGGGAATGATTGCTGCAAGCTGGGTAGCCGGGCAGTGAGACCCCTAGCATAGGCAAAATGTTCCTTTCCTCCCTGGGTGGGAGATTTGGTGAAAGCAATTCTTTTTGGTTTGGTTTGGTTTGGTTTTGATTGGAAAAGCACAAGCCTGTATAGCTCAGGCTGGCCTCCAACTTGCTAAGTAGACAAACTTCTGGTTGTGAAGTTCAGAGCCCAGATGGCTTCTCAGACCACACTGCCTGCAGTAGTAGGCTCTCCCCATCACAGATGCTGACAGGCACCGGGCTGAGATGGTACCCATCCCTCTCTAACAGACTTGCAGGTGTCAGGGTTCCTCACCTTGGGTGATGAGTTCCTGCTCCCCATCCATCCGCTCTCCTGCTCCCACTGGGAAACTGGCTGCAGGCTTGTGCTGTGAAACTTCCTCCATCTTCAGAGAGCTGTGAGAGACCCCAAACTTCTGCTCAATGGACCCTGATTGTTCTCTTCATGGAGTGCTCTGCCAGGGTGTGAGGTGTGAACTTTCCTCAGAGCCCCAACTATGTGTTGTCTATCTGTCTGCCTGTCCACAGCATTGATAGCTTTTCTAATAAACTCCATATCCTCACCGACCCATCTTAGTGTCCCTCTTGAACAGCCCCCATACCCTCACTGACCCTTCTACTCCTGTTTCCTGAGGGATGGGATTAGTCAGGTATATGCCGAGCTGGGGATGTCACTCAGGGCTGCATTCCAACTCTTGCCCTTTCTGTTTAGATTTGAAAATGCTTTCAGATGCATTAGCTATTGAGAAAGGTGTGACCCCTGCTGGACTCACAACCCTTAGCTTTGTCAGCCTGGAGTCCCAGGAGGGGCCAGGCCATTATCTCTCTCTCCTGCTGGCTCCTTTTTGTGTGGGAGACCTTTGTCTCCTAAAATGAAAACCTTGGCCTTAAAGAGGCATTCTGTTTGTGGGGAAGGAGTCCTGCCAGGCCGTTTGCAAAAGGTGCCGATTCCTACTGCCACTTCTTGGTGACTCTTTTATGTTGGAGCTTATTTTGCAAGCTAAAATTAGGCCTATGTGAGACGAAGTCCTTGTATTCCAGGCCCAGCTTTCCCCCAAAGGTGGCTATAGCAGGCTCTGCTGGTGTGTCTACTTTCTTGATTTAGGGTTAGTGAGAAATACCACAGTAAAGGTTTTCCTGTTGACTATAACCACTTTGTAGAATTTCCTGGTCAGGCCACAATCAGGGGCTCATTTTTAGCGTCTTTCTCCTTAAAATCTCTATTATTTTATAAAATCCTCATATCCTCTCTAGTTTGCTGTTGTGCTCCCTGGGCCCACCCACTTGCTGACTAGTGACATCCCTTTCCTTTTTCTCATTTTTAAATCTTTGTGTGTACACAAATGCACACACATGTACCTACAAATGCCATGTCATATGGAGATCAGAGGACAACATTGGGTATCTGACCTCTCCACATTGTTTAAGACAGGGCTCTCTAATGTTTGATGCAATGAAAGCCAGGCCAGCTGGCCCACAGGCTTCTGGGAATTTTCCTGTCTCTGCCTCCCATCTCTCTGTAGACACTGGACTTACAGATACATTACTCAAAACCAAAAGGCTTTAGAGTCCTGCTTTTATGTGAATTCTGGCGATCTGAACCCAGACCATCAAGTACTATATCCATTGAGCCATTAACCAAGCCTGTAATATCCCCTTCTTCAGGAGCTAGCTCTTGTGGCTATGGCCTTGATCACAGAGCACCATCACTCAACGCTTTCAGCTTATTGTGCCTGTGAGGTCCCGCTTTCTCCAGCTGCTTTTGTTTCTTTGAGGACTTCTTGGACACAGACATCCTTCAAATCATTCTTTGTCAAGAAAGTAGCATGGGGAGAGAAGACTGAAAACCCAGACAAAGGGCTACATATAAGAGACAGAATATGCGTGAAGAAAGCCCATTTCTCCAAGTACAGGAGAAGGTAGGTAGGTGCTATGCAGATGATACATACAAGCTAGAGACTAGTGGCCAAGTGTCTTTAGATCTATCCTCTCTAGCCCATTCCCTTTTGTGAGAGTGTCATTGGTCCAGTTCTTCGTTCCAGGACACAAGAACCTGAAAATCTCAGTGGGTGTTCTCTGGATGACTCAGATCTGCACCTGCAACTGGCGTCATGTTTTCTCATTGGAGAGAAATCCCACGCCCCAGTCTCTCTTCTGTGAGGATGAACTCCAGAGTCCCATGGTGTGGTGCTGCTCCTGGGCCCAGACCTTCAGGAAAATACATTTTTCCCAAGTGTACCTTGTTATTTTGGCAGTGGGTATTGGGGCAAGGTCTTGTGTAGCCCAGGCTGAATTCAAACTCACTATGTAGTCAAGTATCATTGACCATTGTGCACCACCACAGCCAGTGTATGCAGTGATGGGGACTGAACCCGGGGCTTTGTGCATGCTAGGCAAGCACTCTACCAACTGGAACACACATTCCAGTTCAGTTCTAAATTACATTTTGATTTTCATTTTCTCATCTGTTATCCATCCATCCATCCATCCATCCATCCATCCATCCATCCATCCACTCAAGTAAAGACAGTACAGGTCTCTGAGCACTGCATAGGTCTTCAGTCCCCCAGGACCTGAGATTGGTCTCATCTGCTCAGAGCAAGGTTCCCCACCCTCAGCACTACTGTTATTTTGGAATGGATAATTCCTTATTGGTAGACAGTATCCTGTGCCTCGTAGGCCATTTATCAGGAGATCTGGTCTCAATCAGAAGCCAATTGTAACCTCACCTTCCTGCTGTGACAACCACCAAAGCATGGGAGTCTGCCTGGAAATAGGCTCCCTTGTAGGAATGTTTTCTACTTTCTGATACACGTGATGCATCACTTTCTAGGATTTTCAGAATTAATATATACTTCAGATCGGACTGTGGAAACAGTCTCTTCTTGTGGGGTTTCTCTGGTTGCTGGGTCACACATACACAATGGGACTCTGTTCTGGAGAAAAGTGACTAATGTTTTCTGTCCTCGTGCTTCTACAGCTCTCTGCGTGTGTTGTAATGGAGAGGGCGTCCCGGGAAGACTGAGTCTTTGTTTCCTCAGGCAATCTAAATAATTGTCTCTTAGCTGACTGAGCATGAAGGAAACACAACTGCTCCAGAGACAGTGTGGTGTGAAAAGTTCCCTGGCCTTCTCTGGAGTCATCACTTGGGGCTTGAATGTCTAGGACATGCCATAACCATTGATTTAGTACTGTTGCATTTCTGCCTAATCATGTATATTTCAGAAGTGATGCATATAAGCAGCATCTAAATGTCATATCAAACCTTCTCCGGCATAGCAATCGTCTTTATTAGTTTTCTAATCTGTGGGATATTGGCTTTTTGCTGTGGAGTTTTCCTCTCAAAGGCAATGATGGGAAATTCATTTTAGATCATTGCACAGTTAGGATCTATAACAAACAGTGGGTCTTCCGAGCTCTGCTGGCCCAGCTTGGTGGGACAGTGGGTATATTAGAGAGAGTACATGACTAAGAGTCAAGGTGGGGATTCAGGGTTTTGATTTCAGCATGTTACTAATAGAGTCTCAGTCAAGTGGCTTCCTTTACTAGACCTCACTGTCTTTTGTCTCTTTTTCTGTTACTTAATGAGCTTGGACTAGGACCTAAAGAGATAGCTGAGTCCATAAAAAACTTGCTGTACAAGCATGAGGGCTTGAGTTTGGTCCCTAGTACACACATAAAAAATTGGGTATGGTGTTGCAAGCTTGTAATTCGAGGATTGTGGAGGTAGAGATAGACAGATCCCAGGGCTCACTGACCAGTCAGCCTAGCAGACTTGGTGAGCTCCAAGGCAAATGACAGAGGCCATTTCAGAAAACCTGGGAGATAGCATCCTGAGGAACAAATTCAAGGTTGACCCTGACCTCCATGCAAACACATGTGCACGCACCAGCCCATAAGTCACCCCCAACACCCACACACAGAAGTAGGACTGAAACTAGATAGACTGTCTCTAAGAACTCTTCCAGCTTGAAGTGAAGAATGAGAAATTTTCATTAAAGTGATAATAAATTGGGCATTTTAACATATAAATAGAGTTAGGGGTAGCTTTTTCTAAAAAGAAGGGATATAGGAAGGATATTAAAAATTAGCAAATCTGGCCTGTTTCAGATGCCAATTGTAACCTTCCCTCCCCACTGTGACAACCACAAAAGTATGGGACTTTACCTGGGGACAGGCTCCCATTTGAGAAATGCTGTTTTCTACTTTCTGGTTTGTCTCTTTCTAGGCAGAATCCTTGTCCCCTTTCAGATTTAACATATACTCCAGATTAAGCTGTGAAATTGGTGTTGCCATGGAGAATCTGTGCACTCAGGACTGAGCCCTGCAGAGCTCTGTCCCTGGCAGGTTCCATCTGATGGGCAGTAACTTCTGTGGAGGCTGTAAACATCTGGAGGCTGAGGTGGAGGCTGTGAGCATCTGGAGGCTGAGAGTATCTGGGGGCTGAGGATGGGGCAACTGTGTGTGCTGTTCTCTGGGAATCTACACACCAGGTGGGGGGCAGGCTGTCTCAGAGCTCTAGTCTTCAGACTGTGAAGAGATGGTTAGTAGCAGACTTGAGATTGCTTGTCCTCAGAACCTCAGAAAAGCTTGTTTGCAAGACTGGCTGTTAAGTGGTGTTTAGGCTAACAGACATTTCTTTACACTGAGGAGTGAATTTTTTTTTTTTGAGACAACTCTCAAACTAGCCATGTAACTGAGGATGACCTAGGATTTTTTTTATCACTCTGCTTCGATCTCCAGAATGGTGAGGTTATAGGCATGTCCATCACACTGGATTGTGCAGTTCTAGGACTCTGTGCACACAGGCAAAGGGCTCTACCAACTGAACAATGTTCCACAGCTCCATAGAGCAAACTGCATGTGGTAATGGCTCTCTGTGCCCAAACCATAGACTGAATGCCCTGTACTGAACACCCAATTTCCATGGGGAGTCTGGAGTTCTGGGGCATTCTAGGGAGAGATACCTATGTAAAGAACCGGAAGTAAGATTGCTGGGCACAAAGTCTAATAAGCACCCTGGTAGACAACATACGATCAAAATGTAGGGTGGAAGGAAACATGTGTGGTGTTGCCCAGTAGGAAGGGACTGGAATTGGCAATTTGCTTCTTCTAAACTTAGTTGTATCAGCTTTACTCTGATCTCTCTCTCTCTCTCTCTCTCTCTCTCTCTCTCTCTCTCTCTCACACACACACACACACACACACACACACACACAAACATTCTCTCTCTCTCTTTTCTGCAACAAATGTTAACCATGATTATAGCTCTGAATCAAGTCATGGGAGTCTTACTGTGTCAGCCAACAAACATGGGAGTGGTCATGGGGACCCATGACTTAGTGTATTATCTACTTTCCTGTTGCCTTGATAAAATACATTACAAGGACAGCTTAATGGAGGAAGAGTTGATTCTGGCTCACAGTTCAAGGGGAACATGCCCTTATGCAGGGAAAGCATGGCAGCTGCTGGGCACATTGCATTCATACTCAGGAAACACTCAAGTCACAGCCATATGTTGTCCATTAGTGTAGATCTTTGATTACAAAAAAATAAACACAAGTTGGAAAAGGTCATGGTGAGTGACATTTAGCCAGGTGATACCATTTCAGCCAGTGTACCATTGCCTGTGTATTTGACATTTTGGTGACTGTTTGGTTATTTTTAACTGTCAACTTGATACAACCTAGAATCACCTGGAAAGAGTTTCAATTAAAGAATTATCTAGATCAGGTTTGGCTTATGGGTGTGTCTTTGGGGGATTGTCTTCATTGTTAATTAAGGTGGGTAGAGCCAATCGAATATGGTTGACACTATCTCCTGATCTGGGTTCTAAACAATATAAGAACAAAGACAGGTAGCTGAGCATAAGCACTGGGCAGTGCATTTGCATTGCTCTCTCCCTACTCTTGACTAGCTGGGACTAAATCAAATTGGCTTCCTGTTTTGTTATTTTTCTGAGACAAGGTCTTATATAACCTATTATGGCTTCAAACACTCTATGCAGCTGAGAATAACCTTGACCTGTTTCTACCTTCGGAGTGTTGGGCTTTCATCACCACTACTATGCAGTTTCTATGATGCTGAGGATTGAACCTGGGGCTTATTGGATCAATTCCCAGCACCCAGAGAGGACAAAAATCAAAGAATTGTTATTGTCTCTGAATTATAAAAAATACCACTCCTAGCTTTCAATAACCATAGATGGAGGAAATAAGATATTCCATGATAAAACCAAATTTAAACAATACCTATCCATAAACCAGTCCCTACAGAAAGTACTAGAAGGAAAACGCCAACCCAAAGAAATCACCTATGTCCACAAGAACACAGTAAATAGATGAGCTTACAGCAGCAAATCCCAAAGAATGGAGTTGAACACACAATGCCATCATCACCAACAAAAACAAAAATAAAAGGAACTAGCAATCACTGGTCATTAATATCCATTTAATATAAATGGTCTCAATTCATCTATAAAAAGTCACAGGCTAATATTTTGAATATGAAAACAGAATCCATCCTTCTGCTGCATAGAAGAAACACACCTCAACCTCACAGACAGACATTACCTCAGAGTACAGAGGTGGGAAAATCTTTTCCAATCAAATGGACCTAGGAAACAAGCTGCTGTAGCTATCCTAATAACAAAATAGACTTCAAACTAAAATCAATAAAAAAAGATAAAGAAGGGCATTATATATTCATCACAGTAAATTCATCAAGAGTAAATCTCAATTCTGAGCATCTATGCCCCAAACACAAGGGCTCCTGCATTGTAAAAGAAACATTACTAAAGCTTAAATCACAAATCAAGCCCCACATACTAATAGTGGGAGACTTCAACACCCTACTCTCACCACTGGACAGATCTGCCAGACCGAAGCTTAACAGAGAAATAAGAGAACTAACAGATGTTATGACTCAACTGGATTTAACAGACATCTTTAGAACATTTTACCCAAACACAAAAGAAAATACTTTCTTTTCAGCACCTCATGGAACCTTCTCAAAAATAGACCACATACTTGGTAAGAAAGCAAACCTCAACAGATACAAAAATTGGAATAAACCCATGTACCATATCAGATCACCTCAGCTTAAAGTTAGTATTTAACAGCAACATTAATTTCAGAAAGTCCACAAACACATGGAAATTGAACAATGATCAACTGAACCACCACTGGGTCAATGAAGAAATAAAGAAAGAAATAAAAGATTTCCTAAAATTTAATGAAAATGACCTCACAACATACCCAAACTTAAGGGACATAATGAAAGCAGTGCTAAGAAGAAAGTTCATAGTACTAAATGCTTATATAAAGAAGCTGGAAAAATCCAACACTAGTTAATTAACAGAACAACTGAAAGCACTAGAACAAAAACTCATCCAGAAGGATAGATGACAAGAAATAGTCAAACTGAGGGTTGAAATCAATAAAATAGAAAAAAGAAAACAATGCAAAGAACCAATGAGACAAAGAGCTGCTTCTTTGAAAAATTCAACAAAACAGACAAAGCTTCATCCAAACTAAGTAAAAGACACAGAGAGAATATCCAACTTAACAAAATAAAAAACAGAAAGGGGGACATAACAACAGACACTGAGGAAACCTAGAGAATCATCAGGCCATACTTCAAAAACCTGTACTAAACAAAATTGGAAAACTTCCAGGAGATAAGTACCTCATACCAAAATTAAATCAAGAAAAGATAAACAACTTAAATACACCTATAACCCATAAGGGAATAGAAACAGTTATCAATAGCCTACCAAGCAAAAAAAGCCTAGGCCCAGAGGGATTCAGTGTAGAATTCTACCAGATGTTCAAAGAATATCTAATACCAATACTCCTCAAATTATTCCATACAATATAAACAGAAGGAACATTGCCAAACTCTTTTTATGAGGCTACAGTTACCCTGATACCCAACCCACACAATGATAAAACTAAGAAAGAGAATTACAGACCAATTTCCCTCATGAACATGGAGGTAAAAATACTCAATAAAATGCTGGCAAACTGAATTCAAGAACACATCAGAAAAATCATCCACTATGACCAAGTAGGATGCATGGATGGTTCAACATATGAAAATCCATCAATGTAATCCACCATATAAACAAACTGAAAGAAATAAACCACCTGATCATCTCACTAGATGCTGAAAAAGCCTTCAACAAAATTCAACAACCCTTCATGGTAAAGGTCTTGGGGAGAATAGGGACACAAGGAACATACCTAAACATAATAAAGGCAATATATAGTAATCCAACAGCCAACATCAAACTAAATGGAGAGAGGCTCAAAGCAATCCCACTGAAATCAGGAACAAGACAAGGCTGTCCACTCTCTCAATATCTATTCAACATAATATTCAAAATTCTAGCTATAGCAATAAGACAACAAAAGGAAATCAAAGGGATACAAATTGGAAAAGAAGTCAAACTCCCACTATTTGCTGATAATATGATAGTTTACATAGGTGACCCCAAAAACTCTACCTGAGAACTCCTACAGCTGATAAACACCTGCAGTAATGTAGCAGGATACAAGATTAACTCAAAAAAAAATCAGCAGCCCTCCTATATACAGATTACAAATGGGCTGAGAAGGAAATCAGAGAAATGTCACCCTTTGCAATAGCCATAAATATAAAATATCTTAGGGTAACTCTAACCAAACAAGTGAAAGACATGTATGAAAAGAACTTCAAGTCTTTAAAGAAAGAAATTAAAGAAGATATCAGAAAATTGAAAGATCTCCCATGCTCTTGGATAGGTAGGATCAACACAGTAAAAATGGAAATCCTATCAAAAGTAAATCCTACAGATTCATGCAATTCCCATTAGAATCCCAGCACAATTCTTCACAGAATTTGAAAGAACAATACTCAACTTCATATGGAAAAACAAAAAACCCAAGATAGCCAAAACTATCCTGTACAATAAAGGATCATCTGAGGGCATCACCATCCCTGACTTCAAGCTCTACTATAGAGCAATAGTAATAAAAACATCTTGGGATTGGCATAAAAACAGACAGGTGGACCAATGGAATCAAACCTGAGACCCTGATGTCAACACACACACCTATGAACACCTAATGTTTGACCAAAAATAAAATGGAAAAAGAAAACACATTCAACATATAGTGCTGGTATAATTGGCTGTCAACATGTAGAAGAATGCAAATAGATCCATATCCACCTCCATGCACAAAACTCAAGTCCAAATGGATAAAAGACTTCAATATAAATTAATCTACACTGACCCTCATAGAAGAGAAAGTGGGAAATACATTTGAATGCATAGGCACAGGGGACACTTCTTAAATAAAACACCATCAGCACAGACACTGAGAGCAGCAATTAATTAATGGGATCTCCTGAAATTCAGAAACTTCTGTAAAGCAAAGAACATGGTCAACAAGACAAAACAGCTCCCTACAGAATGGGAAAAGAACTTTACCAAGCCCACATCTGACAGAGGGCTGATCTTCAAAATATACAGAGAACTCAAGAAACTAGACATCAAACAACCAAATAATCCAATTAATAATCCAATTAAAAATGGAGTACAGATCTAAACAGAGAATTCTCAACAGAACAATCTCAAATGGTGGAAAGACCCTTAAGGAGATGCTCAACATCCTTAGTCATCAGGAAATGCAAATCAAAACCACTCTGAAGTTTCATTTTACACCGATCAGAAAGGCTAAGATCAAAAACACCAATGATAGCTTATGCTGGAGAGGATGTGGAAAAAGGGGAACACTCTTCCATTGCTGGTGGGAGTGCAAACTTGTACAGCCACTGTGAAATCAGTAAGGTGATTTCTCAGAAAATTAGGGACCTCAAGACCCTGCAATACCACTGTTGGGCATATACCCAAAGGAGGCACATTCATACCACAAGGACATTTGCTCAACTATGTTCATAGCAACATTATTCATAATAGCCAGATTTTGGAAACAACCTAGATGTCCCTCAACATAAAGGCGTACTACACATCGGTAAGAAACAATGATTTCCTAAAATTTGCAGGCAAATGGACAGAACTAGAAAACAAAAACATCATGAGTGAGGTAACCCAAAACCAGAAAGACAAATATAGTATGTACTCACTCATAAAGGGATGCCAGACATAAATCAAACCTATAATCCACAACCCCAGAGAAGCTAGAACCCTCTTCCAGAAACAGATGGAAGCAGATGCAGAAATCCACAGCTAACGAATGGGCCAAGCTCCTGGAGTACAATTGAAGCGAGGGAGGAAAGATAATATGAACAAAGGAGGCAAGACAATAAGGGGAAACCCACAGAATCAGTTGACCCGAGCTAGTGAGAGATCACTGACTCAGGTCTGACAAATGGGGAACCTGCATAAGAACAAACTAGACTCCCTTAATATAGGTGACAATGGTGTGACTGGAACAATATATGAGGCCACTGGCAGTGGGTCCAAGATCTAACTCTAATGCACAAACTGACTTAGTGGAGCCCATTCTGTATGGAGAGATACCTTGTCTAGCCTAGACATAGGGGTGGGGTGTGGGGGGTGGAGAGGTGCCTCGGTCCTGCCTCATCGAGATGATGGGACAGACTTAGACTTTTATCTACTGCAGAATATTCCCTGGTATTTATTGTATCTACCCAGTGACTGTCCAGGACCATGATATTATGAAAAACACCCCTCCCTTCTCCTTCTCCCCAACCCATCTCCTTCCTCTCCAGCTCTTCCTGCCCCCTCCTTCTTTTTCATAATTAGGTAGAAACATGATTTTGTTTTTGAAAGTGAAGAAACATGTTGTTTTGGGACCTTTAGTATTGGCAAATTTCTGACTCTTAGTTTTGTGGATATTGACAAAAAAAATGGATCTACAAGGTGTTCTAAAATGTCACCTGCACAGGCTTTTATGGACTAAACCCACTTCTAATGAGTGCTAGCAACCCATAATAACCAGATTTGCAGCAATGCTGTGCAGTGGCCAGGTTCCTCTGTCTACCATGGAAATATGTATCTGTCAGCGTACACAGAAGATCCCACATAGGGAAGGGGACATCCCTTCAGGCTTGCACTCCCACCCAGTCTTTAGGGGTAACCAGCAGCCCTTGTTTCTCATGTAGCTTCTGTGATATTTTATCTGCATGTATGAACTAATTTTTGCACACACACAAGCTGGGCAGTGGTGGCACAGGCCTTTAATGCCAGCATTTGGGAGACAGAGGCAGGCAGATCTCTGTGAGTTTGAGGTCAGCCTGGTCTGGAAAAACCAAACTAAATCAAACCAAACAAAAACAAATAAACAAACAAAACCACTTATCTAGTTGCCTTATTTTTTAGTTTTACGAATCTTTTTCTAGAACTTAAAGGCACAGTAAGAATACATATTCATTTGTTAAAATACTCCCTTATTTGTGAACATTCCAACGGTTAATGTTTTGCATTAATGACACATGTGTGGAGATCAGAGGACAATTTTTGAGAGTCAGTTGTCTCCTCCTACTGTATGTTCCAAGGATTGAGCTCATGGCTTGCCAGACCTCCTTGTGTATTTTTTAGGATAGGAGCTCACCATATAGCCCAAGTCAGCCTAGAACTTTCTATATAGCCCAGGTTGGCCCTAAACTTGAAGTCTTCCTGCTATGGGCTCCTGAGTGCTAGGATTACTGGTAAGTACCACCACACCTGACTTGATGGGAGTGGGGGGAGTTCCGCAGCACCGAGCCACACCCTCAGTCCATTCAGGATTTGTCTGAGGTATGCTGTCAGATTTCAACTTCCTTTCCTAGTATTATCTAGCTTTTAATGTATTTGGTAGATAACTTTTGTGAATTGGGCTTTGTGGGTTTCTTTTGTCATTGCATTCTTTCTCTAGTCTTCCATGTTTCTTATTACTTTGGTGTGTTTTCTGTGGGAGAATGGAAGGGATGAGAAAGAAAAAGCACTGTTTCTTCATGTTTGGCTTGTATTCCCTGAGCGGCCATGTTAATGATTCTCTAAGGACATGGGTCATCTCAAATGAGTAAATACTTTTTCAGCACCATTTCTCAAGCCAGATCTTTAAAGCCCATCCAATACATTTCTCTTCTTCATGATACAGTCATTTTGTACAACGTACTGTTGGGGCCAACAAGGCAGCTCAGTGGATAAAGGTGTCTGCCACCAAGAATGGTGACCCGAGTTTGAGTTTCAAGGCTCATATGGTAGAAGGAGAGAATGACTCCTGAAGGTTTTCTGTGACCTCCACAAATATGCACACAAATAACTAGAATGAAATAGATCTTCAAACAGTATGATAGCAGCTTTATACCAGAGAGGTTCAGTGTATAGTGTGGCATAAACAGTGCCAGGCCAAGGAAGGAAGCCTTAGCAGGCAATATTTGTGCCATCTAGTCCTGATGCTGATAGCTTTAGCTTTTAATTTGTGGGAGGGGAAAACGGTCACTCCTTGGGTGACAGATACTAGCGTAGTCATTGCTCATTAACGTAGTTTCTTCCCTTTGACCCTTTAATATCCCATTTGACATTAACATCTCCCCTGTGTGGGGGAACTTCTATTCCAGGATTTGGGACACTTTTAACAAGAAGAACTACATCCCCGATACAGCCCAGTTCTGATACTGTGCCGTGGAAGCTGCCAGCTGTACACAATTTGTGAATGACTAGGTGTATGGGTTGCTCTTTTCATTGCTGTGGTCAAATGTTTGACATTTGACTTAGGAAGAAGGGGTTTATTGGGGCTTATTGGGTTTATTGGGGCTTGCAGTTTGAGGGACTCATCACACGGGCAGTCATGACAGCCGGAGCGTGAGGTCACTAGTCACATAGAACCTATAATCGGGGAAACGGAGATGAAGGCTGCTGTCAGCTCCCTTTCTCCCTTTTACTCAATCCAGAACCCCAACCCATGGGTGATGATGCCCACAGTAGGTGGGTCTTACCATCTCAATGAACCTTATTTAGAACCCCTTCATAGGCATGCCCAGGGGCTTGTCTTCTAGGTGATCCTACATCTTTTCAAGCTGACAATATTAACCGTTACAAAGGGATACCTATCAGGGAGGATGGTAGGTCATATCCATGCATCAGTGGACTGAATAGTGTGTAGGGGGGCTCTGGATAAAAAAAAAATGTAGGGAAGTGGGAGTGGAGATGGAGTTGGGCAGGTTGCAATATGAAATAGGAAAGCTAAGACAGGCCTATGAAGGGAACTTGAAGCAAAGACCCAAATGAGATTGGTCAGTTGGTTGGATCCCTGGGATAGGTGTTGTGGGCAGAAGTGCAAGGCTGGAGGAAAGCAGCAGGGAGACCTGTGTGGCTGGGGAGGAGTGGGCAGGTCTAGCCTGTATGGGAGGAGGTCAGAGCACGAGGCTCTATTTCTGCATGAGGATTTGGGATTAGGGATGGAGTGAGCTGTGGAGAGCAATCTGGCTGTGTGCTGCAAATGGCTTGCAGAAAGGAGAGGCACTGCTAAGAAGACATCTGGATAGTCATTTCTTTTGAGAAACCTGGATGGGACAGGATCTTTCATTGCAGAGCAATATAAGATGCTGTAAGATGTTATCAATGACACAGCATCTCGAGGGCAGCATTCAGTAACCTCTTCAAGCCTATTGTCTTGGGTATGTCACACTTTTATGTATGTGTGCTGATGTGTATTTGTGAGTAGGGTATGTGTATATGTGTATATGTGAGTATGTGTGCAAAGATCAGAAGTCAACCTCAGTTGTCATTTCTCAGGTACCATTCCTGTTGTTTCTTGAGATGGGGTCTCTCACTGGCCCGGAGCTGCCAAATAGGCCAGGCTGGCGGACCAGTGAGCCCCAAGGGTCCACTGGTCTTCCCCAATGATGGGATTGCAAGAATACACAGCCCACCATACCCGACTTTTTTTACATGGGCAGACTCTGGGCATTGAACGTAGATCCTCCTGCTCTCGTTGCAAGCACTTTATTGACTGAGCCATCTCTCCAGCTCTACACAATGTTGACTCATTCTTTTTTCTTTGAGAATTTCATACAATGTATTTTGATCACATTAGGAATTTGTTAAGCAGTTTCCCTCTCTCCACTGAAGCAAGAATCCCATCACTTATTTTGCAGTAGCTGATAACCATGTTTGAGAGGGGCAGAATGTGGAAGCTATTATATATTCTGTTGGAGTGAGTTAGAACACAGAAAACTACCCTCCCCCCCACCGCACTAGTTCTAGGGAGCAAGAGCAGAGAGCCTGCCTCTGATGGTGGGTGATGGAGAAGTAGCTCTCCAGGGTGGGCTTGTTCCCCAGTGGTGGGGGAGGTGTTTGCTAGGCGCCTGAGTGATAGAGACAGTCTAATTAAACCGGGATTGATTTATTAACGGAGTTCTACTGCTCACATAATTTAACAACTCCGAGGTGTTGCGGGGCCTGGGGTATTGCTAAAGAGTGCTAAGGCTCAAGATAATTATTGCCTGACTTTGGAGAGGATGACAGATGGGGTCTCATTGTCTCTGGAAATCTCCCTGGCAATTGAAGCAGGAGTCTTTGTTGGGTGTTGTGTAGGGGGTCTTGCTGTTGGTCCTTGGCTGCCTCGCTGGCATGCTCTCTTCTGCATTTCCAGGGCCTTTTGTCCCTCCTTTGCTGACCCTCCCTCCAAGCCCCTGCTTACTCAGCTGCAGGTCTGCCTTTGGCTTGGCCTTAACAATGGGTCTCCTGAGTCCTGTTCGTTTTCCAGCTGCCTTTCTATTTGAATTTATTTCCAGCCAACATGCTTTTTGGTCTGGATGGACTTGGTTTAAAAAAAAAAAAAAGAAATCTGGTCTTTTAACCAGGCCTGTACAAATATTTATTTAAGACTTATGTTGTGTGCCTGCTTCTGGGGTGTAGCACAAGTGAGTCCCTCAATGTAAATGACAGTCTGCCTTAGGACATGCAAACCGTGGGAGGCTAGAAGTCTATCTGGCAAGGAGTGATGTTCTGCTGGTGTTCTGTTGCCTGGCTCATGTAGCCCACAATCACACTCCTAGGGGCTCTGAACCATTAGCAACCTGCTCATGTAGACCATGGGACCCAGAAACCTACATGTGATAATGACCGAAGCACTTGAGAGCAGTGCCTTCTATTTCTAGATAAGTGTTTGAACTCTCCTGCTAGTTCATTTTAGACCTTTGCTTATCTTTATATAATATAATACAGTTTTTCCCCAAATAAAATATATAATCTAATTTGAATGGTTACTTAAAATGACTGTAAGAAAACACCAAAAGTAGGGGGAAAAGCCCTCAAATATTCCTATCCTTCCAAGGTTAACCACTATTATCGTTTGAGGGACCAACAGCAGACAAAGAAGCAACTTCACCTGAACATGAACTGGTTGGAGTTACCTGGGAGAGTATGCATGACACACAGGCAGGTACATCACTGACAAGTCTACCCCAGCATGGGTGAATAGTCAGAAAAGCCTCATCTTAGAGTTCTGATTCCCTTCATCTCCATGGCCCTATCACTGTGGCCCTGCTTCACAGCTGCTCACACAGCCCTCTCATGGGCCTTCAGTGTGTGGTGTGACTGAGGCTGACATGGCCCATGTGTGTCCTTCACAATTGAGTCTAGCTCCTTATAGGTAGCATCTTGGCTTCTGCCTATGGTGACTTTGGGCTGTGCTTACTCTTGTATGCATGGAGCTCCTCTGACCTCTTCTCTGCCTCCGTTTGTCACCCTGAGACAGGGCTGTTCTCCAAACACAACTCATTCTTTCATGAGGAAAGTTGGAAATGCCTCAATGAAAACACCTCAGTTTGGTGGTTGGGGAGGGCTCCAGGTGGTCAAGTGCAGACTCCACCAGCAATAGGTACTAAACTTGATCCCCAGAACCAGAAGAAAGTTGGGTTATTGTACTCTCAGTGCTGGGGGATGGGGGTGGGGGGCAGATCCCTGGGACTTGCTGACCAGCCAACCTAGCTTCTTTGGCAAGTTTCAGACCAATGAGAGACTTGTCTTGTGAAATGAGGTGGGCCTGGTGGCAGCACACACCTTTAATCCTAGCACTCAGGAGGCAGAAGCAGGCAGATCTCTGAGTTCAAGGCCTGGTCTACAAAGTAAGTTCCAGAACAGTCAGGGTTATACAGAGAACCCTGTCTTGAAAAACCAAAAGTAACCAACTAACCAAACAAACAAACAAAAAATGAGGTGGACAGCTCTTGAAGAATATCATTGGAGTTTTACCTCCAGTTCCACACCCATACTCATGTACCTACACACATATGTATACATACACACAAGAAAAGAAAGGGAGAAAGAAAGAAAGGGAGAAAGAAGGAAGGAAATGGAGAAGGAAAGAAAGAGAAAGGAAGAAAGAAAGAAGGAAGGAAGGAAGGAAGGAAGAAAGGAAGGAAGGAAGGAAAGAAAGAAAGCCCTTTAGTGTGATTTTCTTTACATGGAAACAGGGCAATCTAAACCTGTCTACCCACTTCTGTTGAATTAATTCTTATCCTGGATTTAGGATGGGCTATGATTCAGTTATGGGCCTAAGAAAATGAACTTATTTCCTGACACTCTTGAAAATTCCTCAGAGGCTATTGAGCTCTTCCATGTGGGCCTTAGGCTGATGACTGTTTACAGTTGTTCAGCAGCAAGACCTGCGAGCTGCCCGCAGTGGGAGGCTGCTAGCGCAGAGCCTCTGTGAGGACCCTTCAGAGGACTCTCAACTCTCCATGCAATTTTGGCTTTTTGCTCTTTGCATGTTATCAAGGAATTAGACGAAGGTGCTTCTTAAGTAAATAGCACATCTCTCTGAAGGACCCCGAGTTCACTAGGACCCCACTGGCTCACAGCACCCTGCTCAAAGGGCATGAATAATATTAATGTTCCATATTTTCTATCCATTATCTGTTCACCTGGCAGGCTTAACTCACTTCCAGCGTAGTTCTGAGAGTGAAACATGTCATCAGACTCCATGTAGCCAGAGAAGCCTTCCCTTAGTGGCTATCTCCCGAGTGTGTGTGTGTGTGTGTGTGTGTGTGTGTGTGTGTGTACATGTACACTTGTGTGTATGCTTATATTTGCATATACCTGTATATATGTGTGTACATATGTATACAAACACATGTACATATATAGGCCAGAAAACAACTTTCAATGGTATGCCACCTTTTTTATTTTTATTTTTTTAATTTTTTATTATTTTTTTATTAGTTCAAATTAGCCTGCTTCAGATGTCAATCTTTTCTCCTTCTCCCTCCCCTCCCCCCAACATCCCACCTGCCCCTAGCCATCCCCCCTCCATTCCCCAGGCAGGGTAAGGCCCTCAAAAGGGGCTCCCCAAAGTCTACCACATCATCCTGGTGTGTGTATATTGATCTGGCCCACAGAGGCCAGAGAAGGTGTCAGATTCCTGGAGCTGGAAATAACAGGGGATCGTGAACCACCAGACACGGGTGCTAGGAACTGAATTCTGGTCCTCTGGGGGGAAAAACCCAGCAAGTGTTTTTAATCATTGCCAACTTTGTATTTTTGAGATGGTCTCTTACTGGCTTAGAGGTTACCAAGTAGTGTAGGCTGGCTTGACAGAGAGACCCAGGGGTCTACCCATCTCCATTTCGCCAGAGCTGGGATTAAGCCACCTTTAGCTGTTTGTGTTTGTTTTTGTTTTTGTTTTTTTTTTTTCTTTTCAGGAACTGGGTTCAGGGTCCGGTCAGCAGCTTCTCAAGATAGTTGTTCAGCCTAAAATGGCATTAGTCTTACCTTCTGGTGCCTGGATTTTTTACTTGGGTGCAAAGGGTCAAAGTCGTGCTCTCATGCTTGCAATCTACTGAGCCCAGCCTACAGAATTTGTTTAATTACAAATCTGAGGTGAGGTTCTTTATATTTCTCACTGTAATAACTTGGGCATCTACTCCTTTGAAATCTGTTGCTCCCCATGGAAAGACCTGGTATCTCTCAAGTGCAGACTTTTGTTTGTTTGGTTTTCAAGACAAGGTTTCTCTGTTTGTCGCTCTGACTATCCTGAAACTTGCTCTGTAGACGAGGCTGGCCTCAAACTCACTAAGCTCTGCCTGCACCTGCCTCTCCAGTGTTGGGATTAAAGGCATGCGCCACCACAGCCTGGCTAAGTGCAGACATTTTGAAGTCACAAGCAGGTGGCCTTCTGGGGCAGGCAATGGGAAGAGGCTTGTAACTGTGCATGCACATTGTACCAAGGCGAGAGAGAGCAGACGGATTCAGAGTAGAAATCCAGTCAGACCTAATAGTGCAGGTCTGTGGTCCTAACAACTGAAGAAGCTGAAGCTAGAGGATTCAGGTTTCAGCTTCACTGAAAATTTAGTTCCCAGCTCCTTGCTTTCAGTTCTTAATTCTCAAAGACACAGAAACCATGTGACTGACAGGGTGCTAAATCGTTTGTTTTCCCTGAAGTTGGCCTTGGGATGCTTCAGAACACAGCAGAAGGGGGAAGTGTTGCAGGTAGAATTTGAAAATAGTTTCTTTTTCTTTTTTAATTCTTAAATTTTTAGACATTGAGTTAAAAAATTTTTTTCTCTTGGAACTTTCCCCTGATGTTTAAAAGGTTGTATCCGATGTGCTGATGAACTCACAAGTGAAACCTAGAACCCACGAAGCTGTCAAATCTGAACGGTGTTTTCTTTCTTTCTAGCTGTCTCCGTCATGAGGTACAGCGCCTCTGCCTTTGGGTTTGCTGTAAGTAGCCTGAAATATACTCACCACCGTGAAGTTCTGCACGCTTTCCCCGAGCTTGCCCCGTGACTCACACCCAGTCATGAAATAGGTGGCTGCTTATGCCTTGCAGACACGAGATGAGCATGGGAAGCGCAGCTTTAGGGAAAACGGCTTCTGTGGAAATGACAATGGGGTAGCAATGAGCGGCATAAAGATGGGATGGTTCCCACTTATACATCGGGGTGCACATGCTCTCTGACGGGGTTGTCTGAGAGGATGTTTTGGGGAGGCTTGCCTCTGTATGCCCTTCCAGGTTGCATGTGGGCCTGGAACATTGGGGTGGTGCATATTGCTGGTATAGGCAGAGACTTTGGGAGTTGAGATGGATTGGGGCTGTTCACACTAGAAGTCTGTAGCCCAGCTAAGGGAGCTGAGCTTTCTGCCTGCCTCCGGTGGAAATAGGTCAATGTAGGCAGGTATGTTGAAAAATCGAGTGACATTTCTTCATAGTCCTTCAAGAGAATATGCGGTAGCATATTCTCAAGAATTGAGACGCGTGATGACTCAAGTGATTTCCTTCCCTTCTTGTTACACAGACATAAGGCATCGTGTACTGGGTCCCAGGCCCACATCTGCCCTTTGCTGTAAGAATTTAATGTTTGGGGAGTGTTGCTTTGAGGATGTTGCCATTCTTTTAAGAGTCTTATGAAGGATTCCGACTGTCCAGATAATTACACATGCACACACTGTACCCAGAACATAAACAACATGTACACATACCAGGAAATAAATGCACAACATATATACACACAGTGAGATACATATACAATAAACACAACCAGACATGTACAGCACACACACACAGAGAAATAGAAACACACACAGCATAGACACATATCCAGAAATAAATATACATCATAGACACATGTGTGTGCACACTTTACACACACACACACACACACACACACACACACACACACACATCTCCAGACACACACATCATATACACTCTCAGAAATAGCCCCCCCTCAGGTTCTCTCAAAAGCATATTAAACTGTTGGTAGACTTTCTAGACCTAGCTAAAACAGTTTCAGTGTGAGTTAGAATTAGAATTTGCCCCCAAGTTTTTTTTTTTTTTGTTTTGTTTTTAACTTACTATGTATAGGAAAAGGCCAATGTCATTTTGCCTGTTGTAGGAAAAAGCAGTTTTATGTATTTCAGAAAATTGTACCTCTCATTCCTATATCCTGTCCCATATCTCCAGATTCTAGGATCCCAGGGCTCTGAGAACAGAGCCAACCATACAAGGACCATAGTCCTGCTACCAGGGCAGTTTGTAATGCCCAGGACTCCACCATGGAGTTCAAAGTGGCTGCAAGAAGCATGCAGAAATGTGTGTACTTCAAGATGCTTATTCAAACTCTCTGGGTCACTGCAGTTGCCCTATGTGTTCATGGTTGTGCCTTGTTGACTCTGGAGAGCCACTAATGTCCTGTCTCCTTCTCTAGTTTGACGCCATCCTGGATGTGCTATCCTCGGCCATTGTCCTCTGGCGTTACAGCAATGCGGCCGCCGTGCACTCTGCTCACAGGGAATATATGTAAGTGGATTCTTCTTTCAGATTGGAGGAGTCTTAAATGAAAGCCTTGCCTCAGTCATTGTCCTGATGTTGAGAAGGGGGTGCAAGTTGCCTTTGGTATTAGCTAGTACACTGTCAGTCATGAGACAAGTCTTTTCTTGAGATAGTCAAAAGGACATGTGCCTTTATAATTTGTTCAGTTCCCTGATCTAGAGTCTGAAGTGAATATTTTCTTGTCTGTCCTTCTGTTTAGCTATTCACCTAATTGTCCATCTGTCCATCCTTTCAACCACCTATCTGTCCTCCAGTCTTCTCATCTATCCACTCTTCCAACTGTCCACCCATCCATCCTCACATTCATGCACCTACCCACAGCCTGTACATACATACATACATAATACATACATATATCCATACATCACTTATCCATACATCCACTTTCCATCCACCCATCCATCCATTTACCCATCCATTCATCCATTTAGCAGTCTTCCTATCTACTAGTTTATCCTCTTTCCCTGCCCCTCTGTCTTCTTTCCTTCTCCCCCTTTCTTCCCTGCTCCATTTCTCCCCATTCTCTCTTCTTGCTGTCTCCATTTTCTTGCAGGGTCTCAAATGCTAGATCAATTCTCTACTACCAAGTTGTATCTCCAGCTCTCGCAGTCAGATTTGTTGTTGTTTTGTCTGTCATATTTTTATTTAATTAATAATTCAATATCTAATCTATTAATATTGATCTCTTAAAATTTTTTTTTTTGTTTTTTGAGATGGGGTTTCTCTGTTTAGCCCTGGTTGTCCTGGAATACACTTTTTACACCAGGCTGGCCTCAAACTCACAGAGATCCACCTGCCTCTGCCTCCTAAGTGCTGAGATTAAAGATGTGTGCTACCACCACCCAGCTTCACACAGTATTTTTGTTTGTTTTGTTTTGTTTTATTAAGTCTACAGTACCTGGTATTTCCAGGTCTCCCATCCACATACTAACCAGACCTGACCCAGCTTAGTTCCCAAGATTAGACAAGATTGGGTACATTCAAGATGGTATGGCCATTGAGCTTTTAATTTCATACAAACTGATGTAAGACACATCTATGCACATAAAGCACTCTCAAACACCCATAGAAATTCATGCTCTGAGCGCCACTGCTTGCTAGGTCTGGAAGTTCACTATGCTTCAGTCCCTCATTTGGTAAAGCAGAAAAAGAAACATTCCTCCTCCATGGGATTTTCATGATGGACACATATGTTCCTACACACACATCCACACACATATATGTTTGTGTACATATGTGATTGTGCATACATGAGCTTGTATATGTGTGTGTGTCTGTATATCAGCACACACAGGGTTTTCCCTGGCCTCTATGGTTTTTGGATGGTTGACCACCAACGAGCAAATGGTCCTCTGTGAGATTCTAGTGGTGCCAGAGAGAAGGTGCTGGTGAGGCAGTATCAAACCACACACAACCACAGAAGGCAGAGGTATCTCTTTGGTGTCAGGAACTCGGGCAGTAATGTATTTGGGGGTGAATGTGTTGAAATGCAAAAACTCCTGAAAGATGACAGCATACAGATTCATTAATGACATCAGGAAAACAAATCAAGAGAGTTGGAGGGATGGCTCAGCTGTTAAAAGCACATACTATTTTTGTATTGGACCTGAACCCACATTAGGCAGCTCACAACGGCCTGTAACTTCGGCCTTCCAGGATCCAATATACTCTTCTGACCTCATAGGGACCTGCATTCATGTACATATACCCCAACGCGGACACAAACACACATAATTTAAAAATAATAACATACATCAGGTGGTGGTGACACATGCCTTTAATCCTAGGACTTGGGAGGCAGAGGCAGGTGGACCTTTATGATTTCGAACCCAGCTTGTTTTACAGAGTGAGGGCTAGGATAACCAGGGTTGTTACACAGAGAAACCCTGCCTCAAAAAACCAAATAAATAAAGTAATAAAATGCATCCCTTAAAAGACATTGAAAAAAGAAAACTAAACAATACACAAAAGCCCAACCCAAACTTCTACACATGTGAAATATTTACTTTGATGTGCATCATCTCTTTTAAGAAATATGAAGTGTTGGATTTGTGATATCAAAGATGATACAATTTGGATAAAGTCAATTTTGAAAGTAAGTTAACCTTCTGGTAAAAAAAATTTAAGGAAACAGATAGTAGACATTTTAATTTTATAAAATTTCGAATGATGATTCTGTAATGTGGGAGGCACAATGTACACACCCAATTCATTACGTAGGGGTTTGAGGACTTCAATAAAACTGCCATGAAGTCTAGAGGGCTGCCCTGTCCTGTGTCAAGAGCTAGGCACCATTTAGAGTAACATGCAACCCTTGGTTTTGCAGATGTGTTACCCAGTTTGCCTTTTACTTCCTTGCTTTAAATTGATTTGGAGATGAAGTGTAAGGGTAAAATATACCCCAGACTCCAGAGAGTGAGAATAAGAACATCTATAGTTTATATTGTGAGAGATGGATGTCAGTAATGTGTTTGCCATGTGAGCATGGAAACCTGAGTTTCCCCAGGCCAAGCTTGATAAGAAGTGTCTTTAATTCTACTGTTTTCAATTTTATTTTATTTGTGTGTATGTGTGTTTATGTGTGTGTAAGTGCACAAATAGGTGCAGGGGTGTGTGTGTGTGTGTGTGTGTGTGTGTGTGTGTGTGTGTGTGTGTGTATGTGTGTGTGTGTGTGTGTGTGTGTGTGTGTGTGTGTGCGTGCGTGTAAAGGGCAGAGGTCATCTTGGGTATTATTCTTCAGGTGCCATCCACCTTGTTTTTTTTGAGACAGGGTCTCCCATTTTTAAATTTTAAAAACTTTTATTTATCTTTGAGATTATGATATAGTTACATGAGTACCTTCCCCACCTTTCCTCCCTGTTATGCTAAGTTGGGAGCCTCAGGAGTTTACATAGTTCTGCCTCCCTGGTGCTGGATTATAGACATGGGCTAGCACATTTGGCTTTTTTCCCCTCAGAAATTATGTATTTTTTTATTTTTACAGTTTTTTATTTAGAAACAATCTTATTTTACATACAAATCCTCCCCTTCCATCCTTCCTTTCCCCCACAGATCCCCCCAACGCAACCCCCACCCACTCCCCAAGGACAGAGAGGCCTTCCATGGGGAATCACCAAAGTCTGTCACATCATTTGGGGGAGGGCCTAGGCCCTCCTCCGTGTATCCGGGCTGAAATAGTATTCCTCCATAGAGAATGGGCTCCCAAAGTCCATTTGTGCACTAGGGATATATACTGGGTCCACACTGGCTTTTTAAAGGAGGGTTCGGTGGGTGGAAATCAGGTCCTTATACTGGTGCGGCTAGCACTTTCCCAACTGCATCTTACCAGCTCTGGTTTCACTGTTTTTAAAGATCCCCAAATAGATACATTAAAACTGTGTCTGTTACCCACAATGCAATGGTGAAGGTCTACTTTGAGGATCTTTGGGTGGTTGTTTGATGGATAGTGATTATGAGTTCACTTGGAGATTTCTAATCTAAGGATTAAGCAATACTTATAATCCTCCATATCACCAGCTTTAGTTAACATTTCAATCTCTGGTTAAAAATTCATGAGCTCACAGCCGGCTGGGAATATATTTGCATATTAATGAGCACAAACAAGCATTGAGGAATACAGTTAGAAAAACCATTGGCTTCCAGTTAGTTTCTAGAGAGTAATATTGGAGGGAGCTGAGAAAGACCCAACAGGCTTTTATAAGCGGCCAGTTCTCTTACTTTTCTGATTTGAAGTCATAGCCTCAGAGTCAATCTTGGGTTTGAAATTGCCAGTGCAGAAGGTGGATCCCCACTGGCACTTAGCCACTTGGAAATGGAGTGTATGATGCTTCTGCCTTTCTGCAGTATGTGGCCTCCATAGTGTCCTTTTGCTGAATTTTTTTTTAAAAAAAACTTTTATAAAACTTATGTAACTTAAAATTTGATTTTTTGTACATACGTTCATGCATGTACAAGTGTACATGCGAGTGCTTACCTGTGTGTGAAAGCCAGCAGATAGCTTTGAATGTTGTTCCTTGGGAATCATCCACCTTGTTATTTTTAGACAGGGAGCATCATTGGCCTGGAGCTCACCAAGTAGACTCAACTGGCTGAGCACTGAGCCCCAGAGATCTGCCTGTCTCTGCCTCCCTAGCTCTAGGATTGCAAGTATGTACCACCACACCTCATCTTTTTTTTCTTAAAGAATTCTGCAAATTGAACTCTTGTCCTCATGCTGCTGCAACACACATTTTACCCAATGAGCCATATCCCCAGCCTTCAAATGAACCACTTTTAAGTGTGTATAGCTCAGTGGTCTTAAGCATATTCATGCCATGTGAACCAGCCTTGTGGTCCTGCAAAACTGTGCTGATCTTAGCCAAAAGGGGAAGAAGTAAGTCCTCTCACAAGAGAGAAAGTCTATACCCATGGAATATTCCCATTCTTCTCTCCCAGGCCCTGCTGGTAACACCAGGTTATCTTCTGTTTACATGACTCTGATTACATTAAATAACTCATAAATGCAGTTATACGGTGTGGTGTGAGCTTTCCTGAGGAGAAGAGAAAATTTCTATTCATTTCAGATAAGGCGTGAACCAGCGAGAGCATTTGGAGTTTCTTATAGGAGTATGGCCAACGTATGGATGACTAAGCCACCATGATGAATACTGCCAACTTGAAAAAGCTGTCAAATCACCAGAAAGACAGCCTCTGAGCATGTCTGTGAGAGAACTGATGTAGTTAACTGAGATGGGACAGCTCACCCTAAATATTGGTAGCACCGTCCCACAATCTGGACTGCAGGCAGGGCACCAGGACCTATTGCTCTCCACTTCTTTAGGTTGGACACATGTCACCAACTGCCTTTCTGTCCTGCCACTATGGCTTCCCCACCATGATGGGCAGTACTGCTCAACTGTGAACCAAAAGAAACCTTCCTTCTTAAAGTGCTTTTGCCTGGGGTTTTATCACAACAATGGCAAAAGTGACTAACCTTCCCCACCCCCCACTACAGAGCATTTATGGCTCTGTCTAGTGCAGGCTTCCTTCCTGCACAGTGCCAAAGCTACCAAGAGTTCAAGAGGGTGGCATGTCATGCCTGTGTGTGTACCATGTGTGTGCTATGTGTGTACCACATGTGTGCTGTGTTTGTGTATCATGTGTGTGCCTGGCACTCTTGGAGGTCAGAAGAAGGCATCAAATCCCCTGCAACTTGAGTTCAGCGTGGTTTTGATCTGCCATGTGTGTGTGTGCTGGGAATCAAATCCTCTGGAAGAGCGTCCAAGGGAAATGTGACCTCTAGAGGACAGTGTTCTACAACATGCAGTCCTTGTCATTGTCTTTACTCAGCATGCGCTCTCCAGGCTTATCCATCTTACAGAGTGTGACACAGTTTCCTTCTCTCTACAGACTGAGTAATATTCCATGTGATATATCCACCCCACCCCCACCCATCAGTGACATTTCTGTTGCTTCACAATTTGTGATCAGGATCCACTCTGCTGTAAAATGGGGTGCCTGTGTCTCTGAGAACCAGTTTCCAGTTCTCCTGGATCTGCAGCAAGTGGTACTGATAGATTTTTTTTTTAAACTTTCCTAAGTGGTTGCACCATCCTAAAATCCTGCCAGTTAGTGTTTTTTTAAAACAAAACAAAAACACTACAAATAGTTTTGGCTAATTTAAACATAGATTTATTCTAAACGTTTAAAATTGTATATGTGTATTTCTGTGTCGAGGAACTGAACTTGAGTGAATACAATGCCTACAAAAGTGAGAAGAGAGTGTTGGTGCCCTTGGACCTGGAGACAAGGGCTGCTGTGAGCAGTTCAGTGTGGGTACTGGGAACCAAACACTGCATGAACAGTGTGTCATTTACCACTGAGCCACCCCTGCAAGCCGTCTGTTTTTATATGAACAGTAGACTTGTAGAAGGAGGGTACACTAGACTGAGTTCTCTAGAGGAGCAGAACTAACAGAACGGACATATATGACAAAGAGTATTCACTAGACTAGCTTTCATGGCATGAACTGGGCAGTCCACGAATGCATACTTGAGGGACTGAGCACTGGAGATGCCTGCACTGAAGCTGGGTGCCCAGGGTAGTGATATCACTTCTATAAAAATGTCCCTTACATTAAAAGAGATAGGAACTTTTACTGGACCTCATACCCAAATTAATAACACACCTTAAGACCTGGCCTGATAGCCTGCTGTGTGCTCAGCCTGTTGGTTTAACTTGCCATAAAGAGAACAACACCATAGCCAACCTCACTTGCCTTGGATTTCCCATGGAATCAACTTTTACTACCTAAGATAATTCATAGCTTTAATTATGTTCTTTAAAAATGTTCTCTTTCATGCCCCTGACTCAAAGCACTCTCTCTCTCTCTCTCTCTCTCTCTCTCTCTCTCTCTCTCTCTCTCTCTCTCTCTCTCTCTCTCTGTGTGTGTGTGTGTGTGTGTGTGTGTGTGTTATTCATTTGCTGAGAACAACAAACAGGTTGGAAGCAATCTTGTACAACAAATATCTGCCATAAATATCTGCCATTGAAAATAACATGGCTATAACTGGTAGCTCATTTTGAAGTACTGCTTTATTTATTAGGGGCTTTGGGGTCAGTTGAAGCCAGTTAGAATCAGAAAAAAAATAACCCTGTTAAGGGGCTGGAGTGGTAAGAGCACCAGAGGCTCTGCCACAGGACCCAGGTTTGATTTCCAGCACCCACATGGAAGACCACAACTGCCTATAATTCCAGTTCCAGGGGATCTGACTCCCTCTTCTGATCTCCAAGGGCACCAGGCATATACAAGTGCATATACACACATACAAGCAAAACACTCACACATAGACAAAAATAAATAGATATCTCAACAACAACAACAAAATTCAGTTAAAGGCTTCTAGGAAGTGTCTCATTTCTTTCCCGGGGGATTCTTTATGTGCTGTTCAGTAAATGCAGATCAAACCCCCCTATATATATAATCTGCTATGTAATGGAGTGCCTGTGTCTCTGAGAACCAGTTTCCAGTTCTCTTGGATCTGCACCAAGTGGAACTGATTGATTCCTTTAAACTTTCCTAAGCGGTTGCACCATCCTAAACTCCTGCCATTTAGTTAAAACAAACAAACAAATGAAAACACCCACTCTAAATCATATTGGCTAATTTAGACATAGATTTATTTTAAACATTTAAAATTGTATATGTGTATTTCTGTGTCAAGGAACTGCACTTGACTGAAAACAATGCCTATAAAACTCCAATGTTAGTAAGTAGGGAAAGCATGGTGTAAAAGAGTATGTGGTCTCTTCTAGCTTGATTTAGAAATGGAGTTCACATTTGTATACTCTTGTTCAGATATACTTAAGGACCCAAAGGGGATGTATAGCAGGATCACCACACCTCCAGGAGAGGGGCTGAGGATAAGTAAAGGAGAAACTTGTTTCTTTATATCCTTCCAGGCACATCCAACCCACATGGGGCATGCAGTCCAAGACAGCTATGAATGTGGTCCACCATAACATCATAAACTTGCCTGAAATGTTATGAGAATTTTGTGTGATTTTGTTCAGTTACTATTCAACTGAGCAGTTCTTGAATGACAGATTTAATTTATTTTTATTTATTATTGTGTGTATGATGGGACGGTGTGTGGATGTCTGGGGACAACTCTGTGGAGTTAGTTCTTTCCTTCTATCTTTATGTGGTGTCTTAGTTAAGGTTTCTATGCTGTGATAAAACACTATGAGCATCAAAACACCATAAAACATCAAAAGCAACATGAGGAAAAAACGGTTTATTTTACCTTACCGTTTGTAGTCCATTATTCATCCAGTAAAGTCAGGGCAGGAGCTAGAAGCAGGAGATGTTGCAGAGGCCTCCCTCCCTCCTTCCCTCCCTCCCTCCTCCCTCCTCCCTCCTCTCTCCCTCCCTCCCTCTCTCCCCCCCCCTCTCTCTCTCTCTTTCTTTCTAACATGAACCAGTCACCTTTTAGTTTTCAGCCAAGATTCAGCCACAGCCGAATTCTTCATGAATAGGAGCCGGGCAGGTGTTTATGCTCAGGCATGCTTTGCCCTCTGTACTGACTCCTCTTCAGCAGTACTTAGTCACGCTGATGTTTGAGTTACTTCTAAGAAATGCAGTTGCTGAAGAGCACATAGGCTGCCGGCATCATGTTAAGACCTGAGACGCTGCCTTCCCACATGTTCATATACTGAACATGTTGATGTATTCAGTACATACTTGATGACTGAATACCTCTCTGAAAGAATCCCATGATGCCACTGGGGTGAAATCCTGCATCCATATTCAGTTTGGAAGCTCTCCAAATTTAATATCCCTGAGATTTTCCTTCAGTCGCAGGAGCAACACCATCTTGCAGTCCTGGTGTCCGAAGAGTCCAGTCAGGCCCAGCCTGTTTTCTCATGGCTCCTAGAACCACCATCCCAGAGGTGGGACCACTCACAGTAAACTGGGCCCTCCCACATCAATTATCTATTAGGAAAATGCCCCACAGGCCAGTTTAGTGTGGGCATATTTTTAATTGAGATTCCCTCGCTCCAAATGATTGTGGTTTGTGTCAAGTTGACACAAATGATCTAGAACAATTTAGGACTTGAGGCTTGCAAACAAGAGCTTTAAACCACTGGACCAATTAATGAAATCCAAGGAACCAAGTCTTCCATCCAGTGGGGTTCAGAGAAGGCCAACTTGATATCTAGAGTCATCAGAGAGAAGGAACTTCAACTGAGGAATTGTCTAGGTCAAGTTGGTCTGTGGGAATGTCTGTGGGGGAGTGTCTTTATTGTTAGTTGATACTGGAGGGCTCAGTTCACAGCCTGTCCTACTGATCATCAGGCAGGGGCTCCTGCTAGGACCTGTATAAAAAACAAAACAAAACAAAAAACTAGGTAAGCATGAACAAGTAAGCAAGCCAAAGAATGAGCTAGCAATCAGGGTTCCTCTACGGTACCTGCCTTGAGTTCTTGCCTTGGCATCCCTTAGGAATGGACTGTGAGCTGGAAATGAAAGCCAAATAAACCCTTTTCTCCCCATGTTGCTTTTGACCAGAGAGTTGACATAATAACAGTAAGGGAACTAGAACAGCACCACTGTAAGTTTAGCCCACTGCTATCCAGTATGACAGGCAAGGGGGCAAGAGGCTGGGGGTAGAGCTCAGCCTTAGAGCAGTTGCTTAATATGCCTTATGCACTGGGTACCATCCCCAGCATCAAAAACAAAGTGCAAAGCGATTTGCAAATGAGAGAAGGATATCAAGGGAGGCAGTAGGGAGGTGCTGATTACATAGGCTGTGGGGGAGAGATGGGTGTACTACGTGAGACTTGGCAAGGCTAAACTACACTGGGAATTTCACGCTTGTCTTAGCCATTCTCAGCCCCGTGTACCTTGTAAGGCCACAGGAAGGACAGCTTCCTGCTGCTGTCAGCTGCCAGGGCCACTGGGATGCTTGGCACTAAAAGCACAGCCTGGTGCTCTTTGGGAAGCCTCTGACATTTTACATATGATAGCTGCACAGGTGGGGCCCCACCCAGGCTCCTCAGGCCCAGCTGTCTCCCTGGGCCATCCGGCAGCTCCTTGGGAGTGAGAGGTGGCAGCAGATGGGGGCTATTGCTCACTTCTGCAGTCTTTCCTTCCACAACTGAGTCAGCAACACAACCCAAAGACACTGTTCTCCAGTTCCAAATGTATGTGCAGATAGCAGGATGCTCAGCAGTGTGCTGGAGAGCGAATCTGAGTGTTCTGAAATGGGCATTCTTAGAGGGTTGGAGATGCTCCTTGTGTGTTCCAACTGAAACAAATGGGGTGCACTGGTGCACACCTAGGGAAACAATGCTACTTTCTTTTTCAATTTGCTAAGCAAATGACTTGGCTTAAGACCTTCCAGTTAACAGGATGGCTCCAGTGGTACCTGCCCTTTTGATGCCTGGCACCAGCTAGCATATGCGTGAAGTTTGGGAACAGCTCCAAAAACTAAAAAAGAAAAGTAGCTGATGCCAGGCCGCTGATGCTGATGCTGAGATGGCTCAGCAGGTAAAGGTGCTTGCCGCCAATCTTGCTGGCCCGAGTTCAATCCTTGGGACTCATGTGGTGGAAGGAGGGAACTGACTCCGGAAAGTTGTCCTCTGATTGCCACACGAGTGCTGTGGCATGTGCCATTAACTCAAAATTAATAAGTAAGTGTAACAAGCATTTTTTAAAGAAAAATAACCTATTCACCAGAATGGTGACAGACTAGGGGTTTGCTTCTGGCCCTGGAGCCGACATCATTGCAGCTTCCCCCAGCTTCTTGCGGGGTATTTGATCTGGCCCTAAATCGGACGGTTTGGGGAAGTGAATCACAGTGTTCTAGTGCTCTTCACATCACAGCCACTTTGAACTGTTTTCTGTCAACAGTGGAAGCTGCTCTAGAAGAAAAGAATTGAATAACTTCCCAGGTGCTGTCTACTGCTGGTACATGAGGCAGGAGGAGCCTTTTAGGATAGTCTGAGCCTACTTGACTTGAAGAGTGGGTCCTGCCTTTACTGTCAAAACCCTTTCAGAGTCAAAGGAAAACCTTGCCAGGACAAGCATGAGGCTGAGTGCTCTCTGTCTCTCTCTGTCTCTCTCTCTGTCTCTCTCTCTGTCTCTCTCTCTGTCTCTCTCTCTCTCTCTCTCTCTCTCTCTCTCTCTCTCTCTCTCTCTCTCTCTCTGTGTGTGTGTGTGTGTGTGTTAGAGAAAAGCATGAGTAGTCTTGCTCCCTGTTAGCACTAAATATCATCTCCAAAATATATGAAATAAGGCATGATAGCCTTTTGTCTGCAATCCCAGCACTCAGGAGGTGGTGACAGGAAGATTTAGAAGTTTGAGTTATTCTTGGCTATGTAGTGATCTTGAGGGCAGCCTGAGCTAAAGGAGATCCTGCCTCAAACAACAACAACCAAATAAAACCAAATTTTGGGAGAAAGTTGCCCCAAGCTTTAAATGAAGATTAAAAGCCTCTCCCTTTTTGTGGCTTTCTTGGGGGTGACTGAACAGCCAGAGTTGATGTGTTTCTCTCTTCTTATTTTTTTTTGAGGGGTTTTGGGCTTGGATAATAGCATCTCCGAACTTTTACTCTTTGGCAACTTCAGCCAACAAACACAATTGTTTCCTTTACTTTTGCTTTTTGTTTTGTTTTGTTTTTTTTTGAGATAGGGTTTCTCTGTGTAGCTTTGGAGTCTATCCTGCACTGGAGACCAGGATGGCCTTGAACTTATATAGATCTGCCTGTCTCTGCCTCCCGAGTGCTGGGATTAAAGGCATGTGCCTTCAAAGCCCAGCTACTTTTGCTTTTTGAGACAGGCTCATGTAGCCCAGGCTGGCCCCAAACTCACTATGTAGTTGAAGTTGACCTTGAACTCCTGATTCTTCTGTCTTCACTTCCCAAGTTCTGGGATTACAGATATGTGCCACAATGCCTAATTTAAACATTGATAGGGATTGAACCCATAAACTCGTTCTATTTGTTACTTTTTTTATTGCCGTGATAAAACACATGACTAAGACAATATAAAAGAAAGAGTTTAACTGGGATTATGGATCTAGAGGGTTGGAATTTATGATGGTAAAGTAAAGGCACAGTGGCTGGTGGCTGGAGCAACAGCTGAGAGCTCACATCTCTATCTGCAAGCAGGAGGCAGAGTGCAAGGACCATGGCAATTGGCTTTTGAACCTCAAAGCCTACCCTAAGGCACTCACCTTCTCCAACAAGGCCACACCTACTAATCCTTCTCAAACAGTTCCACCAACTGGGACCATGTATTTAAACACATAAGCCTGCGGTGACCATTTTCATTAAAACCACTACACACATACATGCTCCAGGAGGCTCTTATTCTAACAGGAGACTCTTGTGTACTCAACTCTGACTTGACTGTCAGTGCCAAGAATTCTGTAAGATAACTGGAGGGAATGAGACCAGCCAGCCCCATTCCCATAGACCTAAAATGAGAAGGTAGCCAGTGTAGCAGCGACTTCAGGGTAAGGAGAACTGGTAAACAGTGCTCCCACTGGGGTGTGGGGAGGGCATCTGTGAAGCTGGGGGTCAAGAGCAGCCACTTCTTAGAGATGCTACTTAACCTGGTACTGAGGTTGGCTAGAAGTCTGTATGGACATACTGCATTCCTAGACAGAGAGTTAGCCATGGTGTGCTTAAGGAGGGACCAGCTGGCTGCATTTGAGAGTCAGAAAAATGAGTTGCCAAGGTTTGACCTAAGCAATGAGGGGTCTCACAGCTGGGGCCTCATGAGCCTGGGGAGGAAATTGTGATTGTAAGAACTGGGAAGCCATGGGCTAGTTATTAAGCCTTGGGGTGAAGTGCCCTGGTTATAATTAATGTTGTGAGCTCAGCTGGCTTGCTATCCAAGAAACCTAACATGATTGTGAATACGGGAGGCTCTGTATTGTTTCTTAAAAAGAAAAAAAGAATACAATTCATTTGTGTGGCCAATTACTGTTGTGGTGCATATGGGAAAAATAACTGCCTTTAAATGAATACAGATTTTAAAGTGTTCTCTCACCCGTGGTTACCCTCATCTCATCCTTCCACCCTCCTCTGTGAATGGCAATCACCACAAGCATTTGGTGCAACATGCTTCCAGCATATTTCCTTTGCAAAGCAAATAGAACAGACAGATATATTCCATTTGCACATACAAATAGCTAGGTGTAAGAATGAAAATTAGACCTTTCTCTACATATTGCCCTGTAACCTGCTTTCTCCCAACTCAAAACCAAGAACATCTTCCAAATCTCTTATTTTCCCAATCTGTTCTTTCTAGTGACATCAGAGTTTGGCTATTGGCACTATGTAACAGTCTATTGAGAGATCTGAATTGCTTCAACTTTTGTTATTTTAAGCAGTGACACGCCTTCCAGCTTGGGTATGAATCCCATGTCTGAGAAGTAAAGCTTATTTTTCTTTAGTAAGAGACAAGGGCTGCAGAGATAGCTCACTTGACAAATTACCTGCCATAAAAGCATGAGGACCCCAATTCTAGCCTGAGAGCCTCTTGGGCATGGTGGTGTGTGCTTGTAATCCCAGCACTGGGGAGTTGACTATAGGAAGATCCCTGGGGCTCTCTGGCTAGCTAGCCTAGACTATCTGATGAGTTTAGGTCAGTAAGAAACCTTGTCTCAGAAAAGCTAAAATTAAACAAAGTGAGGGTTGGGGAGATTGATCAGTGGTTAAAACAAATGCTATCCTATCCTTATAGAGGACCTGAATTCCATTCCCAGCACACATGTTGGGCAGCTCACAAAGTATTCCTGTGTAACTCCTGCCCCAAGGGATTCTGTACCCTCTTAAGGCCTCCACAGGCTCATTATACTCACATGCACATCCCCCCAGACACATATACATGTAATTAAAATATAAAATCTTAAACCAACCAACAAGCCAAGCAAAGAAAAAAAAAACAAACAAAAAAACTAAGGTATATGGTACCCGAGGAAGGACACCCGAATTGTCCCATGGCTTCCACATACCCCCACACATATGCATACACACATTAACACACATAGAGGCAGTTAAACCATGAGTTTTAAAATCTTTTAATGTGTCCTTGCCCAGACTGCGTTTTGGGTAAGAAGGAAAGCTGTTTGGGCCATAGTGTGAAATAAACCTGAGACCCGTCAGTCCCCAGGCATGGTGGGTGGTTGTTCACCACCGATCCGTAATCTTGATTGTTCATGGATTGGCTTCGGGGACTAGAAATGCTGCCAGCCCCAAATGCTCACAGGAATGAGGAGCATATGTAGGAAATGCTAAGCTCACCTATTTTATATGCACGTGCAGCCGGGCCCACTCCCCAGGCACTCCTCGCTGTGCGGGCACAGCTGCAGGGCGGATTTGGTTGCTTTGCTTAATGTCATGAGTAACTAAAGCAAGGGACAGGGCTCACAAACAAAAGACTACACAAAGCCAGGCTCACTTTGCTCACAATGAACCAGCCATTCTGCTTTTCCAGGGATGCGATTGTCTGCAGCCGTGGTGAGCACGGTGAGAATCAAGTACACACTTCTCTATTATGGAATTGACATTTGCAAATATCACATCCTATTAAAGCAAAGGAGGTTTTTGGCTGCGGGGGTGGGTGGGACTGGGCTGATGAAAGCTTTGGAGAGAAAGAAAGGACTCAGAGTCATATCTCTGTCTGTGTTGTTTCTGCCTTGAAACAGTTGTCAAGAATGACCTGGCTCAAGTGTTAATGGGAAGCCTCACAGCATTTGAGGCTTGTCATGTGCTGTGTGGACATGAGCAAGGGAAGTGGGGGAAGGGATCAGGTTTTGGGGAGTAGTCTCTTTGCTCATGGTGCACCCCACTGTAACAGCAGGGGCTGGAGTTAGCCAAGGTGCACATCATCTACCTGCAAACTCTCAAGCATAGAAGGGCAGGGCTTTGGGCGTGTTAGGGACAGTGATCATGGTTACTTGGTTTTTCAATGTTCATTTGTGTGTACAGGGGTGTGTACATGTGCCAACATACATGTGGATGCCCTCGGAGGCTAGAAAAGGGTGTCAGACGCTCTGGAGCTGGAGTCACAGGTAGATGTGGGCTGCCTGACATAGGTGCTGGGAATTGAACCCCCTGTTGTTTTGAAGAGTAACAAGTGCTCTTCACTGCTGAGACATTTCTCCGGCCCCAAGTTGTGGTTTTGTGCTGAACGTATGTATGGCTGCACCTTGCTAAGGAACCAACAAGTTCACCCTGCTTCCTTACTGGGTTTCTGCGTACTTAATCCTGCTGATCTCTTCCAGATCAGCTGGGATATTAGAGCAGCATACACATTTTAAACAGCATTTAGTTAAATGAATTGACAGGGTTTCATGCAGCTCAGGCTGCCCAGGATGACCTTAGGCTTCTGATCCTCCTGCCTTCACCTTTGAGCTCTGGGATTCCAGGTGTACAGTACCACACCTGGTGTACGTGTATGTGGTGCTGGGGATGGACCCAGGGCTTCATGCATGTGAGGCCAGCACCCTACCAGCTGAGTTTCATCCCAAGGCTCCTAAAAGGACACCATTTTGTAGCAAAGTAGGACAAATACGAGTCTCCTTACTCCCTTCTATACATTACAACCATACTGTGATAGAGCTGACAATAAAAGGGTTCCCCAAAGCTCAGAATAAATAGAACATTATTGAGGAAATATAGGAAGATGGGTGAATGTTCTCTTTTTGGATTCTGTGTTATAAGACACTGGACTGGTCCATTTCAAAGGAAGCAGGATGGGGAGGTAGCTCACTGGTTAGGAGTACTTGCTGCTATTCCAAGGGACCTGGGTTCAGTTTGTAGCATCCATATCTAGAAACTCACAACTGCCTTTAACTGCAAGTGCAAGGGATCTGATGCCTTTTTTGGCCTCCAAGGGCACTACACTTGTGTGTACAAACCCACACAAGGCTGTATACATTCACACATACACAATTTTTAGAAAAAAGTCAACAAAGGAAATGTGTACTATATGCATTTGTATGTATTCATGCTTATGTGTCGGGAAAATTTATTGTGGGAGAAAGTAAATTTGCACATTAGCGATTTTCCAGACATAATTACTTTGATTTATTCTTCTCCCAACCCTAGAGGGAAGGCCAGGTTATTAGATTTAGTTCCACAGAAGACATCTGTTAGTGAGTTAATGAAAAAGCCTGAAAGGCGTTATTCAGGCTTCTTTCTTCTTCTACAGAGTAAGAATGGTTTTGGTAGGTTGATTGAAGGAGGTTTTTTTTTTTTTTTTTTTTTTTTTTTTTTTTTTTTTAATTCCTCTGAGATTCATTTGGTTGTGGGAGGGCAATCATGAAGTGGTTTTTTTGTTTGTTTTGTTTTTTGCTTTTTGTTTTTTTTCCTTTGTTAGCTACCTAAATCTGAGAGTATCCACAGTGGAAGATGGGTGATAGCTGAGAAAACGGAGACATTCCAAGGATGAGCTCTAAAGGCAATAGCTGGGAAAGGATGCAGGTGGTGACTCGGGACTCAAATGCTATATCCATTACTCTTCTTGTCAGTGTGACAAAATACCGACAAGCAACTTAAGGATAGAGGTGTTGACATTAGCTTAGAGTTTGACAGCCCAGTCAGCCCGTCATGGCAGGGAAGTCATGGTGGCAGGTGAGGCAGCTGGTCACATTGCCCTCCATCCCCAGTCAGGAGAAATAGGAAGATGAGTTCTGGTGGTCACGTTCTTTCTCCTTGATGTGCAATTCAGAACCCAACATATGGAGTGATGTTTCCTGCATCAGCCTGTCCGATATAGACACGTCTTCACAGGCACGCCCAGATGCTTGTCTTCTAGGTGACTCTAGACCCTGGAAAGCTGACAATCAAACGGGGACATGAATTCCTACGGGATCTTGGGAGGGGCTGGACTGACTGCTATGTTGGAAGTAGCCTTACTGACTGCCCAGTGTCACTTACCCAGCAGCATTTCTATCAGTGTTGGATGACAACTCTGTAGTCCCCACTTGAGTCCCCCCTTTTCATAGCTCTCCGAAAACCATTTGTAAAAAATATGTGTGTTCTAAATATAATGGGATTTCCTAGTTTTTCAATTAGTTTATATTTACTTACAAAGTGAAGCATACCAGTGTGAAAACTAAGATCACTCTTTATCCTGACATCTAGAGAAAATGATGAAGGTAGATTTTTTTCTTTCCATCTCTTTATACATGCCCAGGTTCATATGCTACAAAACTTGGTCCTTGCTATGTGTCTGTTGTATATCCTCCCTGTATCTCCATGGACTTTTCTAGAGTGAAGGTGGTTCTGCCTGGTCCTGCTGCCCTTCAGCTCTAAATAAGCACACGGAGACTTATAATAATTTATAAACTGTTTGGCTGATGGCTCAGGCTTCTTACTGGCTAGCTCTCTCTTAATTAGTAACTCATTTCTATTAATCTAAGTATTTCCACATGCTCTCGACTTACCCAGTAATGCCCCAGTATGTTACGCTTTCTGCCTCTACATAGAGTCTCCCTGTCTGCTCCTCTTTGCCTTCCTTTCCCCAGCCTTCTCCTGGTCTGGTAAGCCCTCCTATGCTTCCTGCCTGGCTACTAGACAATCAGTGTTTTATTTATCAACCAATAAGAGAAACATATATGCAGAAGGACATCCCCCATCACTAGAGTGAGGATTCTTTGTGATTTAAAAGCTCTTGATAGACTCTAAGTGTCCATGAATGTTGTGTCTTCTAGATGCACCATCTTCTCTTTCAGCAAACACTGATGACACAGCTCAGTTGGTAGAGTGCTTGCCTACAAGCATGAAGCCCTGGGTTCAGTCCCCAGCATCACATAAATAGGTCCCTAATTCCAGCATGTAGGAGGTTAAGATATGAGAATCAGTGCATCTTTGATTATATAGTGAGTTTCTGACCAGCATAGGTGTGGAACTATTAGGAGATGTGACCTTGTTGGAGGAAGTGTGTCACTGTGGGGGCGGGCTTGGAGGTCTCTTTTGCTCAAGCTTCCTTCAGTGTGACTGTCAGTTGACTTTCTATTTCCTGCAAGATGTAGAACTCTCAGCTACTCCTCCAGAGCTGTGTTTGCCTGCACACTGTCATGCTCTCCATCATGATGATAATGGGCTGAACTTCTGAAACTATAATAGAGCTACCCAATTAAATGTTTTCTTTAAAAGTGTTGCCATGGTCATTGTGTCTCTTCACAGCAATGAAAACTGTAACTAAGACACTAAGTTACATGAGATTCTGTCTCAAAACAAACCAAAACCAAAACCATGTGTTTTGTTCCTGTTACACAGCATATGTGGGTTTTTTTTCATGTTACACAGCATCTAAGATCCTTGCACAACTTCACATGTATTTGGTTATTTTCTCAGAAACAAAATTCCTTCAAATGGACTCTCTGATCAGAATTGTTTCACATATCACTAAAGTATCCTCTGGGGAGATTGTAAGAACATAGATCTGTATGACCCTGCCCCCTAACGATAGGTGGGGCACGCACAGGAAAACGTGCAACGTCATCACCACGTCACCCACCACACATTACGACGGCGTTCGTGAGGACTCTGCGCATGTGCACATGCACAGCCTTCCCTTTAAAAGGTCCAGCCCCCCCCCCATTCCTCTTGGGTTGGCTGACAATCCAACCCCATCCTTCCCCTTTTCTGGTAAATAAACTCCACATGGGTTGTTCATCGGTAGCTTCCTTTCTTTATACCTGCAGCTGCAGCGTAAAAGAATAACAGAGACTATGGCCAACATCAGGAATTTCACTTAAAGAGGCAAGATGCTATCATTAAAACTAAAATGGCTTTCAAAGACGTAACCTGGATTGCTCAGCCCAAATTGATTGCTTGACTAATCAAGAGTTTGTGCAGTGTTTATCAAGCCAGAGTTTAGTTCACCCAACTGCACTGCCATACTTCCTTTCTTTCTAGAAATGTTATAATGGGGCTGGAAGTCAGTGATGGCTCACTGAGTAAGAGGACTTACAGTGTAAGCATGAGGACCCAAGTTTGAATCCCCAGGATCTCTGTAAAAAGCTGGGTGTGGCCACATGTGCCTATAACCCCAGTATTGGGAGGCAGAGGAGCTGGAATAAAACAAGAAGACTCTGGTTCAGTGAGAGGCTCTTTTTCAAGGCAGAGAGCAATAGAGGGAGACATCTGATGTCCTATTCTGCCTTCCACATATGAGATCACAAACACACACATCTATCTGCAATTCATGTGAATATATCCTCCCATAACACACACACACACACACACACACACACACACACACACACACACACACACACACCTGAATGAAAATAGAGCACTCTAGGCAATGAACTGACTTACTAGGTGCTGGGGAACCATGGGAAAAGAAAATGAAATTCTGCCAGCCCCATTTGTTCATGGTGAACCTGGGTGAGATTTTTCTCATCTTGAATATATGTAACTTGAAGAATAGCCATCCAAGCATCTGAAGCAATCCTTTTCACGGATTCTCGGGAATACGTGAAAGGTCTACTCACGAATCTCAAGATGTATTTCTAAAATATTTTCTAGCTCTTTCAGGCAGCTGGTGGTTCTGTACACTAACATGAATGATGCTTCAGTGTTTGGGAAGATGTACTTGGGATCTGGTTAAAGTAGCCGGTGCTTCAGTTCAGCATTCTACTATAGTGCATGCGATGCGCGCACGCACACGTGAGCTAATGTGTTTGTGTGTGAGTGTGTGTGTGTGTTTGTGTGTGTGTGTGTGTGTGTGTTATATGTTGCTGTGATAAAATATCCTGACAAAAAGCATAATTGCAGGTTCCAGCCCACCATTGTATGGATGTCACAGCAGCAGGGGTTTAAAGCAACTGATCATCTTGCATCCACAGTCAAAAGCAGAGAGAAATGGATGTGTGCGTGCTAATCATTCCGCTGGTTTTCCTGTTCTTATACAGTCCAGGGCCCAAAGATGGGCAATGGTGCCATTAACTTTCAGTCTTGGTCTTCCTACCTTCGTTTACTAAATTAAGACAACCTCGAAACAAGCATGCCCAGAGGCTGACCTGAGCTAGACCATCCCCTGTGGAGTTCTCTTTCTGGGTGATTCTAGGTTGTCAAGTTGACAGTGATCACTAACCAGCAGTGCGTGGTGGAAACACTTGTTCCTATTTAAACTGATGCATCCCAGACTTTACAGAGGGAGGACCAACTCCTGTCATCTGAAGCATACGAAATTGCACTAGGAAATGCTGCTTGCTAGAGGAGACACTGAAGTTAGAAGGTCTGGTGGTATGCAGGAAGTCGCAGTAGTGCTAGATGCTGTTCCCTATTTGTGGAAGTCATTGATGCGCCTTAAAATTAATTAATTAGTTGCAGTTGCCTTTTATGAAGCAGAGAAAGGTGTGGAGGACTGAAGACTGAGAAGCTGGGGAGAGAAGGCTTGTCCATGTTTTCTCAGAGATTGATCTGGAAAGACACCATTAATAGCTCAATATATACACATGAACATATATGCACATATACACACATGCATGCACCCACATGTATATTAATACCTATGCACACATACCTGTAAACACAAATGCCATATATGTACAGACACACATATACTTAAATTAACACACATATGAATATACATGTATGTATATATATGTATATATATACACACATGCACATAAATACCCAGCCATCATCATATATGTCATTTGTATACCAATACACACACACACACATATATACATGTATACATATAAACAAATATTCCTAAATGAAAGTGAAATGGGGCGCTCTAGCTAGGAGGTGCAGTGCTGGTGTGGCACATGTGAGGTTGTGGATTTAGTTCCCAAACACTGAAAAACAACAACAGCAAAACCGAAAGACAAATTCCAGAAACTTGGAAATGGCCTGTCCCCCATTGTCTGTCATTCCTGGATCATTACAAATTTGAGCACCATGTCCCAGCCTTTTTCTGTTAAGGACAGTTTTTAGCATGTGACTTTTTAACAAGCTGGTGGACAATTCCCTAATTGATGTTTGGTGACGTTCACACACACATGCCAGCCCCGCCTCCTCATGCAGCTACAAGCCATTAAATCAGCGATGGTTGTAAATTGCGTGTCTCTTTCACGGTTTTGAATCAGGAGCCTCCTCCCCAACCCCACAAAGTGTGTTAATGGTTAATAAAAGCACTGTGTACACAGGCATCAGTCTTAAACACAAGACCCTCATTCTGTCATTCACTTAACTACCTTGGGCTTTAATAGGGCAGATTGAATGCGGATCTGTGATTACCCATTGCCTCATTAAACAAGCACTGTGAGGGTGAGGTCAACCCTCCCCATCTGTCTGAAGGCCAGCAGGCTGGAACTTAGGGAGGGGACAGGCCTGCAGGGCTGCTGTAAAGCACTGCACTTTCCTTTTTTTCAGCATGCATGGGGTTTGATCTTTTCCCTCTTGTTTTAAAGAAAGCAAACAGCATAATAATTCAGAATCAGTGGGCAGACCAATTAGAGCAAAATGGGGCAGTTGAGATGAGCCTAAGATGAGCTGATAGAATAATTATGGGGTAGTTATAGGAGCCTTTACCTTTTATTGCACCCTGAATCATTTGGCTCCTGGGGCTGGCAGTGTGTCCATACAAGGCTATGTATTTTGTTGGCAAAACAAAGAATGAACAGTGAGTGTCGGATCTGTGACTCCAACACAACACAGGCACAATGGACTCCTTGCATGTGCCCTGGTTGTGAGATTTGGTATAGGGGTAAATATCATTCCATGCACACACAAGGTTCACAAGTATTTGAAACTTAGTTGATCTTAGCGCCCAAAATATTTATAGTTGTTGTAATTGCTGTTATTACTTCTTATTATGACCATTTTTATTATTTTTAACTAATTTGCATAGTTTCTTCTCCTTTTGGAGCTACTCAGGAACAGGAAAAGGGAAGCGGATTCCCTCTGATGGGCTGAGCCTTCTTTTGTGTATGTGTGCGTATGCAGCTGTGTGTGTATAAAGAAGCCAGAGGTCAGCTCAGGTGTGGTTCCTCTGGAGCTCTCCACCTTTGTTTTTGAGACAGGGTCTCTCACTGACCTGGAGCTCATTGATTTGGCTAGGCTAGCTGTACAGCAAGCCCCAGGATCCTTGAGTCTCCCTCTTCCCAGGGCTGAGATTTCCAGCAGACACTGCCACACCTGGCCTTTTAATGTGGGTTCTGAGGATTGACCTCAAGTCTTCCTCATACTTGAAAAGTAAGCACTCTGTGAACCGAGCCATCTCCTAACTCATCGCTGTCTTTTAAAGTCTGTATCATCAGATCCTGTGCTGAAAACCTCTGTGTGGGAATTCACTTACCACAGTCAAATAGCTGACCCCAACCCATAGATGATGGAACTGGGCAAAGAGGAGTTACATAGCGTTCCTGAGGCCAAGGGGACAGGAAAATTCTGGCACTATAATCCAGCCCAGCACTCTGTTTCCCGAGCCTAGGTTCTCAGTTGCTTCCTCCTGCTTTTATAGCAAGAAGGCGGTTCACTGGGGTGTAAGTTTCCTCTGTGCTTAGAAATTACATCACTGTAATAGATTCCATTAAATTAGGGGAAGGATGTCTTCATAGAGACGTCCACATCTTTAATTAAAGCTTTAACAACGGAATCTCTCTCTCTCTCTCTCTCTCTCTCTCTCTCTTTCTCTCTCTCTCTGTGTGTGTGTGTGTCTGTCTGTCTGTCTGTCTGTCTGTCTGTGTGTCTGTCTGTCTGTCTGTCTGTGTGTGTGTCTGTCTGTCTGTCTGTCTATGCAGGGGTATGTACACATGAGTGCTGTTAGCCATAGAGGCCAGCAGAAGGCATTGAGTCTCCTGGAACTAGAATTACAGGTGGTTGTGAGCTGTGTGACATGGAAGCTGGGAATAGAAGACTCACTCGTAACTCCTGAGGCATCTCTCCAGCCCTCCTTTTTTGAGACAGGATCTCTCACTGGCCTGGAACTCACTGATTCAGCTAGGCTGGCTGCCTAGTGAGCCCCAGGGATCCTAGTACTACCTCTCCCAGCTAGGGTCACAAGTGTGTGTCACTGTACCTGGCTTTTATGTGGGTGCCAGGGCTTGAACTCATGGCCTTGTGTTTGAGCAGCATGCATCTCCCTAATTAAGCCATCTCCCTAGCCCCAGAGCTGCATTTTAAGGGGAGCCTTAGCATTTTGTGACTCTAATAATGAATTTCAATGTAACTTTAAATTCCAGAATTTTTAGGAAGCAGCCCCATGAGGTTAAGGCTTTTGTATTATTTATTAACACACTCGTCTCCAGGTTTTAATGTAGTGAAGCTCCAGTGTATTGCTATTTGGAATAACTAATTCTGCATAGAGAACCAGCGTCCCATGAAGGAGGGAGGATAACTCCATTGGTAAAGTGCTTACTTGCAAACATAAAGACCTGAGTTCAGTCTCCAGAACATAAAAAGTGTGTTGTGGAAGTAAGTGCTTGTAATCCCAGCACTGAGGACCCCGGGACAAAGGGCGTTCCTGGGCCTCTTGGACCACCCAGCCCAGCCTACTTGGTTATCTCCAGGTCAGTGTGAGTCCCTGTATAGGAACTTGATCAATAGCGTAAAATTTAAGCTCCTCTGACCTACACACACCCACACACACATCCACACACCCACACACACACACCCACACACACACACACACACACACACACACACCAAACCAACTTTCCAATTAGATGAATGCACAACACTTCTTTCTGTTTGTTTGTTTGTTTGTTTGTTTGTTTGTTCTTGTTTTTCAAGTCAGGGTTTCTCTGTGTAGCTTTGGAGCCTGTTCTGGAACTTACTCTGTAGACTAGGTTGACCTCGAATTTACAGAGATCCACCTGCCTCGGCCTTCCTAGTGCTGGGATTAAAGGTGCGTGCCACCACTGCCTGACACAATATTTCTTCTTAAATGTTCTGTTTATTATCTGTTCTTTCCTGTCCTGCTGGAACTACCAGCCCTTCTTCAAGAGTAGAGTATGTAGGTCACAGAGAAGGTACAGAAATAAATAAGAGCTGGCCACAACCCTGGAGCACCTGACCCCCAGCCAACAGCCCTCTTGTAAGTTGTGTGGAAAAGCTCCTACAGTTTGTAGATGGCTTCTTGGGAAACTTGTATTTTCCCCTAGCTTACCAGTGAATACCTACTGTTCAGTTCTTGTATTTTGGTTGTACAAACAAATCTGTACCTCAAACCTGTTGGCTTAAAATAAAAATCATTCATGAGCCAGAAACCCCATTGCCACATCCAAACTAGAATTTTAGCTTCAGGATTTTTGAGAGTGAAAAATCATTTTTAGCAGGAGGGAAGCCATAGTTTTTCTATGCACCCTCAGTGTTAATGAATGACACAGATAGATCTGGAACCCAAGACTCTTGATTCTTGCCCAGCTTACTGTCTTTAGCAATATTGAAGTTCATGTTAGAAAAGATGTGTACACACACTGCATGGAAGAAACGTGTGTGTGTGTGTGTGTGTGTGTGTGTGTGTGTTTGGGTCTGAGATGATGGCTTAGTTGGTAGTATTTGCCTTGCAGACACAACAGACTGAGTTTGATCCCCCAGAACCCACATGAGAAGCCAGGCAAGATGACCCCCGCACCCTGGAGAGACACAGGTGGATCCCTGGGGCTGGCTGGGCACCAGTTTAACTTACTTACACAGTAATAAGCCCTAGGCCAGTAAGAGCCTTTTTATTCAAAAGTGGGTGAGACATGAGAAATTACACTCAATATTGTCCTCTGATTTCCACATGGAAGACAAACAGAGAGACAGACAGACAGACAGACAGACAGACAGACACACACACACACACACACACACACACACACACACACGGTATGTGTTTATTTAGATTGGCAGATAAAGAATATTTAGATAGCCAGGCAGTGGTGGCCCTGAGCACTCTGAGCACTACCAGAAGACAAAGCTAAATACTCACCCAGCTACAGACTCTTCCACCTACAATAGTGACCTGTTTTCAGGATATGCTGGTTCGATAGTGGCACAAAAGTTTGGGACTAGCCAGGCGTTAGTGGCACACACCTTTAATCCCAGCACTCAGGAGGCAGAGGCAGGTGGATCTCTGTGAGTTCGAGACCAGCCTGGTCTACAAGAGCTAGTTCCAGGACAGCCTCCAAAGCCACAGAGAAACCCTGTCTCTGAAAAACCAAAAAAAAAAAAAAAAAAAAAGAATATTTAGATAAAGAATATCCTATATTCAAAAGCTGCAGGTATGGACTTCAGTTGTTAACTGGCTTTCTAAATCTCAGCAGACCACAGACTTCCTTAATTCTTGGGTTTACACTAAACCCCATCTCTCAAGTCCTCCAGTCAGTCTGATGTGATATAAGACATGTTCCTGGTGGCACTATGGAAAGAAATCACCTGTTCTCTGTATCTAAGTGCTACCAAGCTTTAGCCTCAGGAGATTTGTCCCAGAGGACATGGCCCTAAGATAGCTTCAAAGAGGCAAGGACAGATTTCACTAGAAGTCCCAGGATGGCAAGATTAGATAAGTAATGTTACCTTGAGTGTTTGATATATGCATAATCTAATCTCCACAACATTGTATGAGCCAGGGTTCTCTAGAGGAACAGATCTAAGAATGAACATGTATTAAAGAGGATTTACTAGATTGGCTTACAAGATACAGTGGGGAAGTCTAACCACTGTTAGACTAGGTCTAACTTGGCTCTTGGTCCATGAGGCTGGCAGTTCTGCAGTCCATGTTTGGACCGGAGGATTCCTGGAGAGCTTCTGGTCTTCAGTCTATGTTGGAAGCCCCTAACCTGGGTTCTAATGCCAGTGATGGGATACAGCAGTGGTAGAAGCAGAATAGATGAACTTGCCAGCAAGAGGGAAGGCAAGCAGGCAAACATTGAAAACAAACAAACAAACAAACAAACAAACCTTCTCCTACCCCTTTGTTTGGGGTGGCACCGGGGTGTGACAAGCACATTTAGGATGGGTCTTCCTATTTCAAATAACCTGATCAAGAAAATTCCCTACAATAGTACCCAGCAGATGGCCTTTTAGGTGATTCTAGATCCAGTCAAACTGAGACAAAGATTAACCACAGATGTACCACAATACCAGGAGAGAAATGTTCTCTTTTTTGTTCCTGTTTTTCTGACAGGGAAACTGAGTCCCTGAAAAGTTGAATGGGGCTCTCTCTAGCCACAGGTCCTGAGGCTATGATTTGCCTAACCATTGGTTGAAAATACCCGGAACTGTTCATATTAACCACATACAGACCTTGTCCTGTCAGTGTTGCTGAAGCCCATGCAGCACAACTATTTACTCAGCATTGATGTTTAATGATTGACTCTGGGTCACAGCACTTCTATCAGTTTTGATAATCATTTTTGTGCATTGGAATAAGACACTCTCCCAGTTGTTTTGAAATGTAGAATGCACAAAGCAATACTTCTGTAGCCCAGAAGTCATCTCTGTGTTCTGCATCCCCCCTTGTCTGAGTTCTTTACATTCCCTCTCACTTCCCCTTCTCTCTCTGGTGACTAAAACTCCACTCTGTTCTGTCAGATCAACTTCAAAACAAACACAAATTGAATCACCCGGCTGCCAACCATACTGATAGAGAACTTGGTTGCTTAAACTCCCTTTTTGTGGAACATTGAAAGTCCTCATGTTCAGATCTGAGGAAGGTCCCTGTGAACACTCTCCTGTAAGAAGCTTTTTCTTTAGGGATAGAATCCCAGAGGTGACTCAAAGCAAACGAACGATTTAAGCCAATTACTTTAACTGCTATAATCAAGTAGCTTGGGAACATTGGAGAAAGGGTTACTGCAGTTATGCTAGAGGGTGTGTGTGTGTGTGTGTGTGTGTGTGTGTGTGTGTGTGTGTGTGTGAAGCAAAGCCATTGACTCCACTCACCAAAGCATACTACGAAGCATGTATACTGGGTACTGAGCTGGGCATGTGTGTGTGCGTGCACTCAGGGAGAGAGAGAGGAGAGAGAGAGAGAGAGAGAGAGAGAGAGACAGAGAGAGAGACAGAGAGAGAATTCAGTGCCTTCTTCCATCATTCACCTCAGTTTTTTTCTTTTTCCATTTATGTGTGTAATGTGGTATGCATGCATGTGTGTGTGGGCACACGTGTGGGGACTTTGTATGTGTATGTGAACATGGAAGAGGCCTCAGGTTGGTGTCAGGAATCACCCTCAGCACTCTCTTGAGGCATTCATCAAGGCAAGATCTCTCGGTCAAACCCAAAGCTTGATGATATACCCAGGCTCCCTAGCCAGGTCACTCTGTGATCCCGTCTCTGCCTTCCAAGGTTGGAATTACAGGTGGCCACCACAGCCACCCAATTTACGAAGGTTCTGGGGACCCATACTCAGCTCCTTATACATGAATGGCAAGTACTTAACTGAGCCAACTCCCCAGCCTGGAGCTGGTTGGTTCAACTAGACTGGCTGGACAGTGAGCAGAGGGGTCCACCCGGCTCTGCTTCCCAGCACCAGGACCACAAATGAGAATCACTGCATCTGGGTTGTTTTAAAGCATCGGCTCTGGGGGTCCAGCTCAGGTCCTCAAGATTGCAAGGCAGGCAGAATTCTTTCTGAGGAGCACTGGGCAGTGATGAGGCCAAAGCAGCTGCATAATTGTAGCTTCAGCTTGAGTTAGTGTCATCATCACTCAGAGCTGGCAAAGAATACAAGCGAGTCACAGGGACATCTGGTAGGTCACTTGTTCATGTCCTTCATACAGAGGCACTGCAAATGGCCTTGCCTTGTAAATGGGACAAATAGATGAGAGTGAGTGAATGTGGCCCACAGGCATGCTGGGAATCTGCCTCTTGCTTGCTTATGATGCCAGTCTGCTCCCTTTTCTCCATCACAAACCAGTTCTGAGAATGAACTGCGAGAACCATCTCCAGGTGCAAAGGTTTGGCCCAGCTAGTTAGCAGTCAGCAGACCTCTGTGTTACTGTTGCATGTGTTGCTGTCTGATATATTTCTCCCTGTCCCATAGGCTCTAACACTGTCCTGTCCCTCCTGCTATGGGAGGTAGCATCTCATTCTCCCACCCTTCCCTCTCAGCAGTCTGTGATTTACCCTTAGGCCACAGAATTCTCTGGAAGTGTACTGCCTCAATCCCAAGGCCCTGTAGCTTCTGACTGATTCTAAGGGAGTGCCTGATCTGGTGGGGGGGGGGAGAAGGGAGCCAGCCAGGGTGTGGGAAGCTTGACTTCCCCTGGGGACACTGGTTAACCAATCTGGCCGACAGTCCCCACCCAGCTCAGCCCTCCAGCTATCCCTGTTCTGGAATGGATCATCTCAAAGTCTTTGCTGGCTTTTATTTGGGCTTAAAGCCTATAGAAAAGGGACTTGGGGTGCAGCTCAGTTGATGGAGTATTTAGTGTGCACGGAACCTGGAGTTCCATCTCCAGCACCACATAAACCAGGAATAGGGGTGCACATTTGTCATCCTGACACGTAAGAGGTAGAAGCAGGAAGACCAGAAATTCAAGGTCATCCTTAGCTCCATTTTAAGTTTGAGGCCAGCCTTACATGAGACCCAGTCACAAAAACAAACGAAGTGCAGAAGGAGAATGATCAGCCCAGCGTGGAGCAGGTTCCTTGGTTCAGGTAGGGCATACTAACTGGCACTCTTCCTGTCTGGGATACCACAGCACAGGAGGGTATATGGATCATAGCCGTGGACTGATGGATAAGGCAGGCTAGGCCCGGCTATGCTCATGGCAGTCACTGTCTGAGTGAGTTCTTGAAAATGCAGATTTAATTGTCTCACTCCATCATGTTCAGAACAGCAAGGCTCCCCATGGCTTCAGAAGAGTATTTGTCAGCTCAGCTCAAAGCAGAAGGCTCCTCGGCGGTGAGCCTCGCCCACTTCTCTACCCAGCTTCTCAGCTAGGACCCAGCATGGACCCTTATCTCTGGACATTTATCATAATCAGATCTGTGTCCAAGGCTTAAGCTCAGTCTGTGTGCTGGTGACTCCCTAAGCATGCTCCCACCTGGACAGTCTGAGCTCCTGCCTCTAACTGCCTTCTCAGAAGGGGGCTCTGTTTGTGGAGTGCTTTCCTATCATGTTTGAGGTCCTGGGTTCCACACCCCCAAATCACATAAACCAGGAAGGGTGGTACACACTTCTCATCCCAACAACTGGGAGGTGGAGGCAGGAGGATCAGAAGTCCAAGGTCATCCTTAGTTACCTCGAGAATTCAGGGCCAGCTTGGGCTATATGCCACCCTGTCTCAAAATAAAAATAGAATAAAATGTTTCTATTTGGATGTCTGAGAGAAGTCTCTAACTTAGTGTGTCAGAAACAGATGTTTTGATCCCCCCATCCCCCTACCTCCCCAACACTCACTCTTCCTGAAGTCTCCATTTTAGGGAAGAACAGCTCCATCCGTCCATTTTCCAGGATCTGAAGCCTTTCATCATTCTTGACTCCTATTAATTTTGGACCATATTTAACAGAACCTGTTCACCATGCCTTCAGAGCAGCTCTCAACTCAGAATGTCTCCATTCTGGTCCAACCTGCTTGGTCCCACCCTTACCTGGCCTGGGTTTTGTATTTGCTCTGCCTGTTTCTGCTTTGCCAGAGAGAGCACAGTCCTGCTAAAACATGCCACAGCCTGTCATTTCCAAGCCCCGGCCCCCTGTGGCTTCCCAATCTGTAGATTCCATGTCTTAGGTTGCTCGAAGAACTCAATGGCTTCATCCCCCACCCCTCTCCCCCTGCCTCTCCCTTTATGCTGTTCACTCCCACTCCTTCCCTCCCCCCTCCTCTGGCAGACTTGCTGTATCCCCATGATGTCAGGAAGACTTCCACCTTTAAGTCTTGTCTTCAATCTACCTGGAAGGTTCTTCCCCTAAACACCTGCCCCCCTTGTTCCTGAGAATGGTTCCTGACACCAAGTGGGTGTGCAGAGTTAATGAGCTGAATGAAGGAATTGTGATGTGTGTGTGTGTGTGTGTGTGTGTGTGTGTGTGTGTGTGTGTGTGTTGTGGGTGCCTGTTTGTGTGTGTATGTACACATTTGTATGGGCACACATGTGTACATGCGTGTATTTGTGTGGAGGCTAGAGGTCAGCATCCGATGTCTCCATCACTTTCACTTCATTCTTTGAGACAGAATCTCTCATTGATATGCTGGGCTAGCTGGCCAATGAATCCAGGAGTTCATCTGACTTCACCTACCTACAGTGCTGGGGTCACAGACTCAGTTTGCCTCTCCTCCCTACAATGCTGGGGTCACAGACTCAGTCTGCCCCTCCTCCCCACAGTTCTGGGGTCACAGACTTAGTCTGCCCCTCCTCCCCACAGTTCTGGGGTCACAGACTCAGTCTGCCTCTCCTCCCCACAGTGCTGGGGTCATAGACTCAGTCTGTCCCTCCTCCCCACAGTGCTGGGGTTCACAGACTGTGTCTTCCCCACCTGACATTTATGTAGGTGCTCAGGATCCGCACTCAGGTCCTCATGCTTGCACGGTGGGAGAACCCACTGTGCCACTTCCCTGGCCCCCATGGGCCCCATTATTGAGATCATTTTGATTTGTTCAGAGTCAGCTTGCCTTCCCTTCTAAAGTGTGATTTAAATGTTTCTGTTCTCCACTTTTTGAAGAAGGGACTTCAGCTTATGTGCACACTCTAGTGCTTGGCAGGTTTCTTGGCATAAGGTGGACCTGCAGTAAGTAAATACTTCCCAACTGTGGCCTGTCACTTAATAGGTGGATCAGAATGTATAGTCACAGAAAGCCTGCCGTGAGAGAGGGAGAGCCGGGCTACTCTTTCCTGTGTGTACCCAGCAGGCTGCTGGGTATGTTCTCAGCAAAGCCCAGGAATAGGTCTGTGGCAGATTCACTCAGAATTTCCTGCTAGCAAGTTCTCAGATAATGTGGATTCTGGCCACACACAGACACAGACACAGACACAGACACAGACACAGACACAGACACAGACACAGACACAGACACAGACACAGACACAGACACAAGACACAAGACACAGACACAGACACAGACACAGACACAGACACAGACACAGACACACACAGACACAGACACAGACACACACACAGACACAGACACACACACAGACACACACACAGATACACACACACAGATACACACAGACACAGACACACACACAGACACACACACAGATACACACACACACACACACACACACACACACACACACACACACACACACACACACACAGAGGTCCCATAGGAATCTCAGCTCTGTTTTGAGCCATCAATTGGGGATTGCATAGAAGGGTGGTGGGCCATTTGCTTTATTGAAGGGGTGGTAGGTCATTTGTTTTCTCTAACTCAGGAAGCTGTGTGGGGATTTAGGAGGGAGAGAAAAGGAGTGAGTATTCTTCTGGAGCCCTGGCCCCTCAGGGCCCCTTTCACTCAGTATGTCTGCCTGTGTAGGAGAAGGCAGGTGTGTGGAGGGAATAATTCCCCTCTGCCTCCAGGACCTAGCAGAAGTTCACTTGGTGCTGATGGAGAAGTAGTCTCCTCTTCTCTATTTGCTTCTGACCCAAACCCTTGAGATGTTCTGGAGAGTGATGTTCTGGAGAGTCTAGAGTGGTGGTGGTCATGTGATGGTGGTCATGTGACAGGATGCCCAGAGTCTTTGTTGGATGGGAGGTCATTGGTTGAATCAGTTTCTATTTCTTGTGGCATGTGCATTGTGTGTGTGTGTGTGTGTGTGTGTGTGTGTGTGTGTGTGTGTGTGGTTTGTACATGCTCCTGTGTGTATGTACATGTGCATGTGATTATGTGTGTGGAGGTGAGATGTTTACATCAGATATCTTCCTCAACTTCTTTTTACTTGGTTTTGTTTTTGTTTTAATGTTTAATTGTTTTACAGTCTATGTGCATGTGTGTGTGTCTCTGTATGTATATGCCACATGTGTGCAGGTGCCCACAGAGGCCAGGAGAGGGCATTGGATTCCCTGCGCTGGAGCTGCAGTTGGCTCTGAACAGCTGGATGCAGAATTCCGGTACTCTGGAAGAGCAATAAGTGTTCCTCACTGTGGAGCCAGCTCTCCAGCCCCTGTACACGTATTTTTGAACCATGAACTCTCAGTGAGCCCACTGATTCAGGTAGTTGGTTGGTTAATGCCCCAGGGATCACCCTGTCTTTTCTTTTGGGGGGGTGCTGGAGATTCAAACTCAGATCCTCATGCTTGTGCAGCAGACATTTTACCCACTGAACCTTGTACCCTGCCCCTCAGGCTCTATTTCTAGTAGAACTCAATGCTTTGCATGACCTTGAGCCAAGCCTCCTAACCCTGGTCTCTCTGACTTTGTCTCCTCGTGTTAATGAAACACACATCACCCTCCCCATTCATAAACTGCAGAAAAACAAACACCTGGAGGTGAGGAGCCCTCCAGGGGATTTGGGAGCTGATGTGCAGAACTGTGAGTGCCTGAGGAGAAAGCTGCTGTGTAAACACAATATATTATTAATACAATGTTAAAAAATAGCATTGCAGCCTGAGCTATTCATAGCTGCTTTGGGCTGCAGAAGCAGCAGGGCTCTGACACACAGGCCCTAACACAGTTTTGGGAAGCAGGGGCTATGAAATTTTTCAAGTCTGCAACACACTGAAACGAAGAGGAAAGTGAGATTTTAGTCAAAATTTGAGTACATTCTCGTGCACACTGGTAGTGTATACAGAAGGTAGGCTGCAGTTTGCAAGTCCAACTTTAACAGACTTGGTCGAAAACTTTGATTTTTTTCATTACACTTTAGAGCTGCTTTACAATGTCACTAGTTCGAGGGTTCAGGGATGAAGGTTAGGAGTCCCCACTCCCTTTCCTCAAACCCATTAGAAAGCAGACAATACTGCCTCGGACTCCATGGTGAGAAACTCTCAGGTAGGTAAACTAGTAATAGTTATTAGTTTGGTTATTTAACTAGTTAGTTGGTCGTACCTACTCAACAGATGCGTTGAGGACATCTTCTACATGCTACTGTAGACACTGGGAAATGGAAGACATAAATTATTATCTAAGGGACATATTTTCTGTCTGTTGCTCCCCCACCCGTGTGTGTGTGTGTGTGTGTGTGTGTGTGTGTGTGTGTGTGTGTGTGTGGCCAGGCAACCTCAGGCTTCCTCTTCTAGTGTCTTTCACTGAACCTAGAGCTCACTGGTTTGTTTATATTAACTTTTCAGCAAGTCCCTGGGATCCATTACAGATAAGGAATTGACAAGGTGCCAGAGAAATGATTCCATCTAATAGATTAGTGAACATTGAGTTTCGTGGGGGTTACTAACAGGAGCACAGGTTGACTAAAGGCAGCTGTATCATTGAAAAGCTCACCCTAGTCTGGGTGACAAGTCACAAAGACTGCATGCCAGGAGTTCCCTATACAACTTGAAGGCAGTTCCACTGAAGAAAGTCACTTCTTCTAAGCAACTGTTACTGTTTATGTAGCACTCGAGAAGTGACTTGTGAGTCTTGTAAATTCCAGGAGTTTCCTGAGTCCTGTGAGTTTTGTTGACTTCCTAAGACTTGTAAGTGTCCTTTACTTTCTGAGGATTTGAACCTCCCTTCTAGGTGAAATATATTAATATAGAGGAAATAACTACACAACTGTTCATGCTCTTTTTCTTACAGAGCCTGTGTCATCTTGGGGGTGATCTTTCTTCTGTCATCTATATGCATAGTGGTCAAAGCCATCCATGACCTTTCAACAAGGCTGCTCCCTGAAGTGGTAAGGTCCTTCTTTCCTAAGTTCTTTCCTGGAGTCTGTCTCTATTCTCACACAGGTCTGCCGAAGTGGGTGGGTAAGGGGAGGTCATTTAAGTGGCCAGAAGAACTCACTACAGGGATACAAACGACACAGTATAGTGATGTTCTGGGTCAGATGAGACTCCACATAGTTGAGCTGGTGCTGCCTTCTGTGTCCTGCTGGCCCTTTTGCCTACTTTTAAAGCAGGATGCCTTTCATTTCATAAAAAAGAATTATATCTGTGCAACTGTGATCCAGTCTGTTGTCTGAATTCATCTAATGATTGCTATAATAAGAAACATTTCTTTTTTCTTTTGCATCTCAATGTAGTATGTAAATCTATATTCTTAGGTTTCCCAGAATGACTGATGTCTAGATATATAAACTAGAAGACACAATTTCTGACAGAGATGTTTCTCACTGTTTTGTCCTCTGGCGATTACTTTAACTCTTCCCCTGTCCTCTCTGGATAATTTTGTAGCTTCCTATTGGGTAGCCTTAATAGAAGGCAACTGATTTGGTTACTAGGTGATGAAAATGCTGCCTTTATAAATTTTCACATTTGGGCTCATAACAATGTAACAAGAAACATTACTTTGTAGGATGTGTTTGGATTTCAGCTTGACCACAACACACCATTTTATATGGGTTAGAATGATTGTGTATTAATCTAATGGATGTCCTATTCCATCTGTGCTTATTTAATACTTGCATAACTTTGGGAATGCAACCTTGTGAATTTCAGGAGCTTCCTAAGACTTGTGAGGTTTGTTGACTTCCTATACCTTGTAAGTTTCTTTTACTTCCTGAGTCTTAAAGAGACTTGCTCCAGAAGGCAATATTTCAATTTGGATGAAATATCTATATACTGTCCAAGGTCTGTTTCTTATAGATCCTGTATCATCTTGAGGGTAATTCTCCTGCTCCCTCCCCCCAGTATGTTTATGAAGGAGACAGATACAGAGACAGAGAGAGACAAAGAGAGACAGAAACAGAGACAGACACACACAGAACAGAGTGACAGACAGACAGATAGACACACAGTTAATGAAAATTTAAAGGGATAGTCTACTACATCTAGTAGAGGCATCTGTGTGGCTGGCTGCTTGTGTTGTTTCTTGCCTCTCTTTAAGCAATCTCTTTCACAGTCCATCAGCCCTTTAACTGTTGTTTAATCACCAAGTGTGCCTGAAACTGGTCCCCTGATCTCTCAGAAAATAAGAGGAAGGAAAGGTGGAAAACAGGATGGGAAGCCACCTACTTAGGGCTTTCAGTCATTTTCAGGAATGGAGTTAGCTCAACAAAATACTAAGACCACGTCCATGCTTGGGCCTCTCCTCTCCTAAGCACTGAGTTATCTCCCATGATCTGCCCAGCTGCTGAAGGTTTTAGACCTGCCTATCCTCTTCCCCCATCAATCTTTATGTCATATGACCAATTCTGCTAGAATCTGCTTAACAGAGAAAGGCATCAAGTGTGATTGTGTACATTACACCTCAGATAGGTACCACCCTGCATTCTTCAGAGGATATGAAGACACCTAAGCTTGAAGAAATATTACTAGGTAGGATGTTTTAGCACCATTCCATCTGACACATTCATTTATTAAGATATTAAAGATTAATTTCCAGCAGGCGTAATGTCATGGGATGGATGACTTTGCCCACAGGCCTCTGTAGAAGTGTTCCTTGTTTCTCTCTCAATAGCAGAAGCACTTTTAGCTGTGGGTAGTCACTCATCACCCCATGGTGCAGATGCTCTGAGGTGAGGTGAAGAAGTTCAAGGATTTCAATCCTGACTCACTCTATCGGTCTCTAATGATCTGGCCCACATCAGGTTTAAAGCATGAAGGGTCACATGGTTATACCCAAAACGGGCCCTTTCCTTGGACAACCCAAGGCTACTGCAATCTTTTATTAATTCTGGGATGAGACTGAAAAATTATAAATTATACCACTCTGGATATCCCTCATATGGCTGGTGTTATTTTTAAGCTTTTTAGCATCATTAAGAGGTAACAAAGAGTGTCTGAGCTGCAAAGCAAAGGCTGCTGTTTGCCCAAGTAGCACTCGGGGCCACTTAACACTACCAGGGCATAATAAATTATTTACTTTTAATGCATGTGGAGAGGGGGATGTGTGCGAGGATGTGGAAGTGTGTGGTGGTCTGAGGAAAACCTCCAGTGTTATCCTCAGGAATGCTGTCCCTGTTCTTTGGGGCAGGATCTCTTACTGTCCTACAGCTCACCAATTTGGTTAAAATGGTGACCACTGAACCCCAGGGATCCACCCGTCTCTGTTTCCCCAGGACTTCGATTACAAGTGTGTGCCACCAGGCCCAGCTTTTCATTGGGTTCTGGGGATTGAACTCAGGTCCCCATGCTTTCCAGGAAAGTACTTTCGTAGCTGAGCCATCTCCACAGCCCAGTTTCTTTCATAAATTAGTAACAAATTTCCTCATGTTGCACACACACACACACACACACACACACACACAGAGAGAGAGAGAGAGAGGAGAGAGAGAGAGAGAGAGAGAGAGAGAGAGAGAGAGAGAGAGACAGACAGACAGACAGACAGACAGACAGTTTTGGTTGCTATCCCAATATGAGCTCCACTCCCCTGTCTTCTTGCATTCACAACCCATTTGTACCCTTTCACCCCTTCCATTTTCGTATCGTGAGTGTTCTCTTACTCCCCCCAGCCTTCACCCTTAGTGCATCCTTCACTGGCCTCTCATGCTCACCTTTCTAGTTTTCTGGGAGCCACACACACTCACACCCACATAATATACATATACAAAAAGTAGAAGCCAGGCTCTGCCTATGAGAGAGAACATGAAGTGTTTGTCCTCAGTCTAGGTTACCTCACTTAATTTTTTTTCAGTTCCATCCGTCTTCCTGCAAATTTCATTTTTAATGGCTAAATAAAATTCCATCGTGTACATGGACAACATTTTCATTAGCTAGTCATCTGTTGACGGACATCTAGGCTGTTTTCATTTCCTGGCTGTTGTGAAAAGAGCAGCAATGAACATGGATGAGCCAGTGTCTCTGAGTAGGATGTAAAGTCCTTTGGGTACATGCCTCAGATGTTTCAGTCAAGTGTGCTGGTTCTTTTGTTCTGTGCCAAGAAAGTTTCTAGAAGCCAGCCAATAGTCAGGCTCCCAGTTCCTGCCTTGCTGTGACTCAGGATGAGTGCTGATACACGATGCTTCGTGTAAATTAGATCTGTCAACTCAAATGCCCAGAGAAATCAGATCTGGGCATAAAAGGTAGAAGTTGGCTAGGTTTATGGTACCCAAAGAGCATGTGCCTGGTTAAAAGTTCTAGCATCCTTCAAAGTTCCTGTGCTGGAGAAAAGAGTAGAAACCTCTGCTGACACAAAACTAGCAGGCCTAGGCAGACAGCTTGGTGGGTAAAGTGCTTGCGGGGCAAGCACAAGGACTGAGTTCAGTACTTAGGGTCACTGAAAAGCCAGATGCAGCTGTAAGGCCTGCTCGACACAGCATTGAGGACAGAAGACAGGAGCACCCCTGGGGCTCTCTGGATAGCTGCACTGGTGAGTTCTGGGTTCAGTGAGAGACCCTGACTAGACAAGATAAGGTGGAGAGTGAAAAGAAGATACCCAATGTCAGTCTCTGACACATCCACCTGTATGTGAGGAGTACCTGCACACAGACACATATGTATTATACACACAAGCTCACAGACACATGTGTGTAACACACACACCTGCACACAGACACATATGTATAACACATACACCTGCACACAGACACATATGTGTAACACACACCTGCACACAGACACTTGTATAACACATACCTGCCCACAGACACATATGTGTAACACACACCTGCATATAGACACATATGTATAATACACACCTGCACACAGACACATGTATAACACATATACCTGCACACATACTTGCACAAAAGACATATTATACACACATGCACACAGACATGTATGTATAACACATACCTTCATATACACACCTACATTCAGACTCATATGTATAACACACCTGCACAAAACCCGTATGTGTAATACACACCTGCACACACACATACCCCCCCCCCCAAACACACACACAACACATACAGGAACTAATGAAATTGAAAGCCTGGTTTGAGTGACTGCATAATTTCACATAGGACAAAAGAAGTCTGAGCTGCTTCAGGAACTTTGCCATTTCTTGTAGGGTCTGAACCAAACCAGGGACAGTGCTCTTCAGGGCTTCAAGGTAATGGGTGTCCCTCCCGATCACACCTTAACCCCTCACCTCAGATCCAAGCTGCTTTCTCACAGCCCGTTTCTGCATGTACAGGAGCAACACCTGGGGGCTGTGTGTGGTTCCGTGGGTTATACTTGCCTAGTAAGTATGAAATCTGGGGTTTGAGCCCCAACACCATACAAATAGGTGCACACCTGTCACATAACCACGGCACTGGAGAGGTAGAGGTTGGAGGATCGGGAGTTCAGAGTTATCCTTGGCTACATGAGTTTAAGCCCAGACTGGGATACATAAGACTTTGCCTTGAAAATAAAAAAAAAAAGCAAAAAGCAAAACCAGCTGCTTTGTTTCAATTCAGTTGTGCAATTCTCAGAGTGAAACTTGGTACAAGAATGGGGTCAGTGTGTGTGTGTGTGTGTGTGTGTGTGTGTGTGTGTGTGTGTGTGTGTGTTTGTGCATATGTGAGGGTATATATTGTCTGTGAGACTAGAGAAGGGCATTGTGTATCCTCTATTGCTCTCCACATTATCCCTTGAGACTGGGCCTGTCACTGAACCTGGAACTTGCTGTTTTTCATCTAGGCTGGTGGCTAGCAAGTCCTAGGGATCTTCTTGTCTCTGCCTCCCCTCCCCTCCCCTTCTCTCCCCTCCCCTCCTCCATCTCCCCTCTGCTCCCATAGAGTTCTCTGGTTCTAGGTTATAACTGGCTTTATACGTAGATTCTGTGATCTGAACTCAGGTCCCCATATCCACTGAGCCATCTCCCCAGCCCACAGCAGGTCAGTTTTCAACTAGAAATCTGTGTATCCAGGAGTGACCCAGCTGTGAAGTCAGCTGGCTCTGAACCTCGAGGGTGTCATCAGCCCCTTGGGGTTTGTCTGGAAGAGGAACTGAGCCAGCTGGTTCTCGGTGAGCCTTGAAGTCCTGATGGGGGTTGTGCGGCCAGGCTGCCTGGGTAAAAGGCATAGGCCTCCCACCCCCCACCCCTTCCACCACACCTTTGGTCAATAAGCAGATTCTGGAAGAGAATTCTCTACAACTCTGTAATGTTCTGATTCTAGAAGCCAGGCAGGAGTGGGCTGTGCTATGACGTAAGCCAACTCTTGCTTAATACCAACAGCTCGCTATTATTTACAGCGAAAAAACAATGTCTAGTGATGGGGATGTGGTTCAGTTGGTAGGGTGCTTGCCCTGTCTGGATTCCATTCCCAGAACTACCTTGAACTAGGGATGGTGGCACACTGTAGACCCAGCACTTGGGAGGTGGAGACAGGAGGATCCCAAGTTCAAGGTCACCCTCAGCTACACAGTGAGTTTGAGGGCAGTGTGGGTTACATGAGAGGTCTCTCAAACAAACAAACAAATGAATAAACAAATAAAATAGTGAAAATAACTTCTGAACAGAAATGAGCATCTTCAAGAGATCTGGGTCTCTGATTGCCTCACCCACTGCATCTTATTTAAGTTTTTTATTTCATTTTTTTTCTTTTGAGACAGGGTTCCTCTGTGGTTTTAGAGCCTGTCCTGGAACTCGCTCTGTAGACCAGGCTGGCTTCGAACTCAGATGCACTTGTCTCTGCATCCTGAGTGCTGGGATTAAAGGTGTGCACCACCAGGGCCCTTGTTTAATGCTAAAATGGATGGCTATATTCTTTTTTTTCTTTGTTCTTTTTTATTTTGACTGTGGGTTGATTCTAAAGAGCCACATCCTGTTTGGGCCCCACTGCACCTGCTCTCATGAGTAAGGGCAGGCGGTGTGCTTTTCCTTTTTGTAGGGATACTGGGTCTGAAAGCTGAAATCTAAGGCAGTAGGTGGTTGATGGCTAGGGTTCGAGTCCCTTTAATGCAGGGCTGCCGCCAGCAACTGGTTCCATGGGCCTGTCTTTGCTGCCCATTGGCTTTCAGGGATCAGCCCTCCGGAATGTCTCATCCCTCTTCCCCTTTCTCCTTCTCCTCCCCCTTTATTCTCCCTTCTCTCTCCTTCCTCACTCCCTTTCGGGCTCTGCACATATGAACCTTGGCCTATGTATGCCCCCTTCCACACAAAACACAAATAAATGTAGTTAAAAAAAATGTAAACTCCTCCTCCCCCTGTCACTTCTTGCCTGCCAGCTGCTCTTGTGTTGACCTCCATATCTGTTTTCCTGGCTTGGTCACTGTACCATGGAAACACAGCTGCCCTTACTCCCCCCCTCAGCCTGCCACAGCCAGTGGATTCTCTTGAGCATGGCCTTAGAGCAGCGGTCCTCAACCTCCCTAGGGCTGGGGCCCTAAAGTTGGTTTCCTTGCTACTTCATAAGTAGAACTTTGCTACTGTTAGGAATCGTATTGTAAATATCTGTTTTCTGATGGTCTTAGATGACCCTGTGAAAGGGTCATTTGACCCCTAAAGGGGTCGTGATCCACAGGTTTCGAGCTTCTGGTATAGAGCCAGAAGGCATTTGTCAGAGGAAATGAGAGAGCATGGCGGTGGCTGAAGGAAACAGCAGGAACACCAGGCTAACAGTATTTTCCTGGCCTTGCTGTTTACTGAGTGTCTCGCTGGCCTTCTGAAACGAGGGTCTCGTTTGTATTTCTAAAGGTTTCTCATGTCCCCAACAAGCTCTCTGAGGTGAGGTAAAGATGTGAAACCCGAGATTGGAACTGTAAACTGAAGTTCCCAGAGGGAAAAAATGCTGCATCCCGGTAAAGATTTTTCAAGGATGATTGACTGATTATGCCATTGGGCTGAGTTGGAATGTTACCAGTCTGAAGTCCCATCATCTGTGTCTGTTTGTAACCTCACTTTAACAACAGTCTTTGCCAACCTCTGTGCCTGACTTAACATAACAACACCTTTTATGACTGTAATATGAAACCTGGAAGGACAGAGTAAGTTGACCAGTTGGTTTCACCAACTCCAAAGCAAGAATGTCATTATGTAGCATCTGAGACAAAACTTACAGAGACTTGCCCAATTCTTTGAAACCCACCTACCTGATATTCCTGTCAATATATTTGAAAACCCTTTGACTTATGGCTTTCTTTATTTTGTTACTGTAAAATCTCTGGAAGGTAAAGACACCTGCCATGCAAGCCTGACAACTCCAGTTCCATTCCTGGAACCTACACAAAGATAGAAGGAGAGAACTGACTCAGCAAAGTTGTCCTCTGACCGCCACACATGCACTGTGGTGCATACACACACACACACACACACACACACACACACACACACAACACAACACACACACACACACACAAAACACACATACACACATACATATATACACACAAACACATATAATACACAAAACACACATACAAAATACACATACATAAACGCACACACCACACAAACACAAACACAGCCACATACACATGAAACTGTTAGCAGCTACAGCAAGAAATTTGGGGTAACCACAATCAGTTTTCCTGGGCCAATGACATTCTTTTTTTGGCTGCAGAACAAACTGTCTCTTAATCCCTTGAGGTGGGAGTTGTTCTTGCATGGACATAATCTTGCCTCTTCCTTAGGGGGAGAACCTACGGCAGGTTGTTTAATCTTTTCTGCCTCCATTTCTTGGGCTTTGTTAAACATGGAAGCCCTTCAGACTGCTTAGCTCTCAACTTTTGAGTGCCTGCTCCTGGCTGGAGAAGAGATTTCTAAAGAAGACTGTAGGCCTTTTCATATCTTCAGTGTAGGGGATCAGACGGTGTGGAATGTTCCAGAAATGCCTTCAGAGATGCTCCTTCAGCTCAGGTTGAATAACGCCAGGGGCGCTTTCCTGGCTGGTAGCCTGTGATTGGTGGGTCCTCCATCAGCACCCGAGGTTTGTCTTCCAACAGGATATGCTGTCCATCATAAACCCTAATTTAAATTGGGAACTGAGCTGACTAATACTTAAAAAACAAAACAGAAAACAAAAAGCTGACTCGGTTGGTAAAGTGCTCACCTTATATGAGGACCTGAGTTTAACCCCTGGAACCCACATTTAGAAAATAAGGTGTGGTGGCATACATTTGTCATCTCAGGACTGAGGAGGTGGAGATAGGTATGACCTGGGGCTTGCTGGACAGCCAGCCTAGCCTACTGGAGAGCTCCAAGCCACTGAGAAATTCTGTCTCAAATGCAGGAGAATGGGAGAACTGGAGAGATGGTAGTGATAAATAGTGCTGGTTTGGCAACTGTGAGCACTGGAGTTAGGGTTTCAGCACCCACATAACAGGTGTCTTTGCAAAGCAAATGCTTGCACCCCAGCTCTGAGGGGACTGGAGACAAGAGGTCCTTCATTGGAGCTGGCTGGCTTCTAGCTTAGCTAGGATATGAACCCAAGTTAGGGAGAGACCCTGCCTCAGAGCATAGGTGGAGAGCTACAGAGGACACCAGATGTCCTTCTAGCCTTTCCATGCAAGTAGAGGCCTGTGTACCTGTACATACACATACAGTCTCACAGTCTCACAGTCTCACAGTCTCACAGTCTCACAGTCTCACAGTCTCTCTCTCTCTCTCTCTCTCTCTCTCTCTCTCTCTCTCTCTCACACACACACACACACACACACACACACACACACACACACAAATTACCTAATTAACTCTATATTTTTTAAAAAGGATAGAAGGGTACTTGAAGTTGACCTCTTACCTCCACATGCTTGCACACACATGTAAAAGAATACACAGTCATAGAATATGTCAATATCAAAATGTGTACTTGAAACACAGAGACTGTGCTTAGCCACAAATGACTTCCCATTACAAGGCCAGCTAGGAGTCCCACTGAGATCTATGTAGGAGAAATGAGTTGCTGTAAAGGCAGGTTTTGCTCTCCCAAGTGCAACCCAGATGCTTTGCTGACAGTACTGTTTGTTTACCTGTACTATAAATAGTGTAAGAAGGCAATGTATTTGATTAGACAGGAAAGCTAAACAGGGAGCTAAATATGGCAGCAGTCCCCAGAGGAGCTGTGGCAGAAACACATGTGACTTCATGGCACATCCCAGTCAGAACCCTGGTAGCCTGGCCCCCTGAGTGTCCATCTCCATCAGCTTCTGAAGTGTGGGCAGGTAGTCCTCCTGGTCTCTTATAAGAACTGGGAGTTAACTGTCAGCTCTGGTTTCCTGGGAAATGACTCAGGAGCCTCCAATTGGTCTTTGTTTTTAATCAGTTTGATGTATCTGTGAGCAACCCTCTATGTTTCTTTATTCTATTATAATAGGTGTCTTTGTGCTTTCTTCCTCAGAAATAGTGTGTTTTTAGTGTGATGTCTCATTAGACCTTCGAGGCATTTCTGAAGTCGGGGGATGCATTCTCAGCTAAAGGGAAGAAAATGGTCAGCTCTAGACTGTGATAGGAATGACATGCAGCCTCAGAGGCAGTGAGTGGACCCATGTTCTCCGACAGATGATCTAAGGCTGTCCCTGACGATGGAGGACTGAAAAGCCAGCCTCCACCAAGAGCGTCTCAGGATGGCTCTGTGAGAAACACAGTCCGGAGACCCCAGTCCCACCTAAGAGTCAGAGTCAGCTCCAAGTCTAGGATCTTTCTCTGCCCCCTTCACAGCAGCTTTGGAGATTTTTAACTCAGTCGGTATCATGAAGACCCATCTTGTAGATGGCTGTGAATAAAAGGAAGACGATGTGTTCGTTTCTCTCTAGCTGCCAGCCACCCTACCCTGCCCACTCCTATTCAAGGGCAGTCTTTGTATTTAAAGCTACTGGTATGGCTTTGTTGTGGTTGTTTTACTCTTTTGGCTCTTTGAGGGGCCCACCACCATGCTCCCAAATAAATCATACACAGGGGCTTATTCTTAGTTACGAATGCCTGGACTTAGTTTCTTGCCAGTTTTTCTTAAATTTAAATTATCCCAACTACCTTTTGCCTCTGGATTTTTTCCTTTTCTTACTTCTGTAATCTGACTTTCACTCTTACTCTGTGGCTGGGTGGCTGGCCCCTCCCATTCTCCTCTCCTTGTTCTCTTGCTCCTCTTTTCCTTCTTCCAGATTTCTCTTCCTATTTATTCTCTCTGCCTGCCAGCTTTGCCTATACTTGCTCCTGCCTTGCTATTGGCCATTCAACTCTTTATCAGACCATTAGACAGGCAAAGTAACACCGCTTTACAGAGTTAAACAAATGCAGAATAAACAAAACTAACACACCTTAAAATAATATTCCCCAACATGGCTTGAGCACATTCCTAGCATGTATGAGGCCCTGGTTCCTTAGCTGTTTTTCTAACTAACTTAATGCTGTTTCTCTGTGAGGTTTTGAGAGTAAGTTATCATTTGAAGAAAGGACAAAAAAAAAAAGGTTTCAAAAGCTGATTGATGCGGTAGTATAATTTTTCCTCCATTTGCTTCCTTATAGGATGAGCCCTCTGGCCTCAGGACATGTCCGCACTTGGGACAGTTGTTTAGCCAGTGGTGAGACTCATACTGAATGCTTGCTTTATTTTGTAAGCTCACACTAAAGTGCCCTGTTCATACAGTGCACACAGTAAGTCCTAGTACTGCAAGGCAGTGGAAAGTGCATTCTTGTAGAAATGAGAGCCTTGGTTATGAATTTCTTGTGCTCTGTCCTCATGTCATGTGGAAGTCTGTTTCTTTAGAATATTCAGCCTGTGGCCAAAATATGAGTATTTGCTCACAAAGCCACACATGTAGCCATGTTGTTAGGGGAACATTGTATATTTTTCTAGGATATGGTTTTTGGGACACTGGGCTGCAGAAGACTTCCCCTTCTCTTACCCCCTTCTCTCAAAATGAGCTCTTTGATCATCTTAGTCTTTGTAGTAAAAATTCTGAGACCAAGATGGCTGAAGACATGCCCTTTTCCCTAAAGAATTTTCTAAGGAGAGACAAAGAGGAAACCACAGTGGCTGTGGGGGCTTGACCCCACCCCTGTCTGTGGTGTGTGTGTGTGTGTGTGTGTGTGTGTGTAGGGTTGTTAGAGAAAATAGCTGCTTAGAGCTGTGGGCCTTCCCAGTCTACCTAAGTGAAGGCATCTGTGCCCTGAGTTCTGCCTGCCACCAGCTGGCTGTTTTTTTTTTTCCAACTCTGTCTTCATTAGCAGTTCTCAAACACTACTAGCTACAGTCTAAGTGTATTTTTGTGACACTCAGGTAGCCCAGGCTGGCCTTGAACTCCTTGTGTAGACAAGGATAACAACTTTCCTCTGTTTCCGAAATGATGAGATTATAGACACGTGCCTCCATGCATGGTTGATGCATTTCTGGGCACTGAACTCAGGACTTTGTGTTTGCCAGGCAATCACTCTATTAACTGAGCCACATCTCCAGCCAAGTTTCAACTTATAACCATGTCCCCCATACAGCCAGTCTTCACGCCGACGTGTGCAGTACCTGTCTGCTCACTACAGCAGAATCCTGGAACTCTTTTAGTTGTTATTTGTGGTGGCTTATTTCCCATGTCTTGGAGTTTACATAGAGAGAGAGAAGCAGCAAGTGAACTAGGTCTTTGAGAACTTGGACTTGCTGCCTCCCCAGGAAGAACTGAGTGTTTGTTGACTGCACAGATTCAGGTATGTTCAAGGCTGGCCCAGGTTAGGCCAGGACTGTGGTTAGGAAGATCAACAATAGGATTTTGCCTTTCAGAGAATCAGGAAGGTTGCCAGGGAGCCCTTGGTGGACTCTTCAGGGTCTGTGGAGAAGCTAAATAAGACTTGCAAAGAAGAGTGTGTCTCAGGCTGCTCACCATATTCCGGGCATTGACTGACCCATGGTGAATATGAGTAGGTTTGGAGATAGCTAAATAAGCTGTATGTTCATTCATTTTTCCTTTTGCATCTCAGCTATCAGCATTTATCCAGTTGTTATTTATGAGTACATGTATGAGTCTGTGTGAACATAAGTCACATGAGCAGTCCTGAAGAGGGTGTTGGATCCTCTGGAGCTGGAGTTACATCGTGAGCCATTCAGTGTACGTGTGCTCAGAACTGAAGTCAGCTCCTCAGGATCAGCAACCACCCTCTTAGCTGATGAGCCATCCAGCCAGCTCCATCTAATAGCATTTAATTTTTTTTTCTGTTTTGTGGGAGAAGCTGGCGGAGGTAATTTGCATAGAGGCATGCTTTGTATTTTCTACTTTTCTTCTTCTGGGTCTCCTAGGTATGTGGTGCTTTTAGGTCTGAGGGACAATCCAGATTGTAGCTCTGTAGGACTGTAGCTCTCAGGTGACCAGCTCATGGAGCAGGCTTAGACAGTGAAGGTGTGGTGGTGTGATGCTCCAGTGGCCTCGGCCTTTCAATAAAATAAATAAAATCTTCTGTTAGCTGTGGTGTGGAAAGAATTGTGCAAATGTGACTCCAGTGGACCAACTACAGTTCGTTGAAGGCCCTAAAGACTGAGTCCAGGTCTCCCTAAGAAAAAAGGAGGTCATCCTGGCTATGGGCATCAGTGTCTGCTCTGACCATCCTGCTGCTTGGCCTTGTGGGCCGCTGACTACAGAGTTACCACAACCATCTCAACTGATGCCTCACAGTAGATATTTGCCTTTACTTGACTTTCTCAGGTTGGACTGTGACTGAAACAGCCAGAATTACTATCCTCTTTAAATGTTTACGATGAGAGTTGGGGAATGCCTCACTATGTAGTCTAGTGTGGACTGGAATTTATAATTCTTCTGTCTCAACCTTTCAAATGTTGAGACTGTGGGCACGAACCACCAGGATAGGCTTATTTCTCATTTTTTATCCAAGTTACACACACACACACACACACACACACACACACACACACACACACACACACCCTAAATAGCCAATCATTTTAACAAGGCTCATTATTAAAAAGCAACAAACAAAAAAACTAACCTCTTTCCTAGAGGTAACCATTTATATTTTTTCTAAGTTTCCACATCTCTTTTATACTTTATTTTGGTTTTTTATTATTAGAGCATACTTGATTATCTTTGCTAACTCACTGTAGAAACTCCCTCACAAATAAGTTCAGAGGTGTGTCTCCCAGGTGATTCCAGATCCCATCAAGTTGACCATCAAGATTAACTCTCTTGGGTTATGGGATGTCCTGTCTTTAGGAACCCCAGAGGAGTCTCTTCCTTTAAATGCTCATGATCCTTAGGGTAGGAAGGTGTGGCCAGGAAGTCACCAGGGAAGGAAATCATGAACCCAGCTAGGTGGCTGATCTCTGCATCCATGGCAACGCCCAGGGATTGAAGTAGGTGGTCCTAGAGATACACATTCTCATATGAGAAAACAGCAATGTGTCTGATGCCTCATTTAGCAGAAGCCAGGATGCACTAGGGAGTGTCAGCCCAGCCTCTCAGAATGCCCTACTGGGCCTTTGGACAATCACAGCACCTTTGCTGGCAAGCTTGTGTCTTCCTCCAAGGCTTCCTGTGATCCTTGCATCCATCACATTTCCGTGGACCCCAGGAAGCTGGCACCCTCTCCTCACTATTCCTGGTGGGGTCTCATCTGTCAATCTGTACAGAAAATGTCAGTGCTGGGGTGTCCCAGTCTATCTCAAGCTCCTAGTAACCCCCAGTGTTCCCTATTTATTTACCCACTGATCCAAGCATCAGTGTTCAACATCCTAACTTTCGAATGGTTACTTACAAATTTCCAAGCCTTCGAACGGGAACACAGGGTAATTTGTCAATATGATTTAATCACCAGGGGAAAATGAGGCTGGTGCTTGGTGCAATTTCCCCACATCTGAGGGGGCGGGGGAGGGAGGGTGGTGATGAAAAGTTCTGAAGATGAGAGTGACTGTTTTAATTTCACCTGGGGCCATAAATCGATTCTCATGCATTATTCAGCAGGCACTAGCATTACCCTGGTGGCACTCTGACACATACAGTGTCAGAATGGTTTGAAATCTGTCCTCATTAGGAAGGCAAAGGACGCCTTTTTGCAGGCATAAGCAAGCACGCCTCCAGAGTCCTTTCTCGCCACCTCATCTCCTATGAACGAGAAAGCGGGGGTCACCTGGGGAAGGGTGGATTGGCTTTGCAGATCTGGCCTGTCTGATGTTAGTAGTAACAGTTCATTGTGTCCTAGTGTTGCAACTGTTACTGTCATGTCCTATAAAGAATAAGCCCCACATAGGAGGTGACAACTGGCACACACTATTGAAAAAATTTCATTTTGACACAAGGTTTTCCTATGAGCAATGGCATGAATACAAATGCTCTCAAATGAAGCCTTCTGGGGAAAGAGGGAGTGGTGCCTGGGAGGGCAGAGAAACTCAGTAACACAATGGTAGAAGCTACAGCAGGCAGGTGTCATGTCCTGCTACCCACGGGACACCTGTGCCCCAGGATAGCTGTGAATGTGGCCCAACCCAAAACTCTGAACTTGGTAGATGACAAATAGTGTTAAATGTCAAAAGGTTGGCCATCCTTGATGATGCATGAAAATACATGAATGAAGATGAGAATCGTGGAGAAGATGCAATCAGATGTCCTTACTCTGTGTTGATAAGTGGGATATTGGGTGAGTGGCATGGTGAGAAAGGGTGGAATTCCATGTTATACATCAGGTTGGAAGAGGCAGAATAGCATGGAGACATCCTAATGGCCAAGTTCACTGGACCGACTTTCTAATAGTCAATTGTCACTCCTGATGGAGGCAGTGAGGCCAAGCCTCCACCTCTGCTCTTTTCTCTCTGACCTTTGCTCCTGGTCTCCTAAATAAGGGAACAGTGTTAGACCCTGGGAGGGTTAATCTTGATTGTGTCTGGAATTGACCTTTGGGCAGGATGTGAGGGAGACTCCAGGAAGACCCATCCTCAGAATGGCAGTGCTGCCTCCCTGCCTGCCTGCACTTGTTGCTGGTAAGTGCATCTATCCCATTGTCACCACTGCCACCCTCCTTTCCTGTTGTCAGAACCCAGCTTCCCAAAGTAGACCGAAAACCAGCCACTCTTGAGAGTCCTCCAGGCCTGCAGCACCAGACTGGGACTGCTGAGGCCTCCACCCTCATGGACTGAGCAGCTACTGGGTTATACAAGTGCAGATGGCCACTGTTGTCCTGAGCACTGCCTCTGTGTGTGTGTGGGGGGGTGGTGTGTGTGTTTGTGTGGTATATGTGGTGTGTGTGTGTGTGTGTGTGTGTGTGTGTGTGTGATGTGTGCATGCGTGTGTATGTATATGGTGTGTGTGTGGTGTGTGTATGAGATGTGTGTGATGGGTGTGGTATGTGTGTGTATGTGGTGTGTGTGTGTCTGGTGTCTGTGTGTGTGGTGTGTGTGCTGGGTATGCTCACGATATCTTCTGTGGAGTGACAACCAATAGCCAAATTAGACATGTTGCATTGTGACTGGGCAGTTGAGCTGGGTTTGCAATTTCATTCAATTTTAATTCAAGTTGATTTTAAATATGAACCAATGTGTTTGAGAAGATTATTATTAAAAAGAAAACAACTCCAGGAAATCTGGACATGATAGTTAATGCCTGCAATCCGAAGAGACCAAAGCAGAGTGATCCCTGTGAGTTCCAAGCTAACCTGGGCTACACTGTGAGTTCTGGGCCAGTCTGGGCTATATTGTGAGACCCTATATTGTTTACTTTCCTTGTTCTGACAAAACACTTGATCAGAAGCAAGTTAAGGGGGGAAGGGCTTCTTTTGGTTCCCAGGTTAAGAGGGACACAGACAGACCACACTGGTGAAGGCATGGTGGCAGGAATGCAAGATGGCTGGTTACATGGTGGCTACAGCCAGGAAGCAGAGCACAGACAGAAAAGTAGGACCATGCTATAAAACCTGAAGGCCTCTTCCTGGTGACCCACTTCCTCCAGCAAGGATCCATGTCAAAGATTCCACAACCTCCCAAACAACACCACCAGCCAGGGACCAAAGTGCTCATTCAAATGCATGACCCTATGGGGGAACACTTCTACTTAACAGCAAAACCATCTGAAAATGAGAAAGGATTGAGTTCAGGGGCCACCTGATTGAGGAGGTGATATTTTCAGAGAGAAGGGGAGATGATGGAAGGGACAGTGTAGGCCATGAAGACACACTGAGTTTCCAGGCAGGCCGAAGAACCTATGCAAAGGCCTGGGAATAGGAACACACTACCCATACCTGAGAGACCAGGAGGTCAGCATGGCTGCAGCAGAATTAAAATAGGCTGAGGGGTCAGCTCCATCCAGCAGCTTTACCTGGACTTGTATCTTCTGATCTGTTGTGGAAATAGAGAATCATACTTTATGGGGACTTTGATTTACCAGCCCACATATTGCCATTTGAGGTGACACTGGGGCCTGGGATCTTCCAGGAAAAGAGCTAACTGGAAAACCTGATTTGGTTGACAGGGTCTTTAACCTAGCACCCAATGACAGATGTCACACATCAGCATGAGAATCCTCACCTAGCTCAGGTTTTATCAGCTCTTCCAGATTGCCTCTGAGTTGTAAAGAAGAGCTGTAATTTTCTCCACCTTCCAGTCTGGGATGAGAGAACAGAAGAGGAGTAGCCTTTGGTAGGCAGAGAAGGGGGGGAGAGACATGAAATCAAGAGTACAGGTCTTTGCCAATGGGTTGAGGTCACCCCAAACCCACACTCCCATACCCCACCCCCATTCTCCAAGCCTGTGCCCTCCCTGCAATGTGAAGTGGCTTCTCCCTAACTCTGGGTCCAGCTCTGCTGCTGTGTGAGGTCACAAATCCCTCCTGACTCCAGGAGGGACACTTTCTCCTCTGCTGTGGTCACTTATGGAACTCACATGGTGTCCCTGATCCCTTCTACTAAGTAAGATGGGGTTAATCTTGGCATAGACCAGAGTGTAGAATTCAAAGCTTTGTATGCATGTGCTTGTATGCATGTTTGTGTGAATGCAGGTCCATGTGTGTGTATACGAGTGGAAGACAGGACAACTGTCTACCTTAGTTTTTGAGATGTGGTCTTTCACTAACCCTGTAACTCACTCATTAGGCTAGGCTGTTTGGCCAATGAGTCCCAAGGACCCACCTGTCTCTACCTCCTTGGCTCTGGGATTATGAGTGCGTACCCCAAAGGCCAGATTTTTTGTGTGGATTCTAGGGTGGAAACCAGGTCTTGCTTGCAAGGACACAGCCCAGACTGAGCTACCATCCAGCAGAAACATGCTATCGGCAACTAGAATCTGCCAAGTTCTTGGATTCCTCTTCCAGCTGTTTGTTCTGCCAAGTTAAGGTGTTGTTTTTCACACTTTGGGACCAATGAAACTAGAAAATTAGAGTCTGTCCATTATTAGCTCTTCACGAAGACACACCACTCACGTGGACTGATGAACAACCACTGTCACATGCAATGTGGAAAGCAAGAGGCATTTGAGGGCAGAGGAGGTGGCTTCTTGTAAGGTGTACTTCAGCATGGGTCAGGCACTGTCCTAGCTTGATTTCTGTTGCTTTAATAAAATGCTATGACCAAAGCAACTTAGGGGACAAAAGGGTCCATTGGCTTATCTTCCTGAGCCACACCATCACACTGATGGTAGTCCACTGCTGAGGGAAGTCAAGGGAGGAACTCAAGCAGGAACCATGGAAGAAAGCTCTCTTGGCTATGTTGTATCAAGTGGACAATAAATTGAATCAGCACAGAGGCTAGAGAAATGGTTCAGTGGTTAATAGCCCTGGCAGCTCTTCCAGAGGCCCTGGACTCAGTCCCCTCACACCTATGTAGTGACTTACAACCATTTATAACTCCAGTTTCAGGGGATCCAATGCCTTCTCTGGATTCTGCAGGTACTAGGCACACACATAGTACACAGATATACATACAGGGAAAGTACCCATATATGTAGAATAAAATGAAACCAAAACCAAAACAACAAACAGCTAAAGGGCACAGACACTGTCTTAGAACATTTGGGCCACATCCACAGAGTACTGTGGACTAGGGGCTCAGTCTACAAGCAATGCTTGTTTCTTGTAGTTCTGGAGGTGGGGGAAGGCCAAGGTCAAAACATCAGCAGCTAGATGGCATCTTCTTGTCTTGTCCCCACACAAGGGAGTTTTCTGAGGTCTCCGGAGGGTCACTACTCCTGTACGTGGTAGTAATGTTGATTGTCACCTTGGTCAGTGTCTAGAACAGTGGTTCTCAATCTTCCCAATGCTGTGGCCCTTTAATACAGTTCCTCATGTTGTGGTGATCCCTAGACATAAAGTTCATTTCCTTGCTACTTCATAAATATAATTTTGCTACTGTTGTGAATTATAATGTAAATATCTGTTTTCTGATGGTCTTACGTGACCCTGTGAAAGGCTCATTCAACCCCAAAGAGGTCACGACCCACAGGTTGGGAACCACTGATCTAGAATCTCATTGGAGACAATCTGTCAGGCATACCTGAGGGGTTATTTAGATTTTGTTACCCTCCATGCAGAGTCTCGTGATTAGACCCCTCTTTCTGTGACAGACTGTTGATGGGCCCAATCCTGTGCAGGTGACAACAGCTCCTGAGAATGTTGTGGGGGTCCTTACTGAGGAGCCTTAGCCTTCGACCAAATGTCCTAGGTGGCTTACCAACAATGGAAATTCACTGCTCACCCTTCTGGGGTTGGATATTCAAAGATCAAGTTTCTGGGTAAAAGCTTTGGTGTCTCATGAGGCTCTGCTTCCTGGTTCTCTGTGACCTCATGTGGACAAGTATCAAGAAGCAACAGTTCCATGAGGTTGATTCCTTGAAAAAAAATCTTAAATCTGAAAATGTTTTAGGTCAGTGTTTGGTGTATGTATGTGTAGGTTTGTATGTGTATGCGTTCCTATGTGTGCAGGTGTATACCTGTGGTCTCTCTCTCTCTCTCTCTCTCTCTCTCTCTCTCTCCTCTCTCTCTCTCTCTCTCTCTCTCTCTCTCTCTCTGTATGTGTGTGTAGACCAGAGATCTTACTTCTCAGGCCCCATCCACCATGTCTCCTGAGACAGGTTCTCTCACTGTTTTTTAGCCTGTTAATTAGATGGGTCTGGCTGACCCGTGAGCCCCAGCTCTGGGATTACACCACACCTGACTTGTTTTATGTTGGTTCTGGAGATCAAACTCAGACCCTCACACTTGAGGGTCTATCACTTCACCAACTGAGACATCTCTCCTACTCCAGGATGCTTTAGATTCTCAAAGAATCTGACTCTGTGCAAGGGGTTCAGTTCCTCCATTCATTTTCCCCATGTTAGTAGTAGCTCATAACCTCCCATCCCTGCCCACGACGATGGGGCCATAACATACAGAAAAAGCTATGAATTCAGTTTTGATTTCCAGTGATGTTTTTTTTTTCCTGAACCTATCCTCAAATGCCATACTATAATTATCTCACCTCTCCAGTGTTTCGTTGATGACAGGTTTCAGAAGTACCTTTGCCTCTAGAGACCTTAACGTATGTGAAATGAAGGTCAGATATTGGTATTTTATAAGCTGTATTTTAGTTTGGGATTGCTTGGCAGTCTTCACATTAAATGGAGTTCATGGATTTGGAAGTGAGCCACAATGGAGGCGCAGTCCCATGCCCTCATAGGACATGTGGCATCACAGCTTATGTTAACCTCGATTACTTGACTAGGTAGAGTCTGGTGGGTTTAAACCCTCTGATGTTACCATTTCCCCATTTCTTTAATTTTTAATACATTTTAAATTTAGTGTGTGTACACTTGCCACAGAATGGGTGGAGGGCCATGGACAATTTAGGTAATCAGTTCTCTCCTGTCGTCACATGGGTACCAGAGAGTGAGCTCATGGCAGCAGGCCTGGCAGCAGGCATCTTCACCCACCCAGCCATCTTAGCTGCCTCTGTTTACCCTCCCCTATGTTGGATTTGCTAGTTTTGAGGCTTGAAATCCAGCCAGGTTCCAGGAGAGCTGGTGATCATGGGGATACTGGTCTTCCTAGAAGAAAGAGTAGACAAGAATTTGGGAGCACATACTATCAGAGCTGCTTCTGTCATGGTGGGTGTTTCGGGACGGGGGGGGGGATACTTTAATATTATGCAGAAACCCCAAATCCAGAGAGGTGGTTTTTAGAAATGATTTAGTTTCCAGCCTGGCAAACCAAGCTGTCTCCTTTGTCCCTGCGTCTGTCACTAGGATAGTGAATTTATTAATAAAATGTTTAAGGAAGATCCTATTTCTCTCTGGATATCTGCTACCGTATTGGATTTCTGTTGGCAGTTGCATTTTAATCTGGAAGAACCTGGAGGCTGTGTCTCAGGGGAGCAGCGCGTGGGAGCTCATATGGGGATCTCAGGGGGCCTGATGTCAGGAGAGAGCAAAGAATATGCCAGCCTTGCACGTGACTCACCCATTTGCTTGCAAACGTTAATGCAGCACCTACAGGAACTGTTAACATCACGTCAACAGTGGACTATTTTTAGGCACCATTTTTTCCCACCTTGAAGACTATCTTTGAAATCTCAATTGTGTGAATGAAAAAATAGGGTTTTAAGTATGTCTGGACAGAAATGATCCTGTGGCTAAACCAGTTGGTTCTGTGAGAAAGGGTTTAGTGATGTGGTCCCAATTTCTCAATCGCCTGCTTTGTGAATTATCTGAAGAATACTGCTTAGACATCATTCTTGGCATTATGACCAACCCTGTTGACAATCAATGATTGCTCTGTGTTTTAGCGGAATAGCAAGGGGAATAGCAAGGGGGGGGGTACACAATGGCTTTGCAAATATTAGTCTGGCTTTTTTTTAAATAATCTTTTCTCAACTCCCGTCACACAGGTGACTGCTTGCACTATACTGCCACCTGGTGGCAGCATGTCTGACCAGTTCCTTGCGCTTTGCACAAAGCTAGTGGTGAAGATGATCGCTCTAGCAAGAGATGGCATGTCAAAATCTGGAATGTTCTCTTCTAGGATGATTTCCTGTTCAGTGTCTCCATTTTAAGTGGGATCCTTTGCAGTGTCCTGGCTGTGTTGAAGTTTATGCTGGGGAAGGTCCTGACAAGCAGAGCTCTCATCACAGATGGTGAGTGGTGCAGGCATACCTTGGCAGATGGCTGAGCACTGAGCCAGGGAAGATGCTGTCTGGATGCTGGTAGATGCTGGTCTTGCAAATGAACTCAACTGCTAGGGGATCCATTTATCACCATCTCTATCCCCCAAACTGATTACTTTATGGTTCTTGGAGCTCTCACACCAAAGCAGGTTTAATAACACAAAACAGCAGAAGTGACTGGCTTTCTTTCGGCTTCCCGAGATAGGGTCTTGTATGTAGCTCAGGCTGGCCTTGGGCTTTCCTTTTTCCTATCTCAGCCTCCTATGCATTGGGATTACAGGTGTGTGCCATCATACCTGGCCTTTTATTTTATTAGGGAAAGAAACAGAGCTAGGGACATAACCCAGGTTATAGAGTTCTTGCCTAGCATGCACAAGTCTTGGGGTTTGAGCATCAGTAGGGTATCATCTGGGTGTCGTGGTGCATGCCTGCCATCCCAGCACTAGAGATGTGGAGGCAGGGGACCATAAGTTCAAGGTTACCCTTGGCTTCATAGTAAGTTCACGGCCAGCACAGGCTACATGACAGCCTGCCTCAAAAACCAAACAAAACACCAGTCAAACTGAGTCTTTCTCTGAGGGAGATAGCTGTGACCCAGATTCTTAAAGCAGAAGAAAACAGCCCGGTAGGGCCTTGGTCTGTCTTATCCATGGGTTCTGTGCCTCTGTATTTCACCACCTGGTGCCTGGGGGAAGTCACAGAGAAGTCACAACAGCCTGCTGAGCTCCTAGGATGAGGACAGCAAGGCAGTTCCATGGTCATTTCCAAGGTGACATGTCAGCCCCCAGTCTCTATTGGCTTGCAGAGGCCTGGTGTTTGTATGCCTTCTGCTGTCCCAACCTCCACTGTGATGAAGGTTGAAGCCTGAAGCCTGGGTGTGGACTTAAGAGTCAGAGCCACCCCCAGACCTGTCCATGACCATGAAGACAGCCCATGGCTGTTATGAAACATCCTGACAGAATAGGGGAGAAGGAGTTTATTTGGCTTGTACTTCCAGGTCACAGTCTGTCATTTCAGGAAACTCAAGGCAGGGATTTGAGGGAGTTTATCACATCACATCTACAGTCAAGGGCAGAGGGAATGAATGCATGCACACTTGTTACTGACAGCTAGCTTCTCCACTCTTCTACAACCTTGTGCCCAAGTCTAGGGAATGGTGCCACCCCCTTCAGGCATTATTCCCACAATAATTAAGTCAACAGACACAATTCTCCACAAACTCTCACGGGCTAACCCAATCCAGACAACCACTAATTGAGACTCTCTTGCCCCTTGATGCTAGACTGTGTCAAGTTGACAACACCATCATAGAGCATGGCCTCATCTTGCTGGACTGACGGGCCTTGCACAGTGTGAGTGGTTTCCCCTTAACCTCAGAGCCATTCCATACTCAGATCTGTGCTTAGGCTTCACTGAACTCCCAACTTTTCACTACTGTACTTAGTATCCTGCTGTGTTTCACATGCGTGTAGAGGCCAGAGGGCAGTCATGGTCATTGTTCCTTAGTCACTGTCCTCCTTGGTTTGTGAGTAGACTAGACTGGCTGGCTAGTGCGCCCCAGGAATCCAGCTATCTCTCCCTTGCCAGAGCTGGGCTAACCCGTGCATGCCACATGCCTGGCTTTTTGTTTTGTTTTGTTTTGTTTTACATGGATTCTGGGGAATAGAACTCAAGCCCTCATTTACTAAGCCATGCTCCCCCTGAGTTTGGTTTTCTACCCACACAACCATTCACACCTAAGCAAACGTGTCCATCATGTTCAAACTGGCAGGGGAAACTCCAAGGAAAAGTCAGTAGGAGGAGTGAGTGTTTGTTCTCCAGCAGATGAATGCCGACTGGCTTGCTCCAGGAAAAGGGGTTCCTGCCAGAGGAGAGGGGCTCTGGAAGTTGGCGGGAACAGATCCCAGGGAATGGGGGGGGTCAAGGACAGAACAGTGGCTATTTTATCAAATATTTAAATAGTTGGGAGATGTGACTAATGTGTTCGGAAGGGCCCTCTGGGTGTCTTGCGTAGGGAACAGAAGGGAGGGAGGTGGCCACTGCAGTGTGGAGAGAGTTCTGGGGAGTCCAGGAGTTGACCACAAGAGATGGCTAGAGAGGATGACTCACCATGAATAAGGAAGTAGGCCCTCTCTCCCAGGAGTGGGTGTCTCAGGCAGAAGGAGCTATAGTAACTATAGCCAGCTCCTCATTGCGCCGTCTAGAATCTGATCTCCAGTTTTTCATTTTCAGACTTCGTGAGCTACAACCCTTTCCTCTCCCTTTGGAAGGAGGGTGGGGTCAGGGTTGGGGAGCCCTGGTTATCCTTATTGTGGGGGTCCATTTGTCAGTGATGAGAAGACAAATATACAACTCCATTCTGCCACCCTCAGTAACCTGAGGAGTTACCTTGAACTTTTAGGGACTTTGATTCTGGCCACTTGGAATTGCTGGCTTTGACACTGAAAAGAATTTCAGAACTAGCTGGTGCAGTAAATCAGAGTTGCTGGACTTATTAAAGATATTTAACACAGGCTTCCATGGAGATGCTCAGAAAACAGTAGACCCAGCCACATGAGGGGTGCTTTTCAGGGAAGAATACCAGAAGTAAGATGTACCCCAGGGTGGGTGTGGCCTCCTCAAGGGACTGTAAGTAATTAGTTATCAGAGCATTAGCTATATAGACCCTCTGGTGTCTCATCTCAAATTCCATCTCCAAGGTTGCTAGGCTCCCTCCCCGTTTTTCTCGATCTTTTCCGTCTCTCTGGAGATACTTCGGATGGGACTATATCTTGTTAAGGTGAAACTAGGAACCATGAGGTGACACAAGGGGTTCAGTACATGTCTTTTCTCTAAAAGTGGGATTTCTGATGAGAGTCCCATAAAATTTTAGACTTATGGCTAAGAAGGCAGAGAAGCCTTAAGCAGCTGTTAATGTCCAGGAGATCCTGGTCTCTGCTGGTGTGAGGCCTTAGCCAGATGCCTGGGGGGAGAGGTTTTTCTTTTTTCTCATGCCTACCCCCCCAGCCAAATTTTCCCTGCATTTCTGTCTTGCCTCATTTTGATGCATACCCTGTGGCTGTTCCTTTAGTTGAGGCAGAACCAAGAACCTTCTCTCCCAATAGAGACCAAAAGCAACATTCTAGAAACCTTATTCTATAGACTGGACAGCTCCTGGACCTGTTCCCATGGTGTTGATGCATCCTGGACTGGAGCCCCATGGGAGTTAGGCAACACTGGCTCAGCTGGCCGGGTCCTGCATGTCTTCAGGGAAAGAGGGCAGCAGCTCATGGATGGTGGAGCCAGGAATGTAGCTGTGTGGTAGAGTGCTTGCCTAAACCAGTGAAAATATGTACTGGGTTCCATTCCCAGTACTTAATAAACAGGGTGTGGTGGTTGTAAACTGTAATCCCAGCACTTGGGAGAAGGATGAGCAGTTCCAGGTTATTTTTGGTGAGTATGAGGCCAGCCTGAGCTGCAAGAGTAAAATAGCCCTGAGCACAAATGAGTGATAAAAGTAAGACAGCTATGTGAGAGATCATCCTGGGACAGTGTGGAGTAAGGGCTGGCAGTCTGGAGGTATTAGGGCCCCCTCTGATAAGAGGGGGCAGATGTCTCATTCCCTTCCAAGTTGGAAATACCCAGAACCTCTATGAAAATCCCTATCAGACTGTTCTGCATAGAATTAATGATTACACAGATTGATTAATTACACAGATTCCAGGTTAGTCACTAAAGTCAGGCTGGTGGTATCTCCAGTCAACATGGCCCCAGCTATTCTGTGCTGTCAAGCCAGCCACAGGGTTTTTTCTATAGAACATCTCCAAAGTTAGAAGTGAGGGCACAAAACTGGGTGTGGTGAGTGACTGCCAGAGATTGGTGTATGTGAGAGAGAGCAGGGGCAGAGGCAAGCTAGGCAGCCTAGCTAGCTTCAGGTTCAGTGATTGAATCAAAAAATATATAGAATGTGATATGAGAATGACCACTGAGGGTAACTACCTCTTTACATACACATACACACACACACACACACACACACACACACACACACACACACACACACACGGTAGGGGCAGCCTGGAATCAGTCCCCAGTTCTCGAGTTTGTGAAAGAGAAGCCACTAAGAACCAGGCTGTCATTACAAACAGAGGTCACTTCCTGGAAGCCTTAAGCTAAGGAGTTACTTAAGGCTTCTCCTCATCCCGGTGGCTTTGGACAGCTGTCCGTGGTGCTGACTGGCGAGGGCTGGCTCAGTGGAACTATGTCGACATCTAGTGGCTGCCTGGGGAACTTCTGCTCCTCACCTTTTGTGAGCGGGGGCGGCAATGTGTGCCCCACCCCGGAGTGGGGGTGGGGGGATAGCTAAGGTCACGCCTCACACCCTTCTTTCCTCTCCCGCTTCTTATGGCCATTTACTAATTACTGCAACAACATCAGTACCCTGTTCTGGGACATGGGAGACAGCAAAGAAAGGGACAAAACTTCTGTCCCTCAGCTTAGTTTTCTAGTGGAAGATGGTAAAATAAAAATGGCAGCTATATCATGCTAAGGAGGAAAGAGCTGTGAGGAGATAGGTGGGGAAGTGCACAGAGAGGGTGCATGTGGCCACCGAGTCTCCTGCTGGAAGGGAATGCCCAAACAAGGAGGGCTTCTGGTAACTTTAAGGGCCCCATGGGGGAGGTGGAGTGGTTGACACTGGAGCGTGTGTGTGTGTGTGTGTGTGTGTGTGTGTGTGTGTGTGTGTGTGTGTAGAGTTTGGTTGTGACTAGAAATATAAATGTTTTTCTGATTTATAGTTTTTAAAATCTTACACACACACACACACACACACACACACACTTCCGCATGTGTGAATGCTTGTGTGTGCCGGGGCATGCTTACAGAAGTCAGAGGACAATATTAGGTGTTGGTCCTGACCTCTCACCTTGTTTGGAACAGTGTCTCTTGTTTGCCACTGGCCAGCGAGCTTCCAGGATTCGTTAGCTGTCTCCATCTTGCTTCAGGAATGCTGACATCACAGACTCCTGGACCGATACCACTGTGTCTGGCTGGGCATTGATGAAGGGGATACACACCATCAGAGCCACCTCCCTGGCCCGTGGAAATAACTCTCTAAACTGTTTTATTCAGACAACCTGCAGTCTGAGAAGACAGTGATTCACAGCCTAGAGATGTGCTTTCCAGCTCCTCTCCAGCAGGCAAACTGTACAGAGAGAGGAAGCAGAGGCAGCCAGGCATTCCATTTAGTCTTGCCCCTTGGGCTCTGTTTTTCCTTTATCATTTTCCCCCTCTCTGGGTAGTGTGTAAGGGTTCTTCCACGTGAAGACCATTGAGCCTTGAAATCTTTCTGAGCCAGCTGTTTGGATGGCATCTAGATTGAAGGTTAACTCAGAACAAACAAACCATTAGCAGTATGTATGTACAGATTCCTTCTATAGAATGAAGCCTGTTATGTGCAACTGTAGTCTATAGACTTGATAGTATAGACTGAAATGTCCACCTTAGATAAGTGCACGATCTCTCTTCTTTTGCAGGGTTCAACTCCCTTGTTGGGGGAGTGATGGGTTTCTCCATCCTTCTGAGTGCAGAAGTGTTCAAACACAATGCAAGAGTCTGGTACCTGGACGGCAGCATCGGTGTCCTGATCGGCCTCACCATCTTTGCCTATGGGGTCAAGTACGGCTCTGTTTTTATCTCTGATCACCCAGGGGCCAGGAATGCCATGAAACCCCTTCTTCCTTCTACCCCTTCCTCCAGCCAAGAAATGAAAGAAGGATCTCATGTCTTATTCCCTTATGTCTCAAGAACATGAGTGATGTATTTGCTTTTCCTGGGAAAATGTGAACGAACATCTCTTCTCCCCAAATAGGGCAACAAAGATGGACAAAAGTAATGGTCCCACCCACGTGTTGTTTGGTGCATGTTATCAGGCTTATTTACAGGAGCCTGGATGAGGAGCTGCTTATAGGCATGTAGGTTTTCTAGTTGACTTTCTGTTGCTGTGGTAAACACCATGACCAAAAGCAACTTGGGGAGCAAAGTGTTAATTTAATCGTACACTTCTGTGTCACAGTCCATCAGTGAGAGCAGTCAGGACAGGGACTCAAACAGAAACCTGGAGGCAGGATCTGAAGCAGAGGCTATGGAGGGGTGCTGCTTACTGGCTTGCTCCTCATGGCTTGCTCGGCCTGCCTTCTTATAGAACCCAAGACAACCTACCTAGGATGGATGGCATGCCTACAATGGACTGGGCCATCCCATATTAATCATTAATCTAGAAAATACCCTGACACACTTACCCACAGATCAACCTAAGGGAGGAATTTTCTTAATCAGTCTCCCTCTTCACAGATGACCCTAGCTTGTGTCAAGTTGGCAAACAAAAGCAAAAACACAACACAACAAACCAGCACAGTGGGTGACCATCAAAACATCTTACTTACCCCAGTGTAGAGATGACTTCCTCATAGCTGCACATATGGAATAGCCGGTAGGTAACCTTCACATTCTATGTACTCTAGCACACACACACACACAGAGACCATGGAAGCAACTGAGGCAGAATTATATGTGTGAGGTGTGAGGCAGGGTAGTGTGTGTGGTTGGGATCTCGGGTGAGAGTCTGATGACCCATCCCTTCCCTGTCCTTCTCTGAGGGAATGTCAACAGGCCAGCTTTCGAGGGTCGCCTGTGGGTCACTGTAGCTGCCTTGACTAAGAAGGTGCTGGATGTCATGCTCAGAGGACAGTGCTGCACAGAGCTTACCTTTTCAAGAGATTGGAAAAGTCCTGTGTGGGGTACAGCCTTCCTTTTGGGATGGCCTTCTAAAAGTGAAGCAGGGACTCTGGGAAAAGATAAGGCACACATTTTCTTCTTCCTTGTTCTTTTTATCCACTAAATGGCCCCCTTTCTTCCTCTATACTATGGGTTTAAAGTTATTATTGTTACTATTATTGTTGTTGTTAAGACAGGATGCCAGGTAGCCCAGGCTGGCCTCAAGCTCACTATGTAGCCAAGGATGACTTTGAACCTCTGATCCTCCTGTCTTCATTTTCAGAATTCTATAATAGGGTTTTTCTGATTCCCAGGTGAGTGTCACCTGATGCCCATGTGTACTGCTGGGACTGAGGAGGCCAAGCAAAGGCAGACCTAGGCTTAGCAAAGTTTTACAAGGGACCACTGCTGGGCCTGGTGAGATGGATGGCTCAGTGGATAAAGGTACTTACAACCAAGCCCTATGACCTGGGTTCTATCCTCAGGACCCACATGGTTGAAGGCAGGAGAGAACTGACCTCCACAGTTGCTCCATGATGTGTGTGCAAACACACACACACACACACACTCACGCACACGCACACACACACACACACACACACACACACACACACACACACACACACAAATGTAAAAAAAAATTAAAATGGGTCTACTCTAAGTAAATGGCCACCTTGGAGGGAGGCAAAGCCATCTTAGCATGGGGTCCACTTACTGAAGAAATAGCCTAATGCCAGTCCCTGGATATGGCCTCTAGGCTGGCCTTGTTCTTAGAATTATTCCTGTCAGGTGTTATATTTTTAAAAGTTAATGGCTTCCACTAGGGTATTGTCCTCAAACTCAGAGACAGTTACAAGTGTTGGCAAGGACAGTGAACCTCAGACCTGGCTGCTGGGAATGCACACAGTGGTACTGCTTTGGAAAAGGACTCAGCAGATCCTCAAACTGTTGAGCACACAGTTACCATTTGGCCCAGTGATTTCCCTCATGGGGCATATAACTAAAAAAAAAAAAAATGAACACAAACATAAATGTCAAAACTCCTCTATGAATGCCCACAGCAGCTCTGTTTATAATACATACAACTAGAAATCCCCCATTGGCTGATAAAGGGATAGATATGGTATGTCTATCCAGTGGACTATTATTCAGGCATCAAAATGAATGGAGGGTCGGTACACCTTACAATGTGGGTGAACTTCTAACGTTCCAAATGAATGTGATCATATTCAAAAGGCCATATACTTTTTTTTATATGAAATTTCCAGAATAGATACACTTGTCTGGAAAGAGGTGTGACTATTAGTGTGCATAGAGGATGATAAAAATGCAGAATTAAGCCGGTGTGGGTGAACACACAGCTTCACGTATACACAGGAAACCCCTGAGCTGTATGCCTTTAAAGGGACAATGGTATGGTATGTGGGCAGAATTAGTCACAGCTAGGACTCAGGGGTAGCTCACGTGGGGAAGCACAGTTATTTGGATTTGATCCCTGTAACCCACATTAAAAAAAAGAAAGCCGGCTGTGGTGGTGCATGGATATAATTCCAGACAGGAAGACCTTGCTAGCCAGCCACCCTGCCTAGCCTATTTTGGTGGTTCTTCCAGGGAAGAATGAGAGGTGGGCAACACCCAAGAAAGAAATGGGCAAGGTTATCTGGCTTCCACAGGTTCCCACACACAAGTGTACCCACCACCCCATATACCTGAACACACAGGAAGTACACACAGACACACATACACAAATAGCCTCAGTTTTCCCAAGCTGTCCTGGAATTGAGGTGACCCTGTCTGTCTTCATTTCTACAGGCTCCTCGTCGACATGGTGCCCAGAGTGAGACAGACGCGTCACTATGAAATGTTTGAGTGAAGGTGGCTGAAGGGGCTGCAGGGACTGCCCCAGCGCAGAGCGTCACCATGGCGATAAGAGGTTTCCACGAAGGCAGATGGTGCCAATATTTAACTGCACATCCAGTTTCATTTTGGGAAGTTTTCGTTCATAGAGTCTGTCATCATGGGATGAGGTCTGCCTGGAGGCTGGACCTGCCCTACATCCTCACCCCGTTGCCCACCATCAAACACATTAGGACGGTGTTGCCCATGGGAGGGGCTGCCACGCTTCCCAGTCTTGAGCCGGAAGTGACATTTTCTATTTCCTGGAGTCAAACAGTTCTTGAAAGCAGGCTAGGGTCTCTGCTTGACAGGAAGCCACCTGTGGCTCTCACTGTCAGCCAAAACCAGATAGTAACTGACCGGGTTGCCTCCTCCCGACACACATGGTCAAAGCCACCTCCAGAGTCACACTCCTCTCTCCTAGCGGATTCCATCAGTAATCCCTCCTAACGTCTATCAACCCGTTTCATACACTTTTACTAATCGCGACACTAAATCGATTTGTTCAGAAGGAGACCATTCTATTTTTTAAAGTGTTTAGTGACCTATGAGCTTTGCATGAACAGGCTATGTAAGCACAAAGCCCTTTCTTCCACATCCATGAGAACCCAGGAACCATTTTTGAGAGATGTGAAACTCTATACATTTATTTGTAATAAATAATTATAATCATTACCTGCATCTGCATATCTCTATATGTTGTGCTAAGTGGTCATGGTGTAAGACATAGGTCGGTCACTCCTCCAGAGGACTAAGATGTCCTCAGCTTATGCAACATTGGGTGTAAGTGCTGTAGACATGTCCCCCATTCCACCATTTCTGTAGCTCTCACAGAACTGCCCACATGAGCAGCTGTGTCAGGCCAATAATACCTTGACCATTTGTATGGTATAAGGAGGTTGTATGTGGGAGCTGTTAGTGTGTGTGTCAACATGTAGGGAGCATCCATTGTGGACAGGCTCTCTCTCTCTCTCTCTCTCTCTCTCTCTCTCTGTCTTTCTCTCTCTCACTCTCTGGTGTGTGTGTGAGTGTGTGTGTGTATGGGTTCTATCTCCAGTGTGTGTGTATATGGGTGATCTCTCTGTGGTGTGTGTATGTGTGTGTATGTGTTCTCTCTCTGGTGTGTGTGTGTGTGTGTGTGTGTGTGTGTGTGTGTGTGTATTGGTGCTCTCTGTGGTGTGTGTGTGTGTGTGTGTGTGTGTGTATGTATGGGTTCTCTCTCTGGTGTGTGTGTGTATTGGTGCTCTCTCTGTGGTGTGTGTGTGTGTGTGTGTGTGTGTGTGTGTGTGTGTGTGTGTGTTGTGTGCCCCTCTCTGGTGTGTGTGTGTGTGTGTGTGTGTGTGTGTGTGTGTGTGTGTATGGGTGCTCTCTCTCTCTCTGGTGGTGTGTGTATGAGTGCTCGCTTTCTCTCTCTGGTGTGTGTGTGTGTGTGTGTGTGTGTGTGTGTGTGTGTGTACAGGTGCTCTCCTTCCTCTGTGTGTTCACATGTGGAGGACAAGGTTGACTTTGGGTATCTCTCTCTATCATGTCTTCACCTCTTTTAAAAAATTCATTAATTGAATTTCGGTTGTGTATGCATACACAAAAGCACACTCATGCCATGGCACAAATGTGGTCACAGGCCTGCTTTCAGGAGTTGGTTCTCTCCTGCCACTTCGTGGGATCCTGGGATTGATTACCAGACCTCTGTGTAAGCTTCTACTGCCCGCTAAAAGATCTTGCCAGCTCATCTTCTTATTTATATATTTTTTCTTTAGGATAGTCTCTCTCTCTCTCACCAAACCCAGAGCTTGCTGATTCAGCTAGAATGACTAGACTGTGAGTCCCAGGAACCTATGTTGCCTTCCCAGTCCTGGAGATACAGGTGCATGTTACCATAGGTGGCTCTTACGTGGGTGGTCTGGATCTGTAGTCAAGTCCTCATATTCACACAGCAAGTGCTTTCCCCTTTGAGTCATTTCACCATCTCTGACAGGTAGGTTTTCTGTTGTGGGTGAAGGTAGACAAGGCAGGGGTTGCTGGAACCTGGTGACAGTGACAGCAACATCTTGGTCTGTCTTGATGTGGGGTCTGTAGTTTCTAGAGGGGATGGCAACCTCACCCCAACTGACCACACAGTTACAGGGTTCAGCCAGAGACCCCTGGAGGCAGATACCGAAAGGGCAGAGGGATTGCAGGCCTCCAGGCTTCATGCAGGCTTTGATGGCGTATTTCACTTGGTGCTGCCAAAGGGAAAGCACATGCTGAGCACCCAGAATCCCCAAATCTGAAATCCCAAATGCTCAAGAAATGTCCAGCAACATGGAAGCACCAATAAAAAGTACACGCTTGGGCTTGTGGGACAAGTTGTAGTGAAAACACAGGCCCACTAAAAATTAAGGTATGAAATGATCTTTAAACCATGAGTATGGAGCACATAGGAAGTATAACTGAGTTTCCTGTTCAGTTTTGGGTCTCATCTTAAAGCTAACTCAGGGTGACAAAAGTTCTAAAATCCAGAAAGTCCCAAGATCAGAAGCACTGTTTACTATCTCTCTCTCTCTCTCTCTCTCTCTCTCTCTCTCTCTCTCTCTCTCTCTCTCTCTCTCTCTCTCTCTCTCTCTCTCTGTGTGTGTGTGTGTGTTCCTCCATCACTCTTCCTTCTTGTATTCAACAGACTTGGAGTTGGGAGTTGAGTCTCATATGATTCTGAATTTCACAGTGTCTTGTGAGAATTACCCAGGAGGGTGCCTAATTTCAGAGAGGTACCTTGAGAACCCCGATCCTCTTGCCTCCATTTCCTGGGTGTTGGGATTACAGGTGTGCACCACTGTGTCAGTTTATATGGTGTTGGGACTCAAACCCCGGGCATTGTGCTTTCCTAGCCAGCTGTCGTCTGCTGACTGAGATCCCTGGGCAACTTTTATGGCCCACAGGTCCTTGGCTCAGGGCTGCTTCCTCTCTTTCAGGTGAATGTAGGTGCTCTGTCTTTTACCTCCCACTCAGGTAAAGAGCACTGTGCAGCCAGAGCCAGTCCTGAGGAAACAGTTCCAGCAGTTCATTTTGCAATTCAGCTCTTTACAGTGAGAATGGAAGATGGAAAGAATACTTCCCATTTAGCATTGAGGTGCATGTAGGGAAGAAAGAGTACATAGTGGTAAAGCCCTCCCCCCAGTGTGTGTGTGTGTGTGTGTGTGTGTGTGTGTGTGTGTGTGTGTGTGTGTGTGTATGTGTGTACATGCTTGCATGTGGAGGCTAGAAGTCAATTTCACCTGTAGCTTCTCAGGATGCTGTCCACCTTGTTCTATGTGGTGGTGTCTCTAGCCTGGAATATGCTGATTTGGCTGAGACGGCTGAGTAGTGAGCCCTGGGGTTATACCTGTTTTCACATCTCCAGAGCTGGCTTTTTACATAGGTTCTGGGGATCAAACTTTGGTCCTTGTGCATGCCTGGCAAGCACCTTCCCATTCAGCCATTCATTTCCCCAGCTCTGAGTCACAGGTTTTCTTTTCCTTTCTTTCTTTCTTTCTTTCTTTCTTTCTTTCTTTCTTTCTTTCTTTCTTTCTTTCTTCCTTCCTTCCTTTCTTTCTTTTTTCTTTTTTTGGTTTTTAGAGACAGGGTTTCTTTGTGTAGCTTTGGAGACCAGGCTGGTCTCGAACTCACAGAGATCCACCTGCCTCTGCCTCCCGAGTGCTGAAATTAAAGGCGTGCACCACCAACGCCCGGCCCGAGTCACAAGTTTTCTACGAATGCCAACCATGTTGGCTCCTCTCTAGAACTGGGGTTTCAAGCATGTGCCATCACATCTGCCATTTTAAAAAGCGGATGAGGGTTGGGGCCTGGCTCTCACACTTGCATAGCAAGCACTCTATGAACTCAACTGTCTGTTATAAACTCAGCTATCTTATTCCCCAGTACCCGCCCAGATGCTGCTTGAACATAACTTTGACAGTGTGTTGGCACCATGAAATGTAGCTTTAGGACCCACCCCCAAATCACTACCACCTGTCGCACAAGAAAAGTTTATTGAAAAATAAAGTTCTCCCTAGTTTCTCTACAACACAGGAAAACAAAGCAGTGTTCTTTTTGCCTGGTACAGTAAATTGGGGACAGCGGACACCTCATTTGCAGGATCCTGTGACTTAGCCCCAGAAGTGACAGTAGGAAACAAGTACACCAGGATCCATTTCAAGACACAGACGTGAATGGCCATGAGCTTAACATCAAGGTGACAGCAACTACAGTGGAAGGGACGTCACCGTGTCCTTTGGCATTGTGATTACATTATTTTGTTTAATACTTGGGCTGGGCTCAAGGCCAAAAAAAAAAAAAAAAAAAAAAAAAAGGTGCTTCCCATGTCTGCTGTTGCAGCTTCCATGGGCTGCTGCACTGTGCTCATGCTCCTGGTTGCCACCCAGCAATGCTCCCTGTGTACCCACCTACCCACTACCCATGCTGGCTTCCACAGGAAACTATCCGCCACACCAGCATATGCGTCCCAGCTGCGGGGGCGGGGGTGGAGAGTGACGGTCAGGAGTGGGAAGAGGACAGCCTAAAGTGGCAAAATCTAGGCAGAATGGAGCTCTGAAAAGATAAATTCAACCACTTCACCCCTTTAAACGGTAAAATCGTCAACCAGCTTAGAGAGGAGTTGGAAAAGCACACTGGATTCCAGGACGTTTTCCTCCCAGTTCCACATCTGCAGTTCACCCAGAGATGTTCTACCAGCGAAGAGGTTAAATTGGCAAAACATAAACAGCAAACTGGTATTCAAGTGACCTCTGGGTCCAGTTTTGAAAGAAGTCAAAATCCCTGCCGTCGTAGGGCCTCATGTGGCTCCTTTGGGGGTGGTGGTGGATTTTTTTCTTTTTCCTTTCTTTCTTTCTTTCTTTCTTTCTTTCTTTCTTTCTTTCTTTCTTTCTTTCTCTTTCTTTCTTTCTTTCTTTCTTTCTTTCTTTCTTTCTTTCTTTCTTTCTTTCTTTTTTTTTCTTTCTTTCTTTCTTTCTTTCTTTTCTTTCTTTCTTTCTTTCTTTCTTTCTTTCTTTTTTTTTTTTAAGGACCAGGTCACGGGAATAATCTTGGTTAGGATGGGAATGTGGCAGAGGTAACCAATCTGCCAGGAGCCACCCTGTCCAGCAGGGGGCAGCAAAGGGTTTCTGGGAACTATAAATTCAGTTATTCACTCTTTCCCTTAAACAAATTGAAGATTCTATTACTGAATTATAGAGGAATAAAAATTAAACTCTAATTCAAGGAGTGCAACTTGTGAGAGAACTTTTAATTTTGAGCTCAAAAAGTTCCCCAAAGAAACCCCTGGAATGTTCCAGAACATACTGGTGGGTTCAACTTCACTTAAATTCTTTCAGTTTTGTTTCACGGAGTGCTGAAGACTGGCATATTTTCCAATCAGCATATTCAAGAAGACACTAGAATTCCAGCGAGCAGGGTAGGCACAGAGCTTACACATTTGGAACAATTAATTCCTATACCATCTGATCTACTCAACAAGATTTTCTATGTGACCATCATGTTTGAATCAACAGATGGGGGTGAGCGCAGCTCTTTATTTCTCAAGGTTCATGATTTACTACTAATATCAATATTGAACATATGCCAGGCTTTCTACGAGCCGGGCGCTGTGCTAAACATGGGACCCCACAGAACCCTAAATGCTAAGAGAACTAGAGCAATTCTTATTTTCTGTTTCCAAGGCTATACAGCTAATTTGGTCTTTTGCTAAATGTCAAAAACAAAATCCAAACTGAAAAAGCTTGACTTTGCACTTTCTGTTGAAGGCAACAAGAATGAAAGGAGCTCCTCCTCGGCTCCAAGCTGCGAGCTTCCTGAATGACTATAAACCTATTTCTGCCATCCGTCTACTCTAACAAAGACATACTCTGCAGCGACACAGGGACAGATGGGATAAGAATAAAGCCAATAGAGAAATTAAAATAGTTTTAAATAAATAAACCAGTCCAGGCTTGGAATAGCAAGTAACACACACAGCAGAGCCTGTCGTTAACAAAACACTTGGCTTTTCCTTTTCCATCAAGAAGTTGGGGAGAGGCTGGAGGTGCCTAATTACACACAATCTAGGTGAACCACCCTGGTCTGAGTCAAAGCACACACATTCATCTATAAACAGCACATAGCACATAGGTTCAGTGTGACCCAACTCACTGATAGGTTATTACCAGCGAGCAGTACTGCAGCCAACACCACATTCATTCACTAAGGAAGAGAAAGCAGTAAGTGGACATCGCTCTTCTCTATCATGCTAACTAGCTGAAGTGTCTGGAGGCTACTGCTTCTACACAGATGGCCTCAAGGCTGGTTTTCTGCCTTAGCAACATGTCAGCCAGGGCCAGGGCAACTGGGGAATGAGGCCCTTCACTATGTTGGTCATCATAAGAGTCAAGAGATAGGGTCTGGTCCTAGGGATGCCAGCTAAAGGATTCTTGGCACCTTCAGCCCTATTCTGGGGGTACATGTACATACGCCACACGCCAGGAACATATACACACACATGCACACACACTAAATGTAGTCTTAGGGGCACACATACACTGGGAACATAAATAGCCATGTGCGGGTACACATACTGGGGACACACATAGTTGTTCCAGGCTGGAGCAATCTTCTATCAGCCTTCAACAGCACCCAGCCTTCAAAATCCAACCCCAGAGAGGAATGAAAAGACATGTCAGGAAGACATGTGCCACCAAAGAAATAGACAAATATTTCCAAACACTCACCAGACACCTAAAGCGAACGATCCACCTCAGAGACAAAACAAAACTGATACAGTCAAAGCGTTTCCACTTGTACACGAAATCAGACCACATGCACAAAGTGTGGCCTGGGATCCAATGAGGCACTGCCCCTCTCAGGAGTTCTTGCTCTGACAAGGCCTTCACCTTCTGAAGAAATGCATTCTCTCTCTTAATAGGTTATGTAAAGGGCTCCCCCTGCTTTAAGAGCCTAACACCATAAAGGGGAAACTAACTCCAAAGGCCAGCCGAGATCTGATTACAGTGCAGGTAAACACAAGACCTGATTTCAGTTTCTCTCCCAGTGGAAAGTTCAATTACACACAGGCCCAGGTTTCTACAAGATCGTCAATGGATGGGCTTCTAGCCAAGGCTGTGGGTTCCTTCCTTGCTGATTTCCACACCTGACAGGCAGAATGTCCCCCACCCTCACCATCAGTTTCCCCAGAGGGTCACTTGGCCACACCTTGCTAACTCTGAGGAGGCCTGGGAGCTGTTGTATATTATGGGGACCACCCACCTGTTCATAATGCCCTTAACCACTAGAGGGGAGTTGGTTAGCCTCAAGAGCAGGAGCCCACCAGGGGAAGTGAGGCTTGCTTCTGTCTAAAACCAGAGGGGAATTTATTACATGGGAGAAAGAACTCTTTTGGGTTGTGTGACTCGGGTCTTGAGCTGGAGAGGAGTAATCGGAAGATGGAGAGACACTGAGCTCAGGGCCAGGCAGCTTCTGCAGGTGGGGATCATTTCAGCTTTGGGCACCCCCTGCTGGTGGAACATCAGCACTGTCACTCATAGCTCCTTGGACTCCTGGTGGACATGCCTAGAAATTTCAGGTCTGGAAAACTGGCAGAGTCCCACAATTCTGGGGTGCAGGGAAAAGTCCATTTTCACAGTAAGTCTGCCAGTTTTCTCCCACCCTGCTGCAGGAAACCACCTTTGTAAGACTTTATAAACACACTTCTAAGCTAGGCCTCTTAACTTTCACCTGCCTGGTGGCTCAACCAGGGTGGAGATGATTCCAGCCAGGCCTTGAAGGACCCCTGTCAGTGCTTAGGATAGGATCCCCTTGCCATTGCCCCCCAGCCTCCAGCAGCACCTCCCCATTTCACTTCATTCTCTAGGACCAGAAGCTCAGCCCTTTGAGCTGCCTATCTTAGGGCCTAATGGGAAAAAAGGCCGGAGGTGTAATTGGAGTGATGTATGCACCCAGGTAGAAACTAAGAGGCAAGCAGATCAGATTTCCCAGACCTACAAGCCCCACCTCTTGGTCGCCACAAAGCTGAATCTTCCTTTCTGTTGCTTCTGGAGGGCCCAGCCAGTCATGGGCCTTGCTCTGCTTTTCAGCAAGGCAGAAGCTCCACCTGGCCACAGGGAGGTGCTGGGCAGCACCAGCAGGCCAGGAAGTCTACTTTACCAGTTGGGCTGGGTGGACAATGCAAGAGGTAGAAAAGGGTCAGTTCATTCACTAGCATGGAGAGAAGTATGGGAGGTGTGTCTAGAAACTCACAAATGTACAGAGACAGAAGCAATACTTCAGCAGGGAGGGACTCACAAAAGGGCCCCAGGTTGTGAGAAGTAGGGATTCCAGCATATTTGATGAGGCCAGCCTGCTGCCAGGTCTTCTACAGAGCTATTCAAACTCCCAAGAATAGTGCTTCAAGTAAAACCCAGCTCCAGTCTTCCACCCTCTGTAAGCCACACCCACTGGGGAACAGCCAGGACAATACCTAGCCTTCATTCTGAGCTGTCCTTACCTCCCCAGAAACCATCAAATTCATAGAGATAGGGAGCCCCGTTCCCTGGAATTCAGCAATATCAGACATCAATGGGGACACAGCACGAATCCCCCCTCGAGCTACTAACTCTAGGACATCATTCTTTTCCAAATCTTAGCCATTTTGAGCTAGAGAACCCCTACCCCCCACCCCTGTTTAATGGCAGCTCTTGGAGTCTTCAGTTTTTACTTTCCTTACAGTGAGGGAGGGCCAGTTCACCACAGCAGCAAATAAGAATTACACAGTCCTGTGTTTCTTTGACAAAGGAATTCTAACCAGAAATTAGAGCCAAGCTGTGTAGGTGGGTGGGAAGGGGACACACAGGAAAGCAGCCTCTCTCATCCACAACCCAGCCTGTCTTTGGCACTTGGCAGGGCCCTCAGGACACGCAGGCATGTCCCCACCAAGGTTATTGCCTTTTAGCTGCTACCTGCCAAGCAACACACAGGTTCCTCAGCTCTATGACAATCCTTTGACAGTGGCTGGCCGTGTTATCAAAGAATTTTTTTTTTTTTTCTATTTTCTGAGACAGGGTCTCTTGTAGCCCAGGCTGGCCTTGACTTTGCTATGTAGCCAAGGAATGTCCATGAATGTTTGATCCTCCTGCCTCTACTTCTTACCTGTGATTAAGATGTTCACCTGGTTTTATGTGCTGCTAGGGATGGAACCCAGGGCTCCCTGTATGCTAAGCAAGCATTCTGCAAACTGAGCCACATCCCTACTTTTACAATTTTTTTTTTTCTGTCCTGCCACCTGCCCCAGGAGCCAGGCTCCCACAGCTGCCCTCAAGGAAGCCACCAGCCCATCTGCATCCTATTTGATGCTAGCAGAACAAGGAGATCCTGAAGGTGGGCGATTAAAGGTGGGGGATAAAAAGGAAACCGTTCAACCCCTTTTCTCCCTCCCACCCCCACCCCCATTCTCCCAAATAAATAAATTAATGGGTTTAGGAATGTCCCCAAAGTTCTTTCCAATCAGCTCAATTCCTCTTCCTGTTTTGTTTTCAGTTGAATGAGTCTCCAACTCTTATCCTTTCTTTAAAAAAACAAAAAAACAAAAAAACCCGGAGGAGCAGCTGCCTGGACACTTTCCAGGACAGAGAGGACATTCGTTGCACCAGGGAGAAGCCAGGCCCCTGGTCTGACCTCTGTTCTCTTGTGGTTTTGGTGTAAACTCCTGGGATATGCTGGCTGCAGCTGGAGCAGTACCAAATCCAAGCCCTGGACCAAAGAGTTTGGGCTCTGGTCAGAGTCCCTGAATGACTTCGGCCCCCTGGCCCTGCCCAGTGGAGCCACCTCTTTCCCATCGGAATGAATTCAGAGTAGCTATGCTATAGGCAGTCTTTGCATAGGGCCACTTGGCCCTTGATGAAGTCCCGGCAGGGGCAGATCCTCTGGTGTGTGGGGTGGGCCCCGGCACAACTGAAGAGCAGGAGATCCCCTTGGAGCACACAGTGCTTGCTCTTGGGGTAGAAGGATGGCACCAGGATGTCCTTGTACAGTTCTGAGCTTTGGCAGGTCACTCTGTACCTGAGAGGAAGAGAAAGGTACATGAGTGGTGGTGTTGGGACAGGGCCTGTCCACACTGCTGGATCATTTGCTCTGCGGTGTGGGAGCATAGCCAATTGTCCTACTTCAGATCCTCTGTCTGACTCTGAAGTTCTCCACATCTAGAGATCTCAGCTTTGCAAAGAAAAGCATGGTGCCAAACATGTGTTCAGGGGACTGGCTCTGAGGCTGGGCTCTTTGGGGGAGAAAAACAGAGAACAGCCTGCACACTCAAGCAGGGAATGGGTACTCTGTGCTTTGGGACTCTGTGCAGCTGCTGAAAAACAATGGAGAAGAAATTTGTACCCCATCAGAGAGCTGTCTCAGAGGAGGCAGGTCATAGGGCAGAGCAAGCAGTGTGAGGAACATGCTGTGTGAAAGCCAAAATGGGGGCTGGGGAAGATGGTTCCATTCAGTGCAGTATTGCCATGCAAACATGAGGACCATGCATGCCTAGCACCCAAGTTAAACATGAAGAGCCAGTAGGGTGGCACTTGTAATCCCAGTGCTGGGGAACTGAGGATAGGCAGATCCCTGGGGACCCGATAACTAGCCAGCCTAGCCCACTTGGTGAATCCCAGGAAAACTGGAGACCCAGTCCCCAAAAGCAATGTGGATGGTGCCTGAGGAATGGCAGCTGATGTTAATCTCTGGCCTTCTTATACATATGCATTATTAGTGCATCTACATAAACATGTACACACACACACACACACACACACACACACACACCACAGATCTACACACTGATGTGCAAGCAATGACCACTTCTGAGGAGCAAGACCAGGACAAAGCAATTACTGAAATATTTTTAGATGTACACTTAATATTTAGCTGGGAATGGTGGCTCACACACTTGTAATTCCAGTTGAGTTCAGGAGTAAGCTGGGCTACATAATAAGTTCTAAGCCAGCCTCTGCTACAGAGTGAGAAGACACAGTCTCAAAGCGAAGCAAGCACTAAAGAAGAGGTTGGCATGGTGGCTCATGCAAATTATCACAGCACTTGAGAAGTGCAAGCAGTAGGGTCAGGAGTTCATGGTTATCATCAGCTACACAGTGAGTTCAAGGCTAGCCTGGCCCCCATGAGACCCTGTCTTAAAATAAGAAGAAAGGGGGAGAGGAGAAAGATGAAGAAGAGAAGGAAGAGGAAGTGTTCACTTGCAGGCACACTCACATACGAGTGAAGGTCAGAAGTCTTGATCATCAGGAAAGCTGTCTACTCTGTTCTTTTGAGATAGGGTTTGTCACTGGCATGGAGCTGGCTATATGGCTAGGATGACCAGTGAGCACTCAGGATCTCCTGTCGCTGTCTCCCAGCCCTGGGATTGCATTTTTATGTTTGTCACTTGGGTTCTGGGGGATCGAGCTCAGGTCCTTGAGCTTGACTGGCAAGCACAAGTAAGAGACCATAGAAGCTCTCTCTTCAGCTCCCCCCTTTTTTGGCAGGGTCTCATGGAGCCCAGGCTGGCTTCAAACCTGGCAAAGATGGCCTTGAATTCCTGATTCTTCTGCTTCTGCCCCCTCAGTGCTGGAATTATAGTGTGTTTGACCAAATCCAGATAGTACTGGCCTCTTATCTCCAAAAACTTTAGATCCCTCTCTCTCTTGTGGGTTGCACTAGCTCCCTCCAACCAGTACCTACCCTACCCACTGGGCACAAGAAAGGCCCATGGGCCAGTGGAAACCATTCACTCCTGAGGTTCTAAGAACATGGTATTGGGTGGGTGTGCCAGGCAGACCTCTGTTAAAGTCTGAGCTTTGTCTCACAGGGGCTGTGTGATTCTAGACAAGTCACTGCACTTCTCTGTTGTAAGATGGGAATATATAATCCTACATGTAAAAAGCGGTATTTCGGGAGCACTCACAGAGTCTAACTGTGAGTTGGCAGCTAGCTAGAGTTAATGCTTGTGACAGTTAATACTCATTATCGTGATCTGGGACCATTCAGCACACATGCTGCACACATCTGCCAGTCAGTGAGGGAATTTCTAGACTGGATTAACTGAAGTACAGGACCCACCCTAAAGGTAAGAGGTACTATTCTCTGGACTGGAGTCTAGTCTGAAGAAAAAGGAGGAAGTGAGCTGAGCACCAGCATCCCCCTCTCTGCTTCCTGACTGTGATGCCTTGTGTGCAGCTGCCTCATGCTCCTGCCACCATGCCTTTCCCCACCCCTTAGACTGTGAGCTGAACTTTCTTAAGTTACTTTTGTCAGGCATTTTGTCATAGCAACACCACAAGTGACAAATACAGGCTGCTCTCAGGTCCTTCCGAGGGTACCTCATTCAGCCAACACAGAGTAAGGGCCATTTAGAGCTCGGTTAGAAGTGAAAAGTTACCATGTGGACCATGGCCTTGGGATAACGACTTACAGTTCCCCGTTTACTCCTATAGGTGGGTCATGGCTTAACTTAACTCTGGCATCCTGCCATCTAGCAGGCAGGAAATCTCTACCACTTAGACTCCAGGAGGAGGAAATAAATGATGACCCATATTCCTGGGTCATCTGGACACGGCTGGTTACTTGAGAGCATGTGTGAATACACGGCAAATGAGTCCCTTGTGGGCTGCAGGGCAGCATCTGCTGTAGCAAGGCTGGTCAGACAGTGCTCCAGCAGCTCACACTGCAGCCTCACCACAGAGCACTCTTGTTCATGGCTACATCAAGTTCACAGCTACCAGGCTGTGGGCACACAGCTTTTGGCCACTTTCAACTATTGTGCATCTCCCTTGACCTGAGCATCTTCTGGTGTCCACAGGGGCCAAATTCACTTTTTTCTTTGGGACCTAGATCTAAAATGTGAAATACAATGTCTTCTGAGTAACTAGACTTTCACAGTAATACAGCAGAAAAAAATTATAAGTTGTACCTCTGTAAGTTAGGAATCATTTTCAACTTAACTTTTTACAAGATAGCAATTAACTTTAAGAGGTAGCCATATTATCAATCTGTTGTCACATGAATACATGCACCAGGCTTGCTGGAGTGGGCACTGGCACTTCCTGGGTCTCTAGCACTAAATGTTTAAATTAAAACATTAAATTATTTATGTTTAAATATTTAAAATGTGTGTGTGTGTGTGTGTGTGTGTGTGTGTGTGTGTGTGTGTGTGTGTGTGTAGGCAGTAGAGTCAGGAGGTCTTAGTCATCCTCAGCTATAGTGAGTTCAAGGCCAACATGGGCTACATTAACAATGTCACTATCTCATTGTCACAGTTCATATTGGCTGTCAATTTGCATCACCTAGGAGACAAACCTGTGGGTGCATGCGGCAGAGTTTCTGGGTTGGGCAAGTTGAGAAAGGAAGACCCAGCCTAAATAAAATGTAAATAATACCCCATGGACTGGGGTTCTGGATGGAATCAAAAGGAAAAAGCAAGCAGATTCCAGCCTTCATGTCTTTCTGCTTCCTGGCTGTGAATGAAGTGTGACCATCGACCTCACATTCTGGATGCCACGGGCGACTGCACCTTCAAACTGAGCCTGACCACACCTTCTTTAAGATGCTCTGTCAGGTGCTTTGCTGCAGCCAAGAAGTAATTTAGTGCACTTGAGAATGTTCTTATTCTGCAGATGAGAAAACTGAAGTAACAGGAAACCGGCCAGACCCACGTGAGGCTGGGTGTAGCAGTAGACTCCTCTAACCCCAGCCCTCCTACTTTGAGATGGAAGGCAGACAGAGGACAGTCCCTGGAAGCCCACGGGCCAGCAGTGGAGAAAACAGAGAACATGCTTCAAACAAGGCAGAAGTGAGGAATGACTACAGTTGTACTCTGACCTCCACATGCATGTCATTGTATGTGCAAACCCACACTGACATACATAAATACATGCATGTACACATACATCCTACACAAATATCACACAAGCCCAGCATCATACACACATATATGTGTACACATGTGAGTGTAAGAGCTCTTTCTGGGCTACAACCTGTTCCCCCTTTTCCCACATTGTTTCCCTGAAGCCCACAGCCAGGAGAGCAAATCCAGGCACCTCTGAACGCAGCTCTAAGACAGAAGTGCAGAGGCTGCAGGCCCCTCGACCTCCTCCCCTGTGAGGTACTTACTTCAGCAAGTCCTTTTCCTTGTTGAGGTGCTGGAAGAAGGATGGCTCACAGATGAGCTGGTTCTCCTGGCACACTTGCTTGCAGGACTGCCCAGGCTCAGCCAGCTTCACCTGCAAGGCGCTCAGGGGAGGCCACATCACCTGGCCATGGCAGAAGTCCTAGAATGACAGGGAAGCCATCATCAGCTAAGGGACCAAGGACACAATCAGGCAGCAACCAACCACGGGAGACACTGTGCTCAGAAAGAATGATAAAAGGACACATTCTTGGGACAGGTTGTGACCTCTCTAAACACCAGTTTCCAGGGTGAGGATGTGGTCCAGTTAGAAGAATGGGTTTCTAGCATGTGTGAAGCTCTGGGTTCTAACCCCCTGCACTGGATAAACCAGGAGTGGTGATACATACCTGTAATTCTGGCTCTTGAGAGGCAGAGGCAGGAGGACCAGAAGTTCAATGTCATCTTTAGCTACAAAATGAGTTTGAGGCCAGCCTGGGCTAGAGGCTCTGTCTCAAAAACCACACACACACACACACACACACACACACACACACACACACATACACACACACACTTCCTCATTCCCTCTGAGGACCATCTCCAGGGCCATTCCCACCAGCTCTGACCCTTTCTCTTGGATTCTCTAAATACTATACACAGTTAATGCCTGCACTAAGCCATGCGTAGCATAGTCCTGTGGTCTGGATGCTGTTACTAAGGGTAACGGCATGACTGTGTAGACTCACAGGGCATTGAATGGAAGTGCAGTCCATACTAATGGCCACTGTTCTTTGCCATTACAGTGAGTACAAAGCTTGTATATGATAGCTGCCCATCCATTAGGATAGCTGTCACCAACAGAACCAACAGTTGAGAGACATACAGGCATATGTTCTTGCTCCTTAATTTTACTTTTCCTTAAGTTCTCAGGAGCAAATGGGTACCTCTCACAGCCCATAAAAATTACAACAAAGAGAGTTTCAATTCAGCATACATGAAACCTCCTAGTGACTAGACAGCAGGAGAGCTGTATCAACTATTATACTTGTCTCCTTGCTTGCTGTGACTAAATAGCTGACAGAAGCAACCTAAGGGAGAAAGGGTTTGTTTTGGCTCTCCTGGTGGGACAGTCATGGTGGGTGAGGCAGCTGATTGCTCAGCTTGCCTTCTCTCTTTTACCCAGTTCATGGGACAGTGCCACCTATATTCAGAATGGCTCTTCCCTCTTCTGTTAAGCCTTTCTGGAAACACCCTCCTCAACACACCCAGAAGTGTGTTTCCATGGTGATTGTAAATCTAACCGAGTTCACAATCAGATAACCATTTATTACAACAGGCAACCCACAAGGACACCTAGACCAGGATGAACCTGAACTAGAAGGCATGTGAGAATTTCTCTGCTTCTTGAATTTGATGACTCTGATTTGACCATTAATATCCTTAAAGGCCCATGTGTTGAAAGCTTGGTCTCCAATGAAGCACTCCTGGGAGATATTGGAGCCTTTGGGAAGATTAGCGCCTTTAAGATGTTAGGAGCTTGCTTTTGAGGGGGATAATAGGAGTCCCTCCTGTCACTTCCTGTCTTCCCAGTCATGAGTTAAGCAGTTTTTTTATTGTTGTTATTTGTTTAGATTTACTTTTTTTTTTTTTTTTTTTGTGTGTGTGTGTGTGTGTGTGTGTGTGTGTGTGTGTATGTATGTGTGTGTATGTGTGTGTATAGTCCAGAAGAGGGCACTGGATTCACTGAAGTTGTGGTTAGTTTCAGGCAGTTACAAGCAGCCTCAGTGGGGCTGGGGAACTGAACTTGGATCTTCTGCAAGAGCAGCAAGTGCTCTTAACCACCAAGCCTTCTCTGAGTCCCCTAGCTGAGCAGTTTTGCTTTGAGACATGCTTGGCCATGAGTACTGCTTCCCACAAAGCCACAGCAATGAGGCTCTGTCATGGATAGAAACCTTAAACTGAGCTGAAAGAACTCATCCCTGTTCTGAGTTCATCATATTGGGTATGTGCTATAGCTGTGGCTGGATCAGCACCATACTTACATTGGGCTGGGTCAGTGGAAAGCCTGCTAGGCTAAACGGTCAGTTCTGGCTTTTACAACTTCTGTCTCTCTCCTTGGACAGCTGCTGTATCCTTGCACCTGGTGTTTCAGAACAACTACAGAGTTTCCCTTCTCATTCATTCTTACCTTCCTAAAAAGTTAAATTTGAAGTTGGGAAACCAGATGGGCCACCTCTGAAGCCTGATCTGGCTGTGGGCACAGGCCCTGGTTCCATCCACTCCCTCCCTGCTCATCTGTGCTGTGGTGCAACTAACAATGAAGGAGCTTAGGAGAAATGACAAAGGCCTTTAAGTTCCTTGGGAAAGTCGTGTCTGTGTGTCCCACCCCTGGCCAGGGCAGCTTTCACACAGGCCTGGCAGGCATATGGAGAAGCTGGGCTTCACGGATGAATGGTCACCCTGCATCTATTCTAGAGCAGGGCAGGAACGGCTGTAAGGTTTAGACACTGGGAGCTTCCCTTGAGGCTGCACGGTGGAGCTGATGTGACAGCAGCTGTCTTCCCCAGGGCCTTCCCACTCACATGCGTAGCTCAAGTCTGCACTGAACAAAAGGGTCCACAGGTACCTGTCCTTGCCCATCACAGTGGCCTGGCATCCCCTCAGGAGTCTGTTCTAGGGGCCAAAAGGTCCAGGAATAGTAAAAATAGCACCAAAGCCTTAAGCCTAGAAAACCATCCAGACAACTTGAAGGGAACAATTGATCAGAGGAGCACACATTGTCACAGAAAGCATGGCAGAGGGAGGCTGGTCCCCAGTGGGGGACTTCATGGATGCCTTGAAGCTCCCTCCCCACCTGACCCATATAGGAAATGGGGACAGTGGCACCTGCCCTTCATTCCTGCACAGTTTCGAGGATGAAAGGGAGGCGAGATAAGAAAGATGCCGAGGGTAACGGTGCTGCGCACTGCAGTGAGGTTGAGTCACTGGGTCATAATCCACAGCTTATCCACAGCAGCACCTCTTGGCCCTGCTGCTTGCAGGGCACAATGGGAATGCAAGTACCGGAAACCAGTCTCTTCTCACCCTTAGGTGCAATGGCCAGTGGGTGATCAGGAAGCTAGAAGGACGTCTTCTCTTTCACTCACCCACAGCCCAGGATACCAGCAATGAAAGCTGCCTCACTGTCTCATGCCAACTGCTGCTTTGCTTATTCATTTCCTCATTCATTCATTCATTCATTCATTCATTCATTCATTCATTCATTCATACATTCATTCATTCTACAGATCCTTGCTAGGAGATAGGAAAGTGTATGTCCATTCACAACTCTACAAATGGTCAGTAAAGCCCCATGTAGGGCGTCAGAAACAGGAACATGAAGGTGGGCACCTGGCCTTGAAGGTTCAGTGCACACCCTAGCAGTAAAAGGTTGGCACTTCCAAAACTCCAGAACAGCGAACCAGACACCTGCGAACATGGTGAAGGCCTCCTGGGTGCTGGACAGGGCTGGCTCTCCAGGGAGGGAAAGAGTGGTGGAGGCAGCAATCTGAGGCAGCTTCCAGATGATCTGAACTTTTGGGCTGGGTTCTATAGACTGCACCGGAGATAGTGGCTTGCCACTAACATGGCATTCTGCAGTTAATCGGTGTGCAGTAAAGAGCCACCGTATGGGACTGCGTGATTTTGGCTTCCTGGAGGCTTTGATAGGAGTAAAGTAGAAAAAGAGGCTATTCCAACCCAATGAGGCATCTCTGCAGCCAGAAGGAGGGATAAACAGTCATTGCCAATCTGGTTAACAAGCTCACTTGGGGCCCACACCATCTGCATTCCTCTCTCACACTCTTTCTGCCATCAATGCATGTGTTTCTCAGTGTGCTTGGCTATTCTGAAGTCGTCACGCAGTGACTAGAAATCAAGAATTCACCAGCAGAGCTGTCAGTCAAAGCAACACTCTCTCCCTTTCTGTCTCCTGCGCCCTCCCCATGTATACTTCACATGCATACATATATGTGAAGGGCAGAGGCCCACGTCTGATGCCGTTCTTTAGCTGAGATATGGCCTTTTGTGGGGCTCATCAGATAGGCTAGGCTGTGTGTCCAGTGGACCCCAGGCATCCTCCCGTCTCCATATCCCCAGATCTGGGATTACAAGTGCATACTACCAAGCTTAGTTTTTTTCCTCTATGCTGGGGATGGAATTCAGTCCCTCATACCTGTGTGGCAAGCACCAGACTGATTGAGCCATCTCCCCATGCCCCAAAGCATGATGGAGTCCAAGGACTATGAGGGAAACATGGTGCTAGCCCTGTAAAGGAGGCTCAGCAGGAGCATGGAGGAAGAGTGCTTCACCCAGTGCCCAAAGGGCCCAGGAAGACTGGAGGCCTGTTCGTATGAGGGAAGCACTAAGTGGACTGACCTGACCCCTCTTCTGCTATGGCTGAATCAAGTGGGAACAAAAAAGCCGGTGACGAATGCCAAGTGTGTGTGACAGGGTCTTCTCCTTCCAGACCAATTTTCCTTTACTCTGTCTCTCTCTAAGGCCTCTCTCTATAGTCCAGGCTGGTCTTGAACTTGTAGTAATCCACTTGACTCATTCTCTTGGGTGCTTTGGCTAAACCCTGTACATAACATTTCCAAGTCCTTGGTTGACAGGGCTGTTTGGGAAGGTTGTGGGACTTTTAGGGGGTACAGCTTTCCTGGAAGAAGTGGGTCACTGGGGGCAAACTGCGATCCAAAATTTTCCTCCCATGTTCCTTATCTGGTATTGGTCACAGCAATGAGAAGCTAACACAGTGCTCACACATGTCAGTCAGTAGAGCTGACACCAGGGCTGCACATGAATCTACTACATCTCACACTTGACTGCTGGAATACATGCAGGAGAAACTAAAACCCATGCCCATACCAAGATCGCAGTGAATATTCCTCCCAGCACTGCCCACCCCTGCAGTCAAAAGGTGGGGACAATACCAACCAGAAGTGAATAGACACATGGAACTATTATGTATTATGAAGCTCCCTTCAGCAGTAAAAGAGCTAAGTTCTCTCTCATGCCTCCAGACTACTGAAAGAAGCCTGGAGGCTTCCAACTTCTTCCTGTTGGGGTTTTGTTTTGTAACTCAATTATGTAGATCTTGAATGTGAATTCTGTAGCAATTAATGTGATGCAATGTCAACAGGTTTTGTTGAAGAATTAGGTTGGTTCCTATTCTACATTTCATAAAGAAGTAACTGAATTGCAGGTAGCTGGCTTTTTTGCTTTGTGTGTGTGGACTTGCCATAGTGCACAGGGGTCAGAGGACAACTTGTGGGATTGGTTTTCTCCTTCTATCATGTGAGTTGTGATAACTGAACTCGGTAGTGAACTGGCTGGTTTTATGTTATCTTGACACAAGCTAGAGACATCGGAGAGGGGGGAGCCTCAATTGAGAAAAGGCCTCCATGAACTCCTACTATAATGTGTTTTCTTAATTAGTGATCAATGGGGAAGGGACTAGGCCATGGTGGGTGGTGCCATTCCTAGCTAGGCTGCTGGTCCTGGTTTCTATAAGAAAGCAGGCTGAACAAGCAAGCAAGCCATGGGGAACAAGCCAATAAGCAGCATACCTCATGGCCTCTACGTCCAGGTTGCTGCCTGTTTGAGTTCCTGTCCTGGCTTCCCTCAATGCTGGGCTATAATATGGAAGCATAAGTCAAATAAACCCTTTCCTCCCCAAATTGCTTTTTGGTCCTGGTGTTTCAATGCAGCAACAAAGACCCTTACTAAGACAGGTAGTTAGGCTCAGAAGCAAGCACTTTTACTTACTGAGCCATCTTGCTGACCCTGGATTGGGTTTTATGATCTGTAAATTGTGTCTATGAATTGAAAACAATCCTTTTATTGATCATTTTGGAACACTTACATGCTTTGTGCTTTGTAAGGAATATTTTGAACAAAAGACTCCTAGACTTATTTTTTTTTAAATTTTGTTTGTAGTGACATAGGGTCTCTTGTGCAGTATGGCTGGCTCCAAACACAGGAGCCACCTGCTTTAGCCTCTCGAGTGCTGGACATTGGTTTCTGGGTTCCCAGCAAAAGAAGGGCTGCTTGGCCTTGAATACATATTTGCCCACCCTACACAGTGGGTAGGCAGCATCGGCACTGCTTCAGAGAAAAGTAGAAATGGTAGGTAGTCTGATGCAGGCTGTGAACTCAGGCCAGGCCTGCTTGCTACTGCCAACACAGCAGGGAGCAGCAATTTCCACTGTTTCAAGTTAGGGTTCCCCTTTACCTCTTTGTAATGCCTTTTCCTTGCAAACAGCTCTTACTAAGAACATTATGGGATGGGGACTGAGCTGGTACAGAACCTGCCACACATGCACAAAGCTCTGGATTCCATCCGAGGGATGAATACATGGGATATGGTGGTACACACCTGCAATCCCAGCATTTAAGAAAACACAGGAAGATCAGGAGTTCAAGGATACCCGTGACCACATAACAAGTTCAAGGCCAGCCTTGGATACATGAGATGCTGTATCAAACCAAACAACAATGTGACTGTAACTGACCACCTTGTATATGTAAACAGTTTTTTAAAAGTTAGTTTTATTTATTTTGTGTACAGCTGACTGTATGTGTGTGGGTGCATGTGCTACAGTTCATCTGTGGAAGTCTATTATCTCCTTCCACCAGTTGGGTCTTAGGGATCAAACTCAGGTTGCCAAGTTTGGCATCAGGAGTTTTTACCAAATGAGCCAGTGCTCTGGCCACACTCTGTATATTGGAAGATCTTTATAGGAAGCAGAAAATGACCTGTTTTCCTACTCCAGCTGTTTTCTTTCCCCTGAAGGTAAATCCCTAACTTCCCCCAAACAATGCAGAATTGGAACCTTCACAAGCCTGGACTAGTCACAGCTGATCTTCCATCACTGGGGATTTTTACTCTTGGGCTAACTCTCCATCAGCTGGAGCCAGTCCTTCAGAGAGTTCATTTCAAAGACAGTAAGCCATGACAACTGTTTCAGTGCAGCGGGACAGGGCATTGATGGACAAGAGTGAGTATTTCCCTGGACCCAGTTTCTTCCTGTGGAGAGAGGACCCAGCTGGCTGGGTGTGAGGTAGGCTCCCAGCAGTGACTCTTAAACTGTACCCTGAAGCCTGGGGTGATCTTAAAGGCTGTCATTTTAGACTCATCTGGTTCCTACAGCTGTTGGGAGTGTGTGTGTGTGTGTGTGGGGCAATCTTGAAAGTGCCCATGTTCCATGTAGCCCTCGTGGAGGACTCTGGAAGCTGAACTCTGACTAATGAAGGCTGCAGCTTCAGGTGCAAGAACCTTCTCCTCCAAGCCCCAGGCTTCCCACCCCTGCCAGGAGCACCCTCTGTCCCTGCTTGCTGTCCTTTGAAGATACTCTGCAAAAATATAATGAATGTTCCAGGCTCTAAGATGTGAGGCCTGCAGCTAATAGGAGACTTGATCTGACCCAAAGGGGTCTTGGATTCTGTCATGCACTGAGAGAACATCTTGGGTCTGAAAGAGTTCTGAGATAAACTAAAAATAGCCCCCATTATTACTCATTTATGAGGAGTTAGGAGGATGTCTTATAAGAAATGCCCAGAGATGGTTCACTCAGTGAAGTGCATGCCTTCCAAGCATGAGAATCTGATTTTGGTCACCAGAACCCGCTTAAAAAAGCACGTGGATAGTGCCAGCACTGGGGAAGCCAAGCCATGGGACACGTGCAATCCTGGCAAATACATGGGGCTAACATGGCTTTACTCCAGATCTTCAACAAATCCTGACTGTGTGTCTCAGTTCCCACTATGTAGTCACTGACACATCCTGAGCCTTAGAGAGTATACAGACCCCCACCCCGTGATGATCAATACCATCAACTTGGTAGGATCTAGACTCACCTAGAAGACAAAGCTTTGGCATGTCTGTGAGAGAGTTTCTAGACTGGGTAAACTGAAGTGAAAAAGTCCACCCAAAATGTGGTAGACCAAATGAAAAGGAGACAGTGAGCTGAGCACCAGTATCCATCTCTCTGCTTCCCGACTGTGGATATCATGTGACCAGCTGTTTCATGCCTCTGTCTACCCACCCCACCACAACAAACCAGACCCTTGAGCTGTGAGCCAAAATAAAACCTTCCTTCATTTAAGTTGCTCTTGAAGGTTTTTTTGTCACGGCAATGAGAAAAGTGATTAACACAGCCTGTACCAGCAGTGGATGCTACAACTATGCACAGTACCAAATCCATGTGCACCACCTTGCTGATACACCTACGATGAAGCTTAAGTAGACATGACAGGAGACCAATAACTAAAACTAAAGCAGAACGTTAGAACAGTCTACTGCAATAAACATGAGAAGAGTTTCTTCCTCTTGCAAAATATTTTCTTGTACTGAACTGATATTTTCTACTTAGTATTCTGGGATCCTGATTCGTATGGGAAACCAAACCCTTGGAAAGGGAACCCATGGATGAGAAGGGCAGTGTACTGCATGTGTGAGTACACACTGGCACAGATTGTACCAGAGTTATGACAGTGTTGTCCTTTCTGTGTCCTGGGAAGACTGAATGGGATAATGACAAATGCTGAGTGCCCTGTGTGTGATTACATTACAGTATACCACAATAGAGCATGGTGTGTTAAACAGTGCCAACTAACCTGCTCCTCCTCAAGTACGGTGTCAGGCCTTGTTCTCAGTACTTCCTGAGTACTGGCTCATACAATGCTCCTAGGAACATTTTTTTACTAAGGCACAGAGAGCATGAGTAACAAATGCTCACTCCTACAAACGAAAACTCATGGTACTGGGAGTTGGCCCCAGTTGGCTGTCCTGGGAGATGACTCAGTTGCTAAAAATGTTTGTTGTGCAAACATGAGGACCTGAGTTCAAGGGAAAGGCTGGACTTGGAGGTCAGTGCTTGTAATCCCAGCACTGAGATTATGGACACAGGCAGATGTCCAGGGCTCACTGGACAGCCAGTCTAGCCTACGTGGTGAGTTGCAGGCCAAACCTACTTCAAAGCAAAGGGTGATCATCTGTAGGGAGACACTGTAGCCCCGCCTCCTAGGAGCCCTACAGGTGTGCCTGTATATTAGGGTAATGTAAGCGTAGTTAGGAATAACTTTCTTATCGTTTAGAGTTGGGATTGGAAGGAGGTGTTCAAATTGGACACCCTTTCCACATGACTTTAGGACTTAGCTGGAATAGACATAGTTAGGATGTGCAATAGCAGATTATTGTAATCTTCTTGTATTTCACCTTTATGATTGTTAATTTTGGATGTTTTACACTATTAAGTTTTAATCCTCTTTTAGACTAAAAGGGGAATTGTAGGGAGACACTGTAGCCCCGCCTCCTAGGAGCCCTACAGGTGTGCCTGGCTACGCCCGTGAGGGTGTGGTCAGGGGAGGTTCAGGATGATGGGTGGGGGGGTGGGGGGAATTCTTAAGGAGCAGCAGACACGTGGGGAGCCCCTGCTCTCTGGCCTCCCTAGCTTGCTGCCTCTGGGCACACTCTGGCTTGTGCTTCGCCGGTATTACTTAAATAAAGATATTTTAACCTGTAACTTCATGTTATAATCATCACTTAAGGTATGACACCTGAGGTAGTCCTTTGCCTTCTACAGGTATGTGTGCATACACACCATGTGCACTGCATACTTAAATAAGCATGCACACACATACGTGTGCATGGACACTTGCAAATATGTGCACATGCACCTGTGCACACATATGCATTTCAACTCACCCAGCTCCTGTTACCTGCCTCGTCTTCCACAGCCCAGCTGATCAGACACTCTGAGCCCACGCCCCAGAGGCCCAGCTTCCCCTTAGAAATGTCCCAGGCTGGTAACCTACATTTAAGTTTTGACTCTACTGTTTCTATTTTCAGCTCTAAAGCTCTTATCCCCATGGACAAAGGTCCCTTGTTCATCCTTAAACATTGTTTTGCCCTATAAAGAGAACCCCCTATTTCTAGACTGGACAAGAAGTTCAGGTTCCACGGGGGTCCTGGCTTTCTCTATTTCTGGGTCTGGGTTGCATTTGAAGCCCAACATCATAAAGTATCACAATGATAGTTGTACTCTTCACCTCTGAGAGCATATGCCTGGGTTTCACGGGAGGTTTCTTTTGAAAGGAGGCCCAGTTGGAAAACCACTCAAGAGTCCTAACATGTTTAGAGTTGCTGCATTTATACTCTTAAAGTACTGGGAAAGTGCAGACTTGATTCCTGCATTTGTGTGTAAGTATTCATGTGTGTATGAATACATCCAGGTGTGCATATGGAGGCTAGAGGAAATGTCAGATGCCATTACTCAGCTCTGCCCACCTTGTTTGTTTTAAGATCATCTCTCACTGGCCTGGAGCTTCCCAACTCCCATAGGCTGGCTGGCCAGTGAACCCCAGGGGTTGCCTGTTTTCACTTCCCTGACCCTGAGATTACAAGTGTGTGATTCATGCCTGGCTTTTAAAATGTGGTTTCTGGGACTCAACTCAGATCCTCACACTTGCAAGGCAAGCACTTCACTGACTGGGCTATCTTTCCAGACCCTAATCCTTCCTTTTTTGGGGAGGGATGAGGGGTGAGAAATGAAAGGTAGAAAGAGAGCCACTTGTCTGCTCTTCACCTTTCCTGAGTCTTCAAGGTTTTCTGCATCTGCTCAAGGTACAAGCCAGTGGTCAGAGAGGACCGCATCTTGACCACTCAAATGTCTTATTCTCAGTGTCCATATAATCTTTCATTGTCATAAAGATCATATAGTAAGGAAGACTGGCTCCCTTGGGAGACCAGGACAGTGAGACATTTTAAAATAACAGCAAGTCATCATAGAGCCACCTGAAACTTTCAGGCAAATAACCACAGAAGTGCACCACGTGAGAGCTGGGAAACAGAAAATGGGACACGGCAAAGACAGACAGACAGACTTCTGATGGGCCTTACCTGCTTCTCTATGAACGCGTTGATTCTCTGCAGCATCCCTTCACATGTGAACTCATACGGCATATACGGCTCAATCTGCAGAAACAGGAAGGCACTGTGAAAGAGGCCACAGGGCATGAGCTCTTACTGATTCTCCACTGACTCACACAGATGCCCACACCTGAGCGGGAGCCTTGGCAGGTGCTAAAGCTACATACCCGGAACTGGTCAGGGCTTGGGCCTTATTGTTTTCTTCTCTAGACCCTGAACAATCTACCTTCCCTAAGTTGCAGACACCTGATGTATTAGAGCGGCAAGAAAAAAACAAAAAACAAAAAACCATCTCTGTTAAGCTGTGGTGAGGGCACATGGTGGGAAACTTGTTGGGTAGTGTAAAGTACATAGTAGACCTTCAGAGAGGTGGATATTATCCCATGCTAGCAGGTAGGCCATGTGGTGTAAAGGCTGTGGTTCACCAGCCTTTCAGGGCTAGGTGGTTGTACTGCGTGCAGGGATTTAGCCAACATGTGCTGAATGAATACACGGTCACTACTCTGAGGAAGGTATGGAGAAATGGCTGTAGCAGAAGATGAGAATGTATTCAGAGAACTCCTGTTGCAAAAACAAGGGGCGAGGTGCTACAACCGAGGAACTCGGCTAGAGGCCCTGGGAGGGCTGAGATGGTGTTTCCCCTCCCCCCGAGACAATGTCTTATATAGCATAGGCTGGTGGCCTTGCTACAAAGGTGAGGTGACCTTGAACTTCCAATCCTCCTGTCTTTATCTCCTGAGTGCAGGAGTCAGACATGTTCTACCACACGTGGGCTATTTGGTACCAGGGGATGGAACCTAGGACTTCATTCATGCTAGACAAGTATTTTTCCAACTGAGGTGCATCCCTTAGCCAGAGTGTGAACTACGATGTGAAAAGACACGGGACTGGAAGCTGGGAGACAAGGTACAAAGGGACAGCTGGGAGACAGCAGCACAAAGGCCTCACGATTCCTATACGGGGCTTACACTATCTTCGGAGGGGACAGGAAACCCTAGGAGGTCATGGGGTGAGGGAGGGGAGGTGACAGCTGAGATGGCGCTGGGCTCTGCTACACAGCATTGACTGGCACACTAACACCAGTGTCTTCAGGGTCACACGAATGGGAAGTGGAGATCACCTGTGAGAGGAAGTCACCAGCAATCCATCTATATGGAGCCCAACGGTATTGTTGGTGATAGGACAAATAATCACCTTCAGTAGTTCCTTCTTGAGCCTTCAATTACCTGTCTCCTCATAGCACACATATACCAACAGTAATAACCAAAGGGGAAGGTGCTTGAGAGAAGAAGTAAAGGGCCCACTGTGCCTCAGAGCTGCAACAGAACTCCTGGGCAAACTAAAGTCCTATGGGATGGTAGACTTCCCATGTGGTGGCCAGCCTCATCCAAGGTAGACATCCCTTGTGTTCCCAGAATGGCTTGGAGGGTGCTCTGTATACAACAGGTGCTTAATCAATGCTTACTGAATTGATCAGAAAGGTCTAGAATGGTTACTTTAGCAAGATTCTACCTAATGTTTGGATAGAAAAAATAAACAGCATCACCGTAGAAAACTTCAAGACGGGGGAGATGGCTCGGCTGCTTGCTGTGTAAGCATGAGAACCGAGTGCCGATCTGCAGCATCCCTGTGAAAACCGGGTGGGGTGGGTCATGTCTGCAATCTTGGTGCTGGAGGTGGAGACAGGTGATTCCCTGGGCTCACTGGCCAGCCTGCCAGGCCAACTCAATGAGCTTTAGGTTTAGTGAAAGACCATGTCTCAAGAAAAATAACCACGTGGGATACCATAGAGAAGATACATGCATGCGAATGCACGTGTAATGCCCACATGCCCAAAGGAACATGTATAACCACACACACACACACATGCACGTGCGAGATCTCGTGCGCTCATACCAAAACAATTTTATCAACTTTACCCATTGTGTAAGGTAACACAAACAATCCAATTTTGCAAATCTCTCCAATGACATGGGTAGATCACATAAGTATGAGTCAAGCCAAACCCTTCATGCCTGGTACCCAGGAACACAGAAGGCCTGTCAGTAGGGTCTGCAAGACCCAAACCCACATCTGCCACCAGCTGTTTTGTATCTCACAGAGCTTCCTTGAAATCCTTAGACCAGATGCTAGGCTATGGTCTGAGTCTGACTCATGAGGCAAGCTCTGTTTACTGAAAGCAAGGGACTGCAACATTCTGCATGAGTTCCAGGTCACAGGTCTAATACAGGCAAGCAGGAAAAAAACAAAAACATAAACAAAAAAACAAAACAAAACCAAAAACAAAAGCAGCAACCTTCTGGTTTAAGATGGCTTTCACGGCATCCTCTACTTCCTCTCGATTGTTCAGATCCACGGTCCAGACGTGTGGCCGGCCGATGAAGACTTCTGCATAAGGGTGCTGAGACGTCAGCTGGAAGAAAGAAGATATTCTGTATCTTAGTCTCACACGTGCAGGACTGTGCAGATAAAGCTCTGGGCTAGACAAAAGCACTCTGTCTTTATGAGTCGAGTTGGACTTAAACAGGAGATAAGGCATTCTTGTTCTTCCTGTAGCAATCAAAACCTAAACTAAGAACAGGCAGATAAAAATAGTGATAGGCGGAACTTTTGAAGCTCATTGGAAATAAAGCAATGTTATAACAAAGAGGCTCCGGCAGGTGGTGCTGGTTTGAACTCAGGCTTCTGTAAATGAGTGTTGCCTTATCACTAAGCGGGGCCTGACAGGATCTAACTTCTGGGCATGCCTGTAAGGGAGTTTCTAGATCATGTTGATTCAGGTGGGATGAGCCACCCAAATGTGGACAGCACCATTCAATGGGCCAAGGTCCTGGACTGAATAAACAGGAGAAAGTGAGCTGAGCACCAGCATCCATCTCTCTGCTTCCTGTGGGTGTCACGTGACCAGCTGCCTCTTGCTCCTGCTGCAATGCCTTCCCTACCAAGAGATACTGCACCCCTGAAATTTGAGCCAAAGTAACTCTTCCTTCCTTAAGCTGCCTTTTGTCAGTCACCATGTCACAACAATGAGGGACATAGCTAATGCACCCCTGTAGTTATCCTGGGCTCTTAAGGACTACTTATTCTCAGCCAAAATTACCTCCATTAATTTAGTATCTATTCTCCAGGTTAGCATGGATAGGTCATCACAGAAAATCACAATAAAGACCAAAGCCATAAGCCAGGCATGCCTGTGATTTCTTTACTTGCCAGGTTGACACAGGAAAGCACAAATTCCAGGCCCGCCTGGGACTACAGTTAAACCCAGTTTCAAGCTAACAAACAAACAAATGAGCAGATGCTGGAAAATCACACAGACATGAGTAACAGTGCATATAGGGGTGACAGCAGGGAAATTATGCCACTAGAAGAACGCAGAAGTTTTCAAATAGTTTCAGAAATAATCACAGAGACACCAGAACATGAAGTTCATTGATTTTAAAATGTCTATGTATGGGCACATCTAAGTGCGTAGATGCACAGGTGCAGACAGCCACCTACTGAAACCAGAAAAGGTTTCAAGATCCCTGAATCCGAAGTTACAGGCAGTTAGCTATGAGCTGCTTGACCTGGGTGCCAGGAACCAAACGTTAATCCTCTATAAGAGGAGCATGTGTTCCTAACCACTGAGCCATCCCTCTAGTCCCAGAACATAAGATTTAGAAAGACAATTTAGAATCAGAAAAGCCAGGAGTGGATCTCCCTTCTAAAGCTTTTAAGATTCCAGTAGCCAGGACAGATGAGATAGCTCTGTAGGTGAGGGCACTTGGGGACAGGACTGATGATGACCTGATTTTAATCCCACATGCTTGAAGAGGGCTGACTCCTGCAATTTGTTCTCTAACCCCTACAAGTGTACTGTGGCACAAGGATGCTCCCTCCTTAAAGAATAAATGTGGAAAAAAGTGGCTAAAGGAGGCTGGGGAGTTGGTGGAGTGCCTGACCTCCCTCAATGCCCCCGGGTTTCATTCCAGAACTATATAAAACCAGGTGCACTGGAGCATGCCTGTCATCCCAGTGCTCAGGAGGTGAAGGCAGGAGTCATCCTTATGTACAGTTGGTTTGAAGCCAGTCTGCAGTCTGTGCTACGTGAGGCCTTGTGTCAAAAACAACAACAACAACAACAACAACAACAACAACAAAATGTGTAGCCAAAGAAACCAAGCATGTACACGTCCGTATCTGGGCTACTCTGAGCTCTTCAAAGGTCTACTCTTGCTCTTTTCTTCCTGGGGTCTTCTTATACCTATTTAAGACAGTGGGTAAAGAAAAACCTTGTACACATTTGTGGAAACATTGCAGGTGAGGACCAAGGATATATGGTGATAACATCAGGACAGCTGTGCACAAGGAAGACTTGTCATTTCCCAAGGAACATTAATTAATTAGTTAATTGATAGATTAAGATTGAATAGATTAAGCATGTTTTTTTTTTTTTTTTTTAACCACCTGATACATCACCAGCCCAGACATCGTGCACATGTCTTCCTGGGGTTTCATGTGGATTCATGGAAAAGAATCCTTAGAGGCCATCTGAGTGCACATTGAATTGTCCAGGGCTATAATTATAGTGTACATCATATATAGCAAAAAATATCTTTTTTTTAAGATAAAATCTTATGTAGTCCTGGCTGCAGCTTCTAACTCATTAGGTAGATGAAGATGACCTTGGCCTTCTGATCTTCCTACCTCCACCTCTAGACTGCTGGCATGATGAGCTTGGACCACTCTGCTTGGCTTATGCAGTGCTCGGGAAGGGATCCAGTGCCTCCTGCAAGTGGGGTAGACATTCCCTGTGCCTTCTACTGGTTTATTTGAGACTTCATCCACGAACAGTCACCATTTCAGAAAAATGGCACAGCAACATCAATGTCACTGTGGGTATTATCCTCCAGTAAAACACTCGTCCATGGGTAGATGTCGCATTAATGACAGCTGTGTATATGTGTGTGATATGTACACAGATTATACTCAGCTCTCTTTTCATAAAGTCAAACATAAGAAAATAAGGTCAGCAGTGCTTGGCTGAATGTTTTCTCCCCTTTAAATACAACTGTTTATTGTAAGGTGGAACCAGACAGCCCATCTTTTACAATAACTTTTAGTACATAAAACTGCATGAAATACCTATTCTCTTCCTAAAAATTACTTTTTACATTTTGTTTTACATATTATAAATTTTAAAAAATGATCTATAAGGCGAGTTCTATTACTTGCCAACTTAACTTCTAGAGAGAAAATAAGTTCTATTTATTCTTTACTTATTAATTTACTAGTTTCTTCACTCAGGCACTCATTAACTGTATGTCTGTATGGCGCAGGTGCAAGCCCTTGTGCATGTGCAGAGGCCAGGGGAAGACACTGGGTACCTTCTGTGCTCCTCTTTGCCTTATTCATGTGAGACAGCTCTTTCTCTGACCCTGTGCTCAGTTGTTAGCTAGACTGGCAGACCAGCAAGCCCCGGTGATCATTGGTCTCCACTACCCCATCACAGCTGTTACAGGTGCTGGAGGCAATGCTTGGCTTGGATGTTGGTGCTCAGGATCCAAGCCCGGGGAGTGCCTGTTCAGCAAGTGACCAATCGCCGCAGCTGGAAAAAGCATCCTAACGTATTTGCTACAAGAGCTGCCGTTGCTAATGCTATGACTTTTGCTTCCCAGGCCAGCCTGGCTCTCTTGTTTTTCCCTTTTCCTTCCAATTCCATAAATACATAGACACTTAGAGAACTACAAAGCTGATTAGCTGATTAGCACCCACCATCTCTTCATCACCAGGCTTGGCAAGCCCTGTTTGGGGCAAGAAGCTAGGAGCACAAGGCCCTGGGAAAGCTTCCTGTAAATTACAAAACCTTGCAGTCCCGAGGCCTTTCTTGGTTTCTGTGCATGCTCCCACTTCTGTCACAGCCCTTGATTTTCAGGCTCTTTGGTCAGTGCTGGAGACTTTTGCAGGCCCACAGAGCCATGGAAGCCTTATTTGTCAATACATTTTTTTTTTTTTTTGTATAAAATACTTTGATTCAATACCAACCCACAAGGTCTTTGGTTGGGACAGACAGCGGGCTAATCCCCAGCTCATATATTACTTAGCAGGCTTCCCATACATCACAAGGATTCCAAGCTGAGTTCAAATCTAGATCCTTCAGCAACAGAACAGCTTTATGCTTGTTTGTTTGTGTTTGTGTGTATGAGTGTGTACATGTGTGTAGAGGCCAGAGGTCAATCTTGGGTGTCATTCCTCTAGACCCTTATAGACTTTTACTTGGAGACAGGGTCTTTCACTGACTATGAACCCATAAATCAACCTAGGCTGGTTGGCCAAAGAATCCCAGGCATCTACTTGTCTCTGCCTCATTAGCACTGGGATTACAAGTGTACACTACCACAGCCAGCTTTTTACCTTTGTTTTGAGGACTGAACTCAAGGCCTCCAAGCCTTTTATATCAACTGAGCTGTCTTCCCATTCCAATTCAGTATCTTTGAGCAAAAAGGGAAAGCATCTTAGAGAACACCACTAAATTCTTAAGAAAAAAATGAACAAAGCTGAAGGCAAGGATGTAATGACTTCACTAGACCCAAGATAAAATGATAAATGGGTGTTTATTGAGGAACACTTATACAGAAAAATACAAAGAACCGTGGGAGCTTGTCTCTGTCCTTCCTACTGTTTGTCACCTGACCCACCAGAAAGAGCGAGCAGAAGCCACACCTGAAGCTTCCCTCCTTCCACTTCCTGCTGCCTGAAGCCACACCCAAAGGGATGTGGCCACTGTTACAGGTTCACAGACATGACACCTTAAAAAAAAATCATTTCCTGGGCGTTGGTGGCGCACTCCTTTAATCCCAGCACTCGGGAGGCAGAGGCAGGCAGATCTCTGTGAGTTTGAGGCCAGCCTGGTCTCCAGAGTGAGTGCCAGGATAGGCTCCAAAGCTACACAGAGAAACCCTGTCTCGAACTCCCCCAAATCATTTCCTAAAATTTACATACATACAATTGTAGGCATGTACACACACACACACACACACACACACACACACAAATATCCCATGGCTGCATTTATGCCATGTTAGACCTTTTGAGAGAGTGGGCAGACTGTCACATCATTTCTGCTTTGTGGCCACGAGAACAAGCTAATTAGTCCACCTACTGCTAAAATTTCAACTGCCAGCAATGTCACCATCGAGTCATTTACATAGTAGTGCAGGTTCCCCCCTCCTTTTAAGGCCCCTGCTTATTTACAAGGCTACCCTAAGCACTTAGCAAACACACAAGGCTGAGCCATTGCTGTTTTATTCGTTTGCATTTGCTGAGGGTTACTTAATTTTACGAGTGAGGCATTTTTGATTCATTAGCCCTCTCAGAACTCTGTGTTCCTCCTTGTTAATTTATTGAGGATGATCTGATCTCAGCCACTTGAGTGTGTATCTGTCAGTAGATTTACTGGGGCATCCTCTGGACAAGCAGCATCTTGGGAAATATGAGAGGCGACTTCAGAACCACGATAGTACCTCCAAGGAGATTCCACACTCCCTTTACGGGAATCTATTCATATGCTCCCCAATATAAAGATAAAAAATCTAATTTATATTAAAGTATAATGAAGCAACTCCATTCCTTAAGGCATTCTGGGGCTTTTCTTCCCTGCTCTGAGCAGACAATGCACTCTGAAAATTTGGTCTGATGCAAAAATAAAAACAAAGCTAAACTCAAATTTAGAAAACTCAGTTTTTTCCCTTTTCTTCAAGTGAAGGCCAAGAGAAATAGAGACAAATGCCCTTGACCAATGTTTGTGTGTGCAGGGTAGTTTAACAGAAGGGTCTAATGGACACAAAGACAGTATAGTAGCATGTGAATTTGGGTTAAAGTTTCCCATTTGCTGAGGTAAGAGAGATCATTTTTAAGGATCTCTCTCTCTCTCTCTCTTTCTGTGTGTGTGTGTGTGTGTGTGTGTGTGTGTGTGTGTGTGTGTGTGAGAGAGAGAGAGAGAGAGAGAGGGAGAGAGAGAGAGAGAGAGAGAGCTTTCTTGTTTACTCTCCATCTATTTTTGGAGATAGGATCTCTTAATGAACCCGAGCTTGCCAATTCCCTGGCCAGTAAGCTCCAGGGATCCTGTCTGCCTCCCTATGTTGGTGGTATATGCCACCATTCCTGAATTTCTCTATGTATGTATGTATGTATGTATGTATGTATGTATGTATGTATCTTTCTATCTATCTATCTATCTATCTATCTATCTATCTATCTATCTATCTATCTAATATGTGTGAGTACCTGCATGTATGTATGTGTACTGAGTACCCATACCTGGTACGTAAAGAGGCTAGAGAAGGCATGGGTTCCCTGGAACTGGAGTTACAGGTGTTGATGAGCCACTGGATGTAGGTGCTGGGAAATGAATTACAGTCCTCTGCAAGAGCAACAAGTACTTTAACCACTGAGCATCTCCCCAGCTCCCTCTAGAGCAGTGGTCCTCACCTTTTCTTATGTGGCAACTCTTTAATACAGTTCCTCATGTGGTGGTGAACCCCCTTCATAAAACTATTTCATTGCTACTTCCTAACTGTAATTTTGCTATTGTTATGAATCATAATGTAAATATCTGATATGCAGGATATGTGATCCTGTGGGGCTTGAGCCCAAAGGTTGAGAACCGTTGCTCAGAGGTTTTAGATTTAGAGATCTGCAGACCTGTTGGCAGCTCTTTCCCAATTAAAGGCATCCTTGGTTAAGGAGATGTGGGGGCTTTTGAGAGCTGTGAAAGCAGGGCATATGTCTCTTTTTGCCATGAGATCAAGGTCACCACTCCCTCTCAAAGCTGTTAGATGTTCCTCTCCTGCATGAGGCAAACTAACCTCAGCTCTCCCTTGTTCATCACTCTATAAGTTCCTTCTTCTTCTATTTAAAGCCCACCCCGTTCCGTTAACACGGAACATTCTTCCTTTGTACAACTTGAAGGTAACACCCCTCTTTCATCCACTTAGCTTTTACTTTGGTCTCAAGCATTTCAGATTGACCTTGAACTTGCTGTATAGCTGATGATGACTTTGAACTTTCTTACTTTCCTGCCTCTACTTCCAAAGTGCAGGTATTACAGCTGTGAGCCACCACACCTATTTCATGAGGTGTTGGAGATGGAACCTAGGGTTCTGCACGCCAGACAAGTGCTGTACCAGCTAGGCCACATCCCCAACCCCACTCTGCTCTCTCTGGATATTATACAATGGTGCAGAGCTGTCTTCTGATGCTTCCATATCAGATAAATGGGAAACACTTTGCTGAACTCCCCCAGGATGGCAGCTAGTACCACAGGCTGTTGTGTGAATGGGCTCAGCTTCTGCCCACTCCCTCTGGCATCTCGGCCTCCTGTGGGAATACTGGGCTCAGGGAATTGTCTGGATGAGGTCACATGAGGAGCCACTGATGCCAGTATTCCAGACTCTCTCGTGGTCTCACTAAAGGGCTGATAGAATCATCCCTTGCAGGTGCTCCAAGGTCTCTCCTCTCCTTATGCCACAGAGAATGAGTGCCCTTCCCAGCTTCAGCACAGTCACGTGATTAGATGATGGTAAATCACAGGGGACAATGGGCACTACCTTAATATTGGCTGATGTGAGCATGTGACATCATTCCCTGGGCATGGGGTAGAATGTGTTCACGAGTGTCCTCTTTGTGTGTGTGTGTGTGTGTGTGTGTGTGTGTGTGTGTGTGTGTGTGTGTGTGTGATAGAGACAGAGAGAGCATGTATACATGTGTGTACATGTATGTGCATGTTGGAGGCCAGAGATCAACCTCAGATTATTCCTCATGGGCCATACCTCTTGTTCTTTGGAATAGGATTTCTTCCCAGCCTGGAACAAGCCAGTCAAAGCCATCTCCTTCCCCATAGTCCTAGGATTAAAAGTGAGTGCTACCATGCCTAGGGTGTTTTTACATCTCTTCTAGGGACTGAATACAGGTCCTCCTGCTTGTGTAGCAAGCACATTACCTATTGAAGCTATTTCCATAGCTCCAACTTTTAAAGTTTTTACACATCAAGTTACCAACAAATAAAATAAGAGAAAATATTTTCAAATTATGTCTGATAAAGGATTAATACCCTAAATACCTAAGGAACCTCTACCATTCAAAAACAAAAACCCCTCAACATACCCCAATTAAAAACAGGCAAAGTATTGGGTGGTGGTGGCGGCGCACGCCTGTAATCCCAGCACTCCGGAGGTAGAGGCAGGTGGATCTCTGTGAGTTTGAGGCCAGCCTGGTCTACATAGCGAGTTCCAGGACAGCCAGGGATACACAGAGAGATCCTCTCTCTAAAAACAAACAAACAAACAAACAAACAAACAGGGGCAACATATCTAAATAGACATTTTATAAAGACTTCCAAAGAACAAACCGGGGTGGGTGGGGTGTGGTGGGGAGGGAAGAAATGCCTTGAAGCACTATGGGACAGAAGTTCAGGAAAGTGTCCCAAAGGGTTAAAAAGCAACAGATTTGAGAAATGAATGTTCTAGAAACAGTTGCTGCTGTGTCACCCTAGGCTTATCCACCACTGTGATTTCTCAGCCAAAGGCCCTGAGGGATCCTGCTGTAATGTCCCCATGCATGAGTGGCTAGGAGAGTCACTGATTGCTCAGAAATAACACATAGGCCAATCTCATGGTTTCTTGCACACACCTGTGTCTGCCCAGATGCAGCATCCTCCCACCTTTGCCACATGGATCACCCACACTGTGCTGTAAAATGACTTCTGTTTATCGCCCCAAAGGAATCCTAGCCATGCTCTGTGGTGATTCATCTCCCACTGCAGGTTTCATCTGCAGAGGCAAATGGAACAAGGCTCGGGTCCTGTGACAGGCTCTAACAATGAAGGGATGGTGTGACAGCGTGGTGCCTGCTGAGGGTGGGCTAAAAACTGAGAACAACCCTGTAACTATGATGTCTTATCTTTAGGGGCTGATGCTCTCTCTCTCTCTCTCTCTCTCTCTCTCTCTCTCTCTCTCTCTCTCTCTCTCTCTCTCTCTGTGTGTGTGTGTGTGTGTACCTGTGGAGGCCACAGGTCTCCTATCTTTTTACAGAGTTCTGGGGGATTTAACATGTATGGCAAGCACTTTATTGACTAAGCCATCTCTCCAACTCTGAGGCTGATGTTCTCTGTGAACAGTCACTGGTTACCATTTCTTCTTTACACTTCACTACGTGCAATGGAGAGGCGAGTGAGTGCTCCCAGTGGCCTCCTCATTTCAGCTGTCAGCTGTGGTTAGAAGACTAGAAAGAACACCCATCGTGCTCATTAAAAAATAGAGTTGGCGTGGGGGCTGGAGAGTTGACTTAGATGATAGGAGCTTGCTGGGTAAACATGAGGACCTGAGCATGAATCCTTGGCACATATAGAAAAAACTGGGTGGGCATGGCAGCCTGCTTTTAATCATAGAGCCTAAGAGGTGAGTCAGGGGATCCCAGGGCAAACTGGAGTAGTCAAATCAGTGAGCTCTGAGTTCAGTGACGGACTCTGCCTTAGTGAATGAAGTGAAAGAGGGGAGGGAAACCCACTTCACCCTCTGGCCTCTACAAACATGCCTGCACACGTGTGCACACCTGCATGTGCACATGCACACACATATGCCACCCACCCATATACACACAAACACAAAAGCATAGAAGAAAGCAGAATGCTCTGGAGACTCACCTCTCTCAGGGTCGGCTTGCCAATGAAGAAGTCTGTATTTTTGCTGCTCTTGGGAGGGCTGAACTTGGGGTTCAGGAAAGCACATCCATTTGCAATGGCCTCTAGGGGAGCTGGACCCTCATAAGGGAATCCCAGCCCAACAAACAGCTGTAAGACAGGAAAACACATCACATGAATATATCAGTCACATGAACATAATATATCACTCAGTTCCTGTGGTCTGTTTCTGTGGATGCCTCTGTCATTCTGCAAGGGTCTTAGATCTTGAGGCCGGTGGCTTGGGACAAAGTGAAGGGACTTCTAATAGGATCTGCAGATTAGTATGTGCAAAATAGAAGGTGCATTAGACTTGCCTTGTGCCCATCTCCTTTCCTGGTATGAAAGTAAAGAAGAGTTGGAGGCTGTAGGGGTAGAGAGGGTGGGAGTAGGAACCCAAAACCAGCAGTAAACCCAAGACCCAATAATTGTCCTTCTGTCACTCAGCGGGAGACATAACTGCAAGAACACTTGCTTAACTAAACAGAAGGCTGCTTCACTCAAGCAGGGAACAATGGGCCCTTTCAGGAACTCTGGGGCCCAGGGGCAGAAAGGTCACTTGGTGGTTTGATTACAATTCAAATAAAACTGCTTTCAAACTTGGGAGGTCAGTAAACACAAGTTTTATGACGGTGTTTTCACTGGGGACACCAGCAGCTGGCAGGCTTTGTTTTTTCCTCTTTGGGAGTAGAAATTGCAAAGTCTGCAATTCCCAACTTCCCTCCCCGCTAGCAAACCTTGACTTTCCCTAGATAGACAGTAGATGGCAGCAGAAACAAGCTAAAGGTCCTTAGAGAGCCCTCAGTGGCTGGAGCTGCTGGGACAATGAGATGTGACCATGGGTCAGTGGACCCAAAAATGCAACAGTCTTTGTGTAAACTAGGTGTGGGGATACAGTGCCGTGCATGCGTGGCTGTTGCCAGGCGGGGCTTAATCCTGATTCTCTCTGCCCACTTGTAGAAACCAAGTCTGAAAAGGCTTCAGAGGCACACATCAAATGACAAGGAGACAGGATGCTTCGTGCCTGGTGGGAGTAGGGTAGGATGGAGGATGTTGGGTTCCTTGTGCATTTGTGTTCAGAAATACCCAGGTCATTTCCCCCAAGAAGTGTAGTCATCCAGGCAGGAATGCAGAGATTCTAAAGAGATGGTAAGGCCCCTCCCTCTGGATGTCAGACACTGAAACAATGAGCCCCAAGGAATTGGAATTTCTCTTTAGTTTCCCACTGAAAGAAAAGAAATGCCAAAGCCTGGTGTCATCCAGAGAGGAACCTGTCTCCCAGAAAGAGACTTCACACACACTGACAACTTGTCAGTCAACCTTGCAGGAGAGACGAGCTGGACAATGATGGGTCAGTGATGGGCTGAACCACACCTTAAACAGGCCTGCTTATTGATGAATATCTCTTCTCTGATTAAACCTAAGCCTTGTGTCAGGACCCCAAAGATAACGTGGCAGTCACTAGACCTCTTTGTTCTCTTGCTAGTGTGGCCACAATTAAGCAACTCTCTTTTCTCAGTTCTCCACTATCTCTGGTCTCTTTAATCCATCCACTGAGGAAAGATGGCTGAATCTACCTGGCATGTCAGGGCTGCCACAGCCCAGACCTGAGCCTAACAACCCACTAACAGCTGGGAACACAGGACAGCATCAGGCATCCCAACTCTTTTTAACTTTGAGAAGAAAATGCCAGCAGATACAGACAGGCTCTTGGCAGGTTTAACCAGAGCTGTCAAAAGAAGCCCACAGTATTTCTTGACCTCTGAAAATGAGAGTTTTCCAAGAAGTGCTGGTGCCCTCCTCAACTCTACATTGTCAAAAACAACTTTGGAAGAAATGGGAGCAGCGAATGCTTATCCATTTAAACAGAGAATCTTGGGGGTGGGTATCTCCTTTAGATCAACCAACTGAACCTACAATTACAGGATTAGAGGCTATTGTTTGATGAACTTGAATGTGACCTAAACTTAATTATATCAATAATAATTTGCACGAACAATTATGCCCTACTGGAATCAGAATATCTCGGTAGACACGTAGGGGCTGGGGAGATGGCTTGGTGCTGTGTAAGCATCAGAACCTAACTCAGATCCCCAGAACCCACACAAACTGGATGCAGTAGCACTCAGCTGCAATCCCAGGCTCCTACAGTGTGGCTGGAGGCAAAAAGAGGAGACTCCTTAGGATCCTGAAGGTCAGCTAGTTGGGATTACACAATGGTGAACAACAATGACCCTGTCTCAGACATGGTTGAAGGTGAGGATGGATAGCTGAGGTTTTTGTCTGATTTCAATATGCAGACTGTGGCATTCATGTACCTGTACTCATAGATATGAACACACACACACACACACACACACACACACACACACACACACACACACCCCATATATATACACAGATGAAATAATAAACACTTTGGACTAATTCTCCCAAGCCTTACTCACTATCTTCCAAGGACAATTACACCACAAGCAAATACCATACCATTTGCCCTCCCCTCCCCTCCCCTTCCTTCCTTCCTTCCTTCCTTCCTTTTTGTTTTTGTTTTTCAAGACGGTTTCTCTGCATGGCCCTAGAATTCCCTATGTAGACCAGGCTGGTCTCGAACTCACAGAGATCCACCAGCCTCTGCCTCCCGAGTGCTGGGATTACAGGCCTGCACCACCACTGCCCAGCTACCACACCATTTTTTTTGGAAATGAGTTTTCTTGTCACACTAATTAAGATGACAGGAAATGACACATGACTTTGAAACAGTGAAGTAACAGTTTTCTGCCAGCTGCCAGTAAGCTATTTTTCTCTTGGTTCCTGTGTACTCAATTACCTGTGACAGCACAATGAAGCACATGTATGAAGGTCACATGGCACACCTAAGGGTTGAATGACAATAATCCAGATAGAGAAAACTCACCATCTCCAACCAAAGGCTTCTGCCACCACACACCTCACCATGCTAACCTGCTTTTTCTATTGATCCATCACTATGTCTACATACGGCCCTCCCTCTCTCCCTACCCCTGTCTCCCCCTCCCTGACTTCTTTCTTTCTGAGAACTTCATGTTATTTCCACTCCATCCCTTAGAGTTCTTCACTAGGAAAAGGAGAAACACAAGACAAGAAAGCATTCATGGACTGGGGCCCAGTGGGTAACAGCACTTGCCCTGTAAGATAAAAATCTGGGTGTGGTCACATGTTCCTGTAACCCCTGTACTGTGTGAGATGGAGGAAGACTTGGAGATTTGCTGGCTCCTAGCCTAACTCCAGGTTCAGTTAAGAGACCCTGCCTCTAGGGAATAAACCCAAGTGTGACAGTGCAGGACTCTGCTGTCTTCCTCCAGCCTCAGCACAAATTCACTTGGGTGTACACACCTGTATACATATGTGTGCATGTATATAAGTATATATGTACACCTAGACACACATACAAAAATCAGGTAAAAGAAAACATTCAGTGCTAAGGTTTAACTCCTCCAGGGAAAACTGGCCACACTGTATAGGCTTAAGTCTGCCTTTCAGAAGGCCAGAGTTTAACAAGGAGTCTAGATGTCAGACATCTCCATGGTCACAACTCCTACTCCACCAGTGAGTGTTTCTAAACAGAAAGGTCACACTCTCCAAACTAAAGTGATAAGGAAGATCAGACAAAGGAGCCTGTGCTATATTCATGGCAAGGATTGGGACACCCTGACACAGTCACCAAGATACCTTTCTCTGCTTTGAAAGAGAAAAGAATTGTTTTAACTCTTAAGTGAGTTAATGAAAATTCCGTCAACCACTTCTGGGCCTGGCCATCTTCATTCTCTTCTATTGTGTATGTACATGCACATGTGTGTGCATTTGTGTGTGGAAGTCAGAGGTCAACTTTGGATGTCTTCCTCAGTTGTTCTCTACATTTTTTTCTCGCCTCTTTGGCTAGGCCAGCCAGCCAATGAGCCCCAGGGAGCCAATGGCCTCTACTTCCCGTGTTGGGACCAAAATGAATACCACTATAATCAGTGTTTTAGATGTGGATTTTGGGGATCAAACTCAGGTCTTCACTATTTGGTGGCAAGCATTTTACCCACAATCACCTCAGCCCCAGTCACTTTATTTAATTAATTATTATAAAGGGGTGGCTAAACCGGGAGATTCATATAGACTGGGAAGTGCTGCATCACATAGTTACACCCTGACCCCAGTTCTGATCACTTTTAATGGGGGAACACCAAGAATAATAAAATATTAGGCCCATATAATCTCAGCATGCATTTTTGTGATCATTATTAATTAGGCAGTGTGGAGGCTCAGGAAGGAGTTTGAGAAATGAATTAACCTCAGCTTGTGGAAGAAATTGATTACTGGTCAACATGGCTGGGCAATGAGATGATTAACAATATAGGTTGTGTCGTCAGGTTCCGCTGCTAACATTTCCTCATTCGGTAACCACAGCAATTGCCTCTTGTGTATGGATTCTCACTGGCTCTAGAAGCTTACCTAAGATAACACAAGCACTCTGTCTCCCTAGGAGCAAAATAGGGCCAACACTGATGCTTTGTGTCATGGAGCTGCTGTAAGGACTGAAGGAGATATTCTGTAGAAACATTTAATATTCTCAGGCTTGGTGCCTAGTAAACATTTGAAAAATAGCTGCCCAGGTTCAAGTCCAGCTGTAATTTCACACAGTTGGACATTATGAATGCTCTCGTACCACACAGTTGGAGGTGAAGTGCCTGTGGCTGTTTGTGGGTTATGACAACTTTTGAGTTTTCATGTGTTTTTGAGTTCTCACCCACCCTTCCCCCTCCCTCCTTTCCTTCTTATCACAGAGATCCGCCTGCCTCTGTCTCCTAAGTGCTGGGATTAAAGGTATGCACCACTATGCCCTACAAGTTCTTACCATTTCTTATACTACTAAACTACCAGAAAAGAGAGATTTAGAGTGTGCAGTGACTTCCAGATAGAAGGGCCAGTCCTACAAACTGTATGCTATTGCCAGGCCTCCCTTTTTGTTTCCTTTACATCTTTAAAGAAGAATCCATACAATGGTTGGGTGTGATGGTCAGTTTTGTCACCTTGACACAACCTAGAATTAGTCCCTCGAAGGGATTCTCAATGAGGGATCATTCTAGATCAGACTGGCTTGTGGGCATATCTGGGTAGAGGGGCTGTCTTGATTGCCTTAATTGATGAGGGAAGATCTAGTCTAGCAGCGAGTGCCACCATTCCCTGGGTTTGGACCTGTAATGTGTATGAATGGAGAAAGTTAGCTGGGCACCAGGCATGCATGCATTTATTTTCGCTTTGCTCTTGGATGTTGTATTCCTTACTTTCCTGTCACTGTGAGAGAATATCACCACCAAAAGCAAGTTAAGGAAGAAAGGTTTATTTGCCTTATAGTCCCAGAAGGGGGTACAGTCTATCATGTCAGGGAAGGCATGATGGCAGGAACGTGAGGATGGCCTGGCAGACACACACGCGCGCGCGCGCGCGCGTTCTCAGGAAGTGGGGTCAGTGATGTGTTCCCTATAGTGAGGCTCCATGTCTCAGAGGTCCCACCTTTCCCCGACAGCACCAAGTGTCAGACACAGGGTGGCTTACTTTTAAATACTTCACATTTAAAGCTCAACAGATACAATGTGTCCAGCTGCTTCACCTTCCTTGACTTCTCTGCAATGATGGACTGTAGCCAACTATAAGTTAAAGAAGCCCTTTCTCCCTTTTTCAGGTTCCCCTAGGTAGCCTTTTGTCAGGGTATTTTATTACAGCAATGGTATGGAATTAGAACACCAGGAAATGAATGGTGATAGTTTCACTTAGCTTGAAGATCCCTCTTCTGATGCTGAAGGACGTAAACAGTGACCTAGTTGGCTCTACTCTCTTGGTCTAATCTGAGCTGCTTTGGCTGTCTAGGGAAGAGCTATGAGGGCCAAGTGACAACAGGACTTAGAACACCTGTTTCAGCATTACTAACTGGCCAAACTGGCCACCAAACTGGCACCACCTAGAGACTGGGTTCCTGGGGCAACTGGCGCCTGGTCATAGATGAAACGAGCCAGACCACAAACACCAGCACCAAATTTAAAAGTTCTGCATTTTGTCATTTGAAAGCCAATACCAAATCAAATGTATTACAAATTATGTGTTAATTCATTGACCTAGAGATAGATGGGAAGTGATCAGTGCTTAGATAATCTTCACTAACTGACCTGTGTCCTAGCTCAGTAGCAATTTGGATTTCTGACTTTCAGATTTGGTGTGGTCAACTTGATGCAAAAGCCAGACACTTCGAAGAGGCCAGTGAGAACATATAAACTCCTCTGAACTCTGAATTACCTGGATCTGGCTCTAGAACTGATTGAATCTTATCCACAAGTGATGGTTAGCTCTGTCACTTTGTCACAACCTAGAATCACCTGGGAGAGTCTCAATGAGGGACTGTCTAGATTAGGTTGGCCTATGGGAGATTATCTTGATTATATTAACTGAAGTGAAAGACTCATCCACCCTGGGTTGCATCATTCCCTGGGCAGGGCAGTGAGAACTATGTGTGAAGAAAGAGAGCTGAGCACAAGCAACATTCATTTCTTCCTTGTTCTCGGTTCTTGACTATGGATGTGACTGCTTCCAGTTCCCACTGCCTTGGCTTCCCCACAATAGTGGGCTATAATCTAAAATTGTGAGTCAATTAAATCTTTTTCTTTTGTTGGGTAGTCTATCACCACAAAAAGAAACAAAACTAAGACACTTGGTTAGGTAAAGAGCTTGAAGCCAGTCTGGGCCACACTAGAGCCCACTTATGAACAAATCCTTTTGTTAAAAGATGTTTAGGGAGTGCCAGGTTGATGTCTGAATTGGGTAGTCTGTGGGCATGCCTGTGGGTGACTGTCTTAATAAGTTAATTGATATGGAAAGACCCAGCCTCACTGTGAGCAGTACTATTCCCTAGGCAGGGGCCCTGAGTGTTTAAGAGCGGAGAAATTGAGCTGCAAGCAACTGAACACGATGCATTCATTTCTGTCTAGTTTCAGCTTGTAGATGTGCTATGACTAGCTGCTCCAATCTCCCACCGCTATAATTTCCCCACAAGAATGGATCAGAACTGGGAATTGTAAGCTGAAATAAACCCACTTTGTCAGGCTATTTTGTCACAACAACCCAGCTAAACCTTGGGGGAAAACTTAAAGTTAGCTGGTATTTTGGGGACTTTTAGCTGTGAATTTGGGACTGCAGTTAAGCACAAAGGCTACACCCTTCCACTGGAGAGGACATGAATCCTCCATTCATTATAGACCATTAATAAAAACCACCCAGGAGAAGATGGGAAAAGTACTGAAGTTAAATACAGGAAGGTAGGCTGGTGATGCTGTTCAGTTGACAGAGTGCTTGCCTAGTGTACACAAGGCCTTAGACTCAATCCCCACCACCACATAAACTGGTTGTGGAAGTGCATACCAGGAATCACTGCATTCAGGAGGTGTAGGCAGGAGGGTGAGAAGTTGGAGCTCACCCTTGCCTACATGGTAAGTCTGAGGTCAGCCTGAGCTACATGAGACCCTGTCTCAACAACAACAACAACAAAAACCAAATAAAAAGAAACTATGAAGATAAGAACACACACACACACACACACACACACACACACACACACACACACACACACTAACAGAGCTGGAGAATTAACCCTAGCGAGTCATGATATGTTGGTTCTATGTCCTCTTCTAGGGTCTAGTAGATGAAATGACCTATCTGTGGTTTTTAGATAAATAATTCATTCATCAAAATGCAGACAATAATTTATTATCATAATTAATTGCCTATCAAAATGTACAGCCCGATAGAAGGGGCTTTGAGATTATAGCAACTTCCCAGCACTTTAAGCCCCAATTCTCATGTGATAGCAACATCCCTGTGTCTTCTGAGGCTGGGGCATCAAATGGGCTCAGACAAAGTTCTATTCGAAGAGTTTCAAAGACAGTGTACAGGGTGAGGATGTAGCTTAGTGGCAGCATGCTTGCCCTAGCATGTACAAGGCACTGAGTTCAACCTCCAACACTGAAGGAGCCAAAATCAAAGTAATACCAAACCCAAAGATGGCTCGTTACCAAAAACAATGAGCCCCAAAGTGACCGAACACCAGCCATTACTCCGTATCTCTGGAGATCTTGGGGAGAAGAGACCAGGCTTCCTCCGTTTCTAGCTGAGATCCTGGGGTGAGATCTTGGCAAGAGAGCAGGCTTCTTCCCTCTCTAGCTGAGCCTGAGGAGGATCTATTCATTTTACAGATGTGTCTCTTTGGCAGCTCCTGTTCTTTACTTCCAACATGGACAGGAATAAATTGCTTTAAAATTGCTCAGAGGCACAGGAGAAGGAGTTAAGGATACGAACGCAGACTAGTCTGTGTCAATTTTTCAAACTCCAGATTCATTCAGCTCAGTTGCCTACTACTGGGATCTCAATAGAAAGGGAGTCTTGGCCAAGTACCACCTTTTGTTCCTCACATCTGCCAACAATTTGAGGCATAATTCCACATGGAGTGTTTTAATATGTTCTCTAAGATTTATTTGTATTTTAAATTATGTATACGTGTGTGTGTGTGTGTGTGTGTGTGTGTGTGTGTGTGTGTGTGTGTACATATGAGTGCAGGTGCCCACAGACGTCAGAGGTATCAGATCCTCTGGAGCTGGTATTACTGGTAGGTGTGGGTTCTGGGAACAGAATCTGGGGCCTCTGGAAAAGTAGCATGTGCTCTTAACTGGGGAGCCATCTCTGCAGACCTAATATATTCTTATCAGAGAAACAAGTACTACATAATTCCACCTAGGCATCAGTTTCAAATTAGTTAATTACTCAAAACATTTATGTATATGTGCACGATTATCTCTGTACCACATACTTGCGGTACTCACTAAGGCCATAAGAGGGCGTTTGATTCTCTGGAAGGGGAGTTACAGGAGGTTGTGCCTGATACAGGTGCTGAGATTTGAGCCCTGGTCCTCTGTAAGAGCAGGATGTGCCTGGGTGGTGGTGGCACAAGCTTTAATCCCAGCACTCAGAAGGCAGAGGCAGGTGGATCTCTGTGAGTTCGAGGACAGCCAGGGGTACTCAGGGAACCCCTGTCTCCAAAAACGAAGATAAAAACAAAATGGAGAGGAGTGTGTGCTCTTAACCACTGAGCCATCTCTACACACACACACACACACACACACACACACACACACACACACTTCATGCTCAGAAACCAAGCTTCATTCTTGGCTGCTTGACCTATTCCAACCTCATAGCCGGCTCTTAGAAGCTTTTTTCTTGTGTTCCCCCAGACAGGACAGACCTCAGCTTTGGCCTATTTCTCATTCTCTGACAAGGTGAATGGATGGTAGGCAAATAGGGTTCTTTTGAAATCTGTGAGGCTGAGGAAGGCATCCACAAGGTCGGGTTAATGGAAGCGTGTGAGACGGTAATGACACACTGTGGAAATAAGCTCTGGCACGGTGTTATTTTAAAGAAACTTGAACTTTCAGCGGGATCTCACCGAAGAAAAGTAAAATGAGGCAAATGGCAGAAAATAGCATCGCTGCCGTGAAAGGGCCCGGACATCCTGACGACTCGAAAATGTCAAACTAAGAAAGAAAATGACAGAAGGAGGAGAGTGAAACTGGGGCGCTCCTCACTCATAGAGCCACGAACAATCATGAGACGGTGGGCGACCTTTTAAGGAATTAAAGTCCTCAGGAAAAGAAACCCAGTGTTTGGCCAAGAGTTCAAAAAAAATTTATCAAAATATTTTTATCTCTGGAATCACACTTTAAAATGACTTGGAAGCAAAAAGAATCAAGTGTGATTATGGATGGAGAAATGGACAAAGCCCCAGACAGTTATCTTTTTAACTGGTGAACAGTCATGGACTTTCGTTTACAAGATGACTTGCCAACTGTGTGTGATGCGTGTGGGTTCATTCATGTCATGGTTCTGGGAATTAAACTCAGGTCCTCAGGTGTGAGCAGCAAGTGCCTTTACCTACTGAGCCATACATATGGCTGGCTCCCACCCACCCCATTTTTAAAAAATCTTTGTGTGGCCCAGCATGGTGGCGCATGCCTTTAATCCCCACACTCAAGAAGCAGAGGCAGGTGGATCTCTGTGAATCTGAGGCCAACCTAGCTTACACAATGAATTCCAGGATAGCCAGGGCTATGTAGAGAGATGCTGTCTCAAAACACAAACAAACAAATAAATGAAAAAGCAAACAAATAAAATAAAAACCTTTGTGTGTGTGTACAAGTATGTAAGTATGGAGGTCAGAGGACAATCTTAGGTGTCACTGCTCCAACCCCATGTTGTTTGAGACAGAATCACTTGTTGTTCATGGCTGTATGCCAGGCTGGCTGAGCTGTTAGCTTCTGGGGGCTCTCCTGTTCCTGCCTTTCATTTTGCCACAGAAGCTCTGGACTTACAGATGTGTGATCCCACATTTGACCTCAGGGGGTTTTGGAAAACAAAACTCAGGTCTTCATGGTTTTGGGTTAAGCACTTTACCCTATAAGTTTACCTTCTACCCTTTTACTAAGTGTCCTAAGTGTGGATGTTTGTGAAGATGGTATGCCAAAGGCCTAGCAGAGCTGGAATTCCCAGTTATTAAGCATCAGGAGTTGGAGACTCCTCTATGACTTGATCTCGGTTACTGGGGGAAGCTGGGATACCTGAACCCACAGAGGTGTCTGTTCTGTTTACCCCAAAGCGATTGCCAGATGCACCCTCTAAAATTGAAGTCTTGGGCTAGGGAAACAGGTTGGTTCGTAAAGTGCTCACGATCCAATCTGAATCCAATCCCCAGAGTCCACATAAAATAAGTTGGGACACAGTAGTGCATGCTTGTAACCCCAATGCTGGGGAGGCAGAGACAGGCAGAACTCTCATGCTCACTGTCTGGCTAGTCTTGCTGTTTGGTGAGCTCAAGGCCAGTGAGAAACCCTATCTAAAAAAACCAAAAACAAGCATAAACACCAAAAAACCCAAAGGTGTGGGCTGGAGACTTAGCTCAGCAGTTAAAGAGTTCCTCCTGCTTTTGTAGGACCTGGGTCAATTCCTAGCACCCACATTGTTGCTCATGTGACTCCTCTGACCTCAAGGTCCTGTATGCACAGGGTGCACATACATATACTCAGGCACACATACATACATGTGAAATAAAATAAATACATAAAAACCCCACCAGGTGGATAGTACCAGGGGAATGATACCCAAAACTGACCTCTGACTTCTACATGGATGCACATACATGTGCATACACATACATACACTCATGTATAAACATGTACTCATGTACACACACATAGATAAATGATCTTCAGTGGTTGTCTAACCACCTATGCCACAGGGTCTGAACTCCGCCCAAAACTGTGATAACCAGACCCCATTTCCTTATCAAATGTCATATTCCAACATCAATTATAGACTGGATTTAATTCCCTCCTGAATATGTCACTGGCACCTTGGCCCCCTGAATCTGGTTCCTTATGGTCCAAATGCCAGGTGGTTCCACACGCTGGTCATCTCACAGGTTTTCAAAACCCCCTACTATGCTTCTTGAGTTAGTGGGTCTCTGTCTCTATCTGAGGAAGGGGTGTGAGGAGAGGAGGTCAGGGACCACGTTCCTTGGGCACAGTGACTGATGGGGAATTTGATAGCTGTGACCTTCGTTACCCTATCAGAAGGTCATCCTTCACACAAGGCAGGGCCTTACCCTTCCACTCTCAGCTTCTGGCTTGATCCCTGGCTCAAGAAAAGACCCCCATAAACAGGGGTTTTTAAATTTTATTTCTTGTGCTTCTGGAGATATCCTTGCTACCACTAAGTTCTAGTAAATATGTTTTTTTTGTTGTTGTTGTTAACTTTTAATTGCAAAATGCATATTTTAAACAAAATCTAGAAATGAATTTATAGAAATCACAATTTACAATTCATTAACTTTTTTTTTCAATTGCTGCTCTAAGACAACACTGCCTGACTATTGCTTAAAGCTTAGGCAGGGTCTCATGTATCCTAGGCTGGCAACAAACTCCCTACATGCCCGAGGATGCCTTTGAAATCCTGATCCTCCTGCCTCTAAGTCCCAAGTGCTGAGATAACAGGCATGTGACATCATGTCCAGCATGGACCTTTCTCCTTCAGAGCAAATAAATAGATACATTTGAAATACAAAAACACATGTAAAGGTTTTGTGATTGTAAAGCATATATGTGTACATAAACACCCAGAAAACCTTATAGCTTAGGTTAGCCGATGTTTCTGTGGAATCATCACTAAGTGAATTATTTCAACAAATACTAATAGTTACTAAAACTTCAGATACTACAATACAACTCCCAAATGGTTCTATGTGGTGCTGGGCAAGCCCTGAGCTATACCCCTAATCTACTGGAAAAAAAAAAAAAAAAAAGCATGAAAGATTCTGATCCCATTTCCAAGTGGGGGTTGGGGGGGGGAGTGCAACACAAACCCACAAGCCATGAGAATGTTTACGAATCTGCTGGGAAGTTACCTTTGTTTCCCGGAGAAGAAACTGCAGGTCACGCCCACTGAGAATGCCATGATTTTTCACGTAACTGGGAATGTTCTTTGTGCTGGAGCCGTAAACAGTGGCATGAACTTCCATGTACGTGTGAATGATATCCAAGTAGATTTTCTTATTCTAGAGAGGGGACATTAGCAGAAAGCGAATTAGTGAAACAACCTGCTTGGTAGGTCAGAACTCCTGGTGGGAGCTACACGGCACAGAGACAGGAAAGGTCAATGCTGAGGTCTGAGATGTATGCACATCAAAACTGAGATTTATTTTAAAGGCAATCTGGGATGGAGACATGGCTCAGTAGGTAAGCATGGCAGCCTGCCTGCAATCGTGGTGCTAAGGAGGCAGGGACAAAGGATCCCCTAGGGTGAGCTGGCTAGCTAGACTAGCCAAATCAATGATCTCTGGGTTCAAGTGAGAGACTATCTCAATACCCAAGGTGAAGAATGAACAAGGAGACACCAATGTCAACCTTTGGTCTTCATATGTATCCACACATACATACATATATGTACAGGTATATAGAAGTGTGCCCACATACATGCAAACCCATACACACGCATACATACTACTGTAGAGACATATACACACATGAAAATAGGAATCTGTTTGGAACTTGAGGGCAAAAACAGGCATATTGCCACTGTACAAGTCTTCAATCAGAATCATGTCGTGTGTGTGTGTGTGTGTGTGTGTGTGTGTGTGTGTATCTATCTATATAATTAATATATAAATATTACAGAATAACAAGTCTTGTGTGTGCATATATTAATATATAAGTATTACAGAATAACAGCAGTCATGGTCAAGTGTTTGGGAGTATCATTCTTACTTTGGGAAAAACCAATGTATTGCTTTTGGCTCACTCTGGTTTTTGGGAAGGAAGTTTGTGTGTGGTGGGGTAGGGATGAAGGCTTGGAGAAGGCAGTCAGTTGGACTGGAATATTTATCCAGAGTTGTTAAGCTGTCTCCAGGGAATATAAACATCCCCTGCTTGCCAGTATTTCTTGTGATGATTAACTCATGCTGTCAGAACTGCAGCCCACTTCTCTCTGATGCTGGGCAAGAGGGTTTCTCGCAGTGTAGGGATGGACCCAGCAGCTGGAGAGCTGACAATACCCAGGTGAGCCTTAGAGACAGAGAGGTTAAGTGGGAACTGTGAGGTTTTGTGAACAGTGGGGAGCATTCAGACTTTCATTAGAAGCAAACCCAAAGGTCCCACATCTGTAGACCCAGGTTTCCAGGTTCCAAAATTGAAACCACCTGTGGCAAGGAAGCAAACTCACTTTCACTTCCCCTTAACGTTCATGTGTGACTAAGTTACACAAGCAGATTTTGTATGGCATGCCCCCTCCTTTCCTTTTTAATTTGAAGGATCCATACTCTGTAATAGTTTCCACTTGTGTCAAAGTAGGACATGCATTTTCCTATTCTGTGTCCCCCGCCCCACATATACACATTGGGCAAACCTCATGATAGCCAGTTTGTCACCAAAGACTGTTAAAGAACTTGGTGTGTGTGTGTGTTTGTGTGTGTGTGTGTGTTGTTGTTGTTGTTGTTGTTGGTGGTGGTGGTGGTGGGTGGCCCCAGCAGCCCACAGTGCAGAGAAGTGGACTTGAATGAAGACGGCTTAAACCTCTCATCCCTCCTCCTATGTGACTATATGACATAGCACCCTGGACTTTGGAAGGAAACCTTTCAGAAGTACCAGAAGTATTCCTGAACAAAAACCCAGCTAAGTCAAGTTAAAATAACCTATTTTGTGCATCAGAGTAACAGCCGGCAATAAACAACATTCTGACTGCAGGCTAGCCTAGGAGTAAAGCAAATGTTTAAATCTCAGGCTCAATCCTGTGCTGTGCATGTTTGGTGTGGCTGAAAGCTGCAGAGCTTATTTATGGTTTCAGAGATGTGGCTGCTTGACCAAACAAGAGTGGAACAGTTTATCAGCCCCGACTTCTTAAAGCCTGAGCCCTGTTTAGAATCATCTACCTCCTGTAAGTTAGTTGGTAGGATTCTAGGATATGGGTACCTGTACTAGGCATCTAGTAAATCCTGTTCCCACTGTCTTTTCAGAAACCCAGTATACCCCCATTCCCTGGGAAGCAGGCAGGGGGCTCTGTAACCCCACTGACTTCCCTATTGGCCAGCCCAGTGGAGACCCAGTCCCAGCCCCAAAGAGCCTGTGAGATCCTCTCCAGCATTCAGAATGTTCAATACAGAGGGCTAAGGGTCAACGTGTTGGTGTCAGCACAAACAAGTGAAGGTAGGAAAAGGGGAGGTGGGCAGACAGGAGGCAATGAGAGGGGCTCATGGCACCACCTCTATTAGGATGAGGGAGCAAGACAGACACACAGAGAGAAATGGAGAAGGAAGGATGGGGAAAGAGGAGAGAGGGAAGGGAGAGGAACAAGGAGGAAGAAAAGGCCAAGAAAGAGGAAGAGGAGGAGGAGAGGGAAGAAAAGAAGGAGGAGGAGGAAAAGAGGAGAGAGAGGAGGAGGAGTGTGAGAACCAGGCTGGGGGATGTGGCTCAGTATTAGAACGTGCACCTAGCATGCATGAAGCCCAATGCATGTCTCACCATGCCATCCTGGGCTACATGAGACACTATTCAAAAAAAAGAAAAAGAAAAAGAAAAAAAAAACGGCAAAGAAACTGGAAGAAGCCAGTGCCCAAGGTTTAGCGATGACCATGCTACATTCCCGAGGCTCTAGACACCTATAATAGCAATGGTGTTGGCCACCCCAACTCTTCCCAGATCCACCCCACATTTTCAGACTTGAGTCACTTGGGGCAGATTCTGATCATGCAAAAGAGGCTCTCAGGACAGTCTGTTGGGGACTAGAAGTGGGGACTGGAAGTCATCTGTCCCTGATGCAAAAAGAGGCTTTTCTTGCTAACAACCAGCTGCTGACTGGGGAGGCCCCAGCAGGGGCTGCAGCAAGCCACAGGCGCAAAAGACCCATGTGGTTTCATTTGAGTCAAAACCCCTTCCCTGCAGACAGATTCAAGATTAGGATCCCAGACAAAGGCCTGGGAAAGGAAGGATCTGCAAGGTTGCACATGTGCTGTGAGCAAATCCAGGAAAGGCAGAGGCTCTCTGAAGTGTTCCAGGCAGGAAGGCATGCACAAGGAGGAAGACTATGGAAAAGCTCAACAAGTAGAGATTCCCTTCAGGGAGGATTTAAATAGTCAACTGACAGGATACTGGCAGGAGATCAGAGGGGGATGTTTCAAGCAGAACTAACCTTTGAATTAGATGTGACAGGTAATGCTACCTCTCTCTGCTATGCTTTAGTCACACATAAACATCTTGCCATCATTTAGGATGTCAGCTGTGAGTATATCCATCTACCAATAGTTCATTCTTTGGAAAATCACATGTTAATGCCATGTGATGGTGGGCCTTTGGAAGCAATTAGGATTACAGAAATTGAGATCTCATCATAGCTAGCCTTGTGGCAGTTTTGTAGAAATTTGGGAGATGGAGCCATGTTTCTGTTCCAAATGGAGCTGTACCAGCCACTCTCAGACAGTTAGCTCCCCGCTGAGACTAAAGATCTGACAGAAAGCAACTTAAACAAAGAGGAGTTGAGTTTGGCTCATAGTCTGAGGGCATACAGTCTGTCACGGTGGGGAAGGTGTGTGGCAGGAATGGGAGGTGCTGGTCACACTGCCTCCAGTCAGTCAGGAATCAGAGAGAACAGCAAGTTGGACCAGGTTGTAAATCCTCAGGGCTCACCCGTGACCCTCCTCCAGCAAGGCTCTACCTAATTTTACAGAATGCCACCAGCTGGGGATCAAGTGAACCTATGGGGAAAGGGGTTATCTCAAATTCAAACCACAGTATCTCCCCAGATAGTCCATGCAATGCTACAGGAACCTAAGCACTATTTCTGGTTCATTCAGGCTTGAACCTGGAGTAGCCCTGCAGCCACACTGTGGCTTCTTTAAACTCAACAGGCTTCAAAAGAGGATGACTCACCTTGCTCTACCAGGCTCCTTCATCTACTCCTGATCTCAGTGACCATCACCAATCTCCTATGAAACTCAACCAGATTCATATTTATTGTTCATACACTCCTGTAACCCTTAGCCTGTACACAGATTCTGCCCTAATCAGCAGCTTAAGGGAGCGGTGAGATGCCTGAGCCCACCCCTAGTCCCTGTTCAGAGCTCTGATCCTTGCTCAACTGAACAGTGCTGGAATGAATACAACGTGTGTGTGTGTGTGTGTGTGTGTGTGTGTGTGTGTGTGTGTGTGTGTGCAAATATGGTGCCGTCCACATTGAGTTTTGAGGTAAGGTTTCTCATTGGCCTTGGGCTTACTGACTGAGCTAGTCTGTCTGGCTAACAATCCCCAGAAACCTTCCTATCTCCACCTCCCCTGTCTTGGGATGACAATTGTATGCCACTGCACCCAATTTTTTAACGTGGGCTCTGGAGATCAGATTCAGGTTCTCCTGCTTGTGGCAAAGTACATTCCCGACTGAGCCATTGCAATAAGCATTTTGACAGACCCTGTGGCTCAAAAGGCCTGAAATGTCCAGGAAGGACTGTGTCAAACTTCACTACAAAATAACAACTATGCTTCAATGCTTCATCTGGGAAAAAAAAAATTAACCATGGGGAGCAATGTTAGGCATATGGATAGTGTTTATACATGTGGGCGTTTGTAGTTCAAGTCCATAAGTTTGAATGAGGATGATCTAAATTAACTTCCAGATGCCGGGTACTGAGGAGCGATCGCTTGCAGGGGTGGACGCAGCCTGACTAATAACTGTACTATATAATAGCTACATTAAAACACCACCAGATCTCAACATCAGTAAATCTGGGTAGCATTTGGAGGTCAGCTATGATTTAATAGGTCTACCAATAGTTCATGCTTTGGAAATTCACATGTTAATGGTATCTGGAGGTGGAGGACCTTTGGGAAGTAATTAGGATTAGATGAAGTCTGAGGAGGTGGGGGTGATCCTCATGATGGAATAATGGCTTTATAAAAAGGGGCAGAAAACCTGAGTTAGCACACTTGTTCTGTATGGCTGCATGAGGCCCCTTACATCGCTATGATGTAGCTAGAGACCCTTGCCAGACCATGAGCAGATGATAACCATGTGCTGGGACTTCCCAGCTTCAAATATTTTGCTAAAACAAAAATGGGTTAAGGCAACACTTTACACATGTATGTGCATGCACACACATGTGTGCATGTGTGCACACAGAAGCCGGAGGTCAAGCTTGGATGTTGTTCCTCAGATACTGTCTACCTAGTGTTTTGAGATAGTTTCTCACTGACCCAGGGCTTGTTGATTTGATTAGGTTGAGAGAAGTCCCCGGTCCCACCTCTCCAGGGCTGGGATTCCAAGCATAGATCAGAGCACACCTAGGGTCATGAGACTTGGGGTAAACAGATTCCACATGTCTGTCACTCACGAGATTCATCAGGGTCCCTCTGCAGAGTGACACAAGCAGACAACTACTGTGGCAGACACTGACCATCCCAGCTGCTGAGAAGGGACTTCACAGCTTGCTGAGGTGCCTGCAAGTCATGCAGAGAGCTCTGGGGCTAGAGGTTTTCAGAGCTGTCAGAAATGTTGGGGTGGTTTTCTCTGTGATGAAGCTGCTTTTGAGTCATCCCTATAATGTCTCATTCTCCTGTTAGTGACCCTAATAAAAACTCATTGGCTCACCATGCTGTACCTTTGTGCAATTGTTGCTTTGATCTGTAGTGGGTTCCCTTTCTCTCTCTCTCTCTCTCTCTCTCTCTCTCTCTCTCTCTCTCTCTCTCTCTCTCTGTGTGTGTGTGTGTGTGTGTGTGTGTGTGTGGTGTAAAGACATGGGCCCCCGAGAAACTTTCCTTCTCTGACTGAAGATGCCCAAGGGCAAAGAAAATCTTTTCCTAAAAACCCCATCATGTTTTCATTGGAGACGCAGTAGGAAGGATGTGCACCGAATATTCACTGAAGCACACCTCCATCCCTGTCTCACAGCCGCCATGTGAGATGCTTCTGCAAGTCCTCAAATGAGCAACCTACAGCCTTCCCAGTGCTTCCGAGTCTCTAGCTTGGTTTAAATTCTCATTAAAAATAACTGATCTAACTGACTAAAATTAAAACCTACCAACCCTCATCGGGAGGTGTGGGGGTGTGAAGCAGAGGAATAGGGAACAGGTGAGCGAAGGAGTGGACGCTGTCAGAGCTCCCTGGTTATTTCTGGCTACAGTTTGAAGCTAAACAGGTAGTGAGATATTAAGAGCTTTGGGAAGTTAATCTAATCTAAGCCACATTGAGCTCTTCAGGGCCAGGTGAGAGGTGAAACCAAGAACTGAAGGATCAGAACTTCTTTAGTCAACTTCTCTTGTGGTCCAGGAAGTGGCATCACTTTCTTTGGCAAATCGTGGTGTTTGGATGGAATGGGTGCTAGATACTTCTCTATTTAAGAACACACCTGTTCTCTGCTATAGTCATAGTCTGTACCTCTCCTGGCATTTCTCCTCATCTATAAGGGACCTCATGGCCTGCTACTTAAAAATATGAACACACACACACACACACACACACACACACACACACACACGGTCATGCACTTAGAGTACTCAAAATTGATTCCTCCAGTGGTGGGCAGTAGAATTATGTTCCAGAAGTGCCTGATGAGTGTGGAAAGCCAACATTGTCCACAGTAGGAGAAATGAGCCACAAAACCAGGCAGTACATACCCTACCCAGTGGGCCAGGCTACAGGGAAAAAATAGGAATCTTTATGCAATGAAGTAGTTCATCTCTCACTGCTCTGACAAAATTTCTGACCAGTGCAAGTTAGAGAAAGAAGGGTTTACTTTGGCTCTCAGTTTAAGAAAGGATATAGTCCATCATGATGGGGAACACATGGGGCAGGAGCTGAGGCACACTGTCACCTCAGGCGAGCAGAGGACAGGAAATGAGGCTACATTACAACACATAAAAGCCTGCTCCGAGTAACCCACTTTCTCCAGGGAGTTTTGCCTCCTAAAAGTTCCTGTCTCAAAATCCAAGGTGGGGGATGGAGAGGCAGCACAGCTGTTAGGAGCACTTGCTGTTCAATCATCTGGACAGGAGTTTGGGTATCAGCATCCAAGCCAGGCAACTCACAAATGCCTGTAATTTGTGCTCCAAGGGATCTGATGCCTTCTTCTGATTCCTGAGGGAACCCACAGGCAGATGTGCCCTTACTTACATATTGATACACACACACACACACACACACACACACACACACACACACACTCTCTAAAAACATCAAAAACAAGGTGGAAGGTGCCTGAAAAAACAAAGTTGACCTTTGCTTCTGCACCTGCACACACAAGTCCCACCCACTATGACCCCATGAAAATACACACACACACACACACACACACACACACACACTGGCAGGTGCTTTGGAAAGGGTAATAAGTCCTCAGTTTATATCCTGTTAGACACCTACTAGAATCATGAAACTAACAGAAAAGTACCTGAAAATGTGGTGCTAATGACAGCTCTGAGCTATAAAGGAACAATCCACAAATGGGAATTCTTGCATTGATGAATGCTTACACTGCCCTGCCCTGCTCGACTCAATGCCCACATCCCTACTGATCTCAGGCGGAGCCACCTAGTTGGCATGCTCTCCAGGTTTCCAACACTGTGTTACAGGGTTTTCTGCATTTAACAAATGCTTCTTAAAGGGCCCTGGGGAGCTACCAGCGAGTTTGCAAAAACAAGAAACCCTTTGCCATGACCCCCTTTCAGCTTGGGGGAGGGCAGGAGGTCGTCAAATTGAAAAGCTGATTTCCTTCTCCCCAGCGCAGATGTAGTCACTCGCTGGATCATAATGTCCCTTAATCTACTCAGACTGACACAGTCCTACAGTGGCAAAGCCCACCAGCCTCATTACTGTGCTCAGGAAGAGGCTGGGAAGGCTGGAAGCAGACCGCTGTGGCTCACATGTGTCAACAAGTCCTCCACATGTTGTCTGCTATCAGCTCCAGCTGGGTAGGTAAAACAGAAACCAGACTGCAAGTGCAAAGAGCAAGTTGTCACAGAGGAAAGTTAGAAGGATGCTGGGCAATACTCTGTGTGTGTGTGTGTGTGTATGCATACAGTTGTGTGTATATATGCATAGTTGTGCGTGGGAAGGAAGGCAGATGTTAGCTCCAGATGTTTTTCCCAGTTACCATCCATCACCTTGTTTCTTGAGGCAGGGTCTTTGGCCAAACCTGGAGCTCGCTGATTGATTAGGATGGCTGGCTGGTGAGTTCCAGGGATCCTCCTGTCTTTGTCCAGCCCTCAGCAATGGTGCTACAGACAAGTGTCACCACACAGAGCTTTTACATCTGAACTCAGGTCACACATGCACTTGTCGAATATTCTATGAACGGAGCCATCATCCCAGCCTTGTGAAGCTGAATGCTTTTGTAAACTTCAAGTGATTCCCCAGAGGCCTCTACCTGACTGGTGGATGGCTGACGGAGTGCATGCCTTGAAGACCCCATCCCTGAAGCTGAGGGCTTTTGGCAGAGGTTGGCTGTTGTTTTCTTAGAAAGGAGAACTGTTACTTCACAGGGTTATCCTGTGAACATCTACAGGGAACCTCACAATATGAGGTGGTCAAGGTGACACTGGTCCTAGGTGTGATGGTCAAAATTGGGCATCTGCTAACTACAAAGTGCAGACCCCCAGAGACCAGTAGCAAACAAGAGCCAAATGAGTCCTTCAAATGAGCATCCAGCCCTCCTCTAGAGGCAGGACATAAGAGACAAGTGGGGCTGGTATGAATGGCTTCTAGGTAACTAGCTCCCAGCTCCACCGAGTCAGATAGAGGCCTCTGGGGAATCACTTGAAGAGCCTTATTACCTCCAGGAATTTGTTACACACACGATAACCACCAGACATACATGTATAGGCCTTGCCGTCAGATACTGAGCTCCCCCGACCAGGCTTCTCTTAGTGAACGGGTGGACTGTACAGAAAATGCCTATCAGGGGACGACTGGTCAGAGTGCTGCCCACAGGGGTGACAGGGACAGCAGGCGGCTATAAAGTCAGGAGTCAAGAAGAAATCAAACCATATTAACCCAAGAAAGCCAAATAATGACACAGTGTAGGTGAGTGATACACAGGGTTTGGGGAGGCGGAGAGGTGGCAAGACCCCCTGATAATCTCTCTAAAGAAATCTGGAGAGCCCAGGAGGTAGGGCATTAGGCAGTGTCAGTTCTGTTGCTGTAGTTGTTTCCCATTCCTGATCTAGACCCTTCCCCACTTTGTCCCTGAAAGTTTCTGTGGGGGTGAGGTGAGCTGGAAGGTGGTGGGGAAGGGTAAGGAGGCTGTGGAAGGTGAGATATCTCTTGGGGGAAGCAGGACTTGGCAGCCAAGGAAAGACACCTAACTTCAAAGGCTGCTCAGAGTTTCCATTAGTAAGCTAAAGTTGTACTTTAATTACCGTGGTGGGATTGCTCTTGGAAGGCAGGGTAATAGAAGGATAAACTTTTCTACTATTTAAGAGGGAAAGGGTATGTCCCAAATTGAATCCAAGGGGGCAGAGACATGACTAGAAAGTAAGGGTTCCAACAGTTGGTTTTTCTTGTGTCCTGTGAAATCACACGCCTTCAACTTGATTTTACAGCGTGCTTTTAGGTAGAAGATGGATGATCAATGTACATTTGGCCCACACAGGTCCATTTTTAAGAGGTTTAGAGAAACAGCAGACTCGTGATTCTGTAGATACTGATTTGTGGGGAAGGGACTGAAGCTGATGGGCAGAGACAGTGTTGGTAGTGGACAGTGTCATTTCACTGATGGGATAGGGGAGAGCCACAGCCTGCTATCCCCTCAAGTCTGGTAGTGGCAAGGCTGTCCACAGGGCACTTGCCTTCCCTGGTAGGCCTCATTCAGGGTCAGAGGACCGAAACAGAGAGGGGCAGTGATGCCAGGAAGGTGCTTCTGAGCCGTGTGCACACTTCCTACCAGGTGGAGGAAGAGTCAAAAATGAAAGGAAGGTGGCCACGCAATTCATTCAAAGGCTTGCTCTTTTTTTTTTTTTTTTTTTTTCCCGAGACAGGGTGTCTCTGTGTAGCTTTGAAGCCTATCCTGGCACTCGCTCTGGAGACCAGGCTGGCCTCAAACTCACAGAGATCCACCTGCCTCTGCCTCCTGAGTGCTGGGATTAAAGGTGTGCGCCATCAATGCCCAGCAGGCTTGCTCTTTGTAGAAGCCCAGATGTGGGAAGTTTTCCTATAACTACTTTCACCCTTAGCAGCTACAAACTGCAAGTGCCACCTCAGACACACAGTATGGAGAAAATCTGATATGGAGAGTGGTTCCCCCCTGTGAATTTCTGAGCTGATTCCAGTCTGTTTCCTGGGAGAGGCTGGGCAAGGCTCTTTAAGTGCTCTGTGGGAGGCAGGAGGCCCCATGCAAGTTTGAGCTCCCTTACAACTGCCTGGATTACACCAGACAACTTAACCCTGGCCACTTAATTCCTTTTTGGTAAGTGCGCATGCAAACATATGCACATGAGTACAGAAACCAGAGGACAACCTGTTCCTAAGGCACTGTACACACAGACACATTCATATACACATACACAGACACAGGGCACACACACAGACACTCTCACCGCACACAGATACTCAGGCATACATGCACTCACATTTCTTGACTCCTGACTTTCTAGCTGCCTGCTGTCTGTTACCCTATGGCAGCACTCTGCCTAGCAGTACCCTATTAGGTACCTTCCTGTGCAGTCTGCCCTTGCCCTAAGAAACGTCCATCCTAGGAGCTCATTATCTGACTGCAGGTCTGTACATGTGTCTGGCAGTCTTCAGTGTGTAACAGAAATTCCTGGAGGCAATGAGGCTCTTCAAATGGTTCCCTAGAGGCCCCTACTTGACTAGGTGGAACTGGGAACTAATCCCTCCATAGACATTCTTCTTCCTCTCTCTGGTGATAGCTGCCAGGGATGATGATGATGATGATGATGATGATGATGATGATGATGATGATTGTGTGTGTATGTGTGTGTGTGTGTGTGTGTGTGTGTGTGTGTGTGTGTGTTTGAGATAGGGTCTCTCCTTGGTCTGGATCTCATTGAGTAGCCCAGGTGGCTGGCAATCGAACCCCAGAGATATGTCTGTTTCTGTTTCCCTAGCACTAGAATCACAAGCCCACATGTCACCAAACCTGGCCTTTCTTTTCTTTTTCTTAAATGTGGGTTCTGGGGCTTGAACTCAGGGCCTCTTTTACAAACTGAGGTATCCACCCAGGCTTGGGCAACCTATGCTTTTTTTTTTTTTCCATGGATGGAAAAAGAGGGGTCGTGGTGATTTGAAAGTCCTCTGGGCCATTGAGACTAAGACTTTGATTTCACGACACACATCCCCTTAGCTACCTTGGGGCTTAGTCATCAGAGGCAAGAGGCTTCATGGCTGCTGACACCGTGTAGGCCCCTGTCTCACCAGTTCCCTATCTCTGGGTGGTAACCCTCATAACTGTTCTCTCACTCCAAAAAAAACCCTGCCAATTGCTGAACTGAGCCAAAGATGGTCAAGTGTGCAAAACAGACAAGTCATAAATCTCAAAGTGGGGTCAACCTAGAGAGTTTCCTCCCGGGAAGTCCCTAGATAATCAGAAGCTTGTCATGTTCACCTGAAGATCTTCAGTGCCAGCAGAGTGGCTCACACCTGGGGTGAAGCCTCTTTCCTTAGGTCAAAGATTACACTCAGAAACAACTATGGAATGAAATGAATAATAGTGACAGCTGGACGGAAAATATACACAGTAATACTGTTTGGGAATTTGCACAGGTAATCATGTCACAAAGGAATACAATTGGGCTGGGGGTGTAGCTTGGTGTGGAGAGTACTCTCCTAGGTGCAGAATGGTCCTCCTTTCTGTCCCCCATATGACCCCTAGTGTGGAGCTGCATGCCTGCAATCCCAGCACTTGAGAGGGAAAGAGTTCAAGGTCATCTCAGTAAACAGAGAGTATGAGGCTAGCCTGGGATATATTAGAAAATATAGATAAACTGTGGACCCATACTTTAAAATGATCTTACACTATTTATTTATAAAAAGGGAGAAGACACAACTTTGGCCTTGTCTCTCTATGTGAAGAACAACAAATACTAACTACTGTTTTCTAGCAGCGATGGTGGCACAGCTATCAAAGATACCACCCAGGCCTATATCCTTCATATATTCATGTTCATGGACAGCAGTCAAAGATTTGCCCACCTGTCTTTACTTGTTGTTTATTAAGGAAAAATCTCTAAAAAGTAATTCCCTTACATTTCTTTCGGAAGAAGCAAGATGCACAAATAAGGCCCACAGTGACTTGAACAACACATAGATCTGTTCATGCATGCCTGGTAGAGTGAAAGGTAATTGTTTTTTGTTTTGAACTGTTCCTCATATAATTATCACAGAGTGGGGATGGAAGTGGAAAGATAACAAAATCATATTTAGCAGCCCATCCCACATGAAATGATTACATAGGGATCTGGGAAAGCAGGAAGGCTAAACAGTGTCATCCAGGCCCACTTCCAGGGGACAATATCCATCTTTATCCTTCATTGTAAAAAGGAGGTGAATCCTAGGCTCTGTCACAGCTGGGACCATAAAGGGCACTTTGATCACACATACCAAGTAGGTATGTGACATGACACTCTTGAGAGTGTATGTATTTCTGAATCCTTTAAAGGCAGCAGATGTTTTGCGACACCAAGAAGGGCTCCATTCATTGAATTTTAATTACATAAAGCACAAGCCAGGGGTCAGACAGATGGCTCAGAGGGTACAGGTATTTGACATGCGAGCCAGGAGACCTGAGCTATCCCCAGAACCACTGGGGGAAGGGAAGAACAGACTGCATAGAAGTGTCCTCCCATTTTTCACATGTGCACCATGGCATGGGTGCCCTCCAACCCTTCAACACATTAGGTACATATACAAACAACAACAACACGAAGGGGCAGACAGGTCAGTGGGCAACGTGCAAGCCACACAAGCATGAGGACCTGCGTTTAGATTCACAGCACCATATAAAAGCCGGGCATCGTGGTGCATGCCTACAATCCCAGCACTGTTGAGGCAGGCACAAGAGCATCGCCACCCTGAGAGGCTCACTGGGCAGCCAGCCTGGCAGAAAATGTGGAGCTCCAAGTTCATTGAGAGACCAGAGCCTGAAAAATAAGGCGCAGAATAGGAAGACACACAATGTTATCTTCGGGCCTCCACAGGCACAAGTTCAGTCAAGCACATTCTCGCCCATGCATGTGCTGGAGCACATGTGCGCACATGCGTGTGCGCACGTGCACACACACACACACACACACACACACACACACTCACACACACACTCTCACACACACACTCACACACACACACTCTCTCACACACACACACCACACACACACATTCACACTCACACACATACTCTCTCTCACACACACACCACACACACACACACACACACACACACACACACACACACACACACACACACATCCTTTTTTTGGAGACCACTTGTTACTCAGCAGCACTTTTCTGGGGATATCAGGACAGCCACCCAGAAACCAGGCAGGTCTCAACTGTAACTGTGGTGCCTTCACAGTGAGAAGGGGCAGACCCTGCATATGACAGCACTGCTTCAAAAATGCTTAGATGTTTCTGCAGACCTCATGCTTGTCCCACCTTACTAGCAACGTCACAGACTGTGTAGCTGTAATGACTTAGCATGAGGAGAGAAGAAACTCTGTAAACTGGTAGGTGGTTGATAGGTAGCACACCTGTCCCTGGCCATTGTGATCTGGGGCTCTATTTACATTTAATATGGTAAGCAGCTGGAGGCAAAATAAATATCCTAGATTAAAAAATCCAGATTGGAAGAGTTATCTATTTATTGTGCATATGTGTGAGTGTATATGGAGGTCAGAGGACAACCTGGGGAGTCGGGTCTCTTCTTCCACCATGTGGCCCCCTGGATGTCAACTCAGGTCATCAGCCTCGGCAAAGAGCACCTCTGCCCACTGAGCCATCTTGCTGGTCCAAAATAGTCTAGATTTTTATTTCAGTTCAGTGACTAGTTTGTGTGCTCTTGGGCAGGCTCCTAAGCTTTATTGTCTTTCTTGGGAAAAGAAGCTTTTGGGCAGAGGCTGGAGCTCAGTTGGTAGAGTGCTTGTCTAGATCGGGGAAGACCTCGGTTCTTATGGAGGTGCAGATCTGCATTCCCAGCACTCAAAGGGTGGAGACAGGAGGGTCGGGAGTTCAAGGTCATCTATGGTTACGTAGTGAGCTAAAAGCAAGCTGGGACTACATGAGTTTCTGTCTATGAAACAGAACAAGCAAACCTCTTAAAACTGTTCCATTGGGGGTTGGAGAGAGAGTTCAGAGGTTAAAAGCAGGTATCATTCTCACAGAGGGCCCAAGCTTGGTTCCCAGCTCCTACACTGAGACACCCTCAACTGTTGGTGGCTCTAGCTCCAGGGGATCTGACTTCTTCTTCTTCTAGTCTATATGGGCACCTGTACTCATGTAGATACACAGATACACAGATAGACACACAGAGATAGACAGACAGACCAGAGAAGATCCCACCTCCAAACAACAAAAAACAAACACAACATTGCCACCAAAAACTGTTCATTAGCCAGGTATGGTGGCTCACACCTACAATCCCAGTCCTCAAGAGGCTGAAGCAGAATTGCTGTGAGTTCAAGGCTAGTCTGGCCTACAGATAAGTTTTGGAGACCAGCCTGGACCTCAAGGCAAGACCCTGTTTCAAAAATACCACCTAAATAAACACCCCTCCCATTCCCACACTGAACTCAATTCCAAATGAATCAAAATCAAACAAACCCTGCCCTAGCATTTCAGGGGCATTCACAGAAACATGAGAGTTTTTTAGACTTTATGGTTTGAAGGGTCATAACTCCCAGCGTCCAATCTTTCTCTCCCTCTGTTCTTGACATACAGTTGAATGGCTTCACCCAGCATTCAACACAGGGCCCAGGATGGACCCAAGGGCATGGTGCAGTGTAGGGAAGTCCCTTTACTCGCCTAAGAACCTGCAAAGCTTGATACAGAATGAAAAGTGAGGACATGGCTACTCCAAGATATGGCTGAGGAGAAGGTTCATTGTCGATGCTAGGGAGGCAGACTCAGAGGTCTCTGGAGGTGTCTAGACTGAACATAGAGAGAGAGAGGTTGGGGGAGATAGCGAGAAGAGAAGAGAAGAGAAGAGAAGAGAAAGAGAAGAGAAGAGAAGAGAAGAGAAGAGAAGAGAAGAGAAGAGAAGAGAAGAGAAGAGAAGAGAGGGGACCAGGAGCCAAGACAGCATGTGGGAACCAATAGGGCACATAGCCAAAATAGCTGGGTTATATAGGAAAAGAGAATGGGGAAGTGAAGTGAAGCTCAGGGGTTTGGGGTAGGATGTGGGGTATACCAGCCAGGATGACTTGGTAATAGGTACTTGTGAGTAGGGACTCAGGGAGTCTGGAGGTCACACTCCTATTCAATATGTTAAATAGGCATCTCCATTAGCCATTAGCTCTGAGTTTCTTTGAGACCTAACAGATACTCAGTCAGCCAACCCAGGGACTCCCCACTAATGTCAGCAGCCTAGCACTGGCTTGCTTCTATACCATGCTGCACATTTGCTGTGGCAAATCTCTAGTCTCCAGCCCGAGCACAGACTCACAGCACCAGTTAAATTTCCCCTCCTAGGCCCTCTGTCCGAACCATGAGTGCTAATACCCAGGCTTCAAGATGATGGATGTGCCGACTGGTAATAAAGTGAGGAATCTCCCCCCTCAGAATGCCACGTGTCAGCATGCTGCTGTTGGAGGGTAGGACCTGATGTGTGACAAACCAAGCCACTTAAGACACAAGACTCTCCCTTCCCGGCTCCGATCAAAATGAGAAGCCCCTTCTGCATGGCAGGCACATCTCTGTTTTGTCAAGGTGTACAGATTGAGATTCTGATGCAGGGGCAGAGACAGAGGTTTTTTCTAAAGACAGCTGACAGCCAGCTTTAAAGGGATGGCTGATTTGTAGGAGAGGAGCTAAAAATATCCTCCCCTTTCCTCCCCTCCAAATAAGCCGCGTGCCGCCAGTAATGTCTTCACTCCATCCCTGATTTCTTGAAAACACGAAGATAGCAAAATAAAAGTGATGAGTATAATCAGAGCACATTGGAGGATGAAGTGCTGGCAATAAACGTGTTTAGGAAGGGAGGGCATGGAACAAGGGTGCCGCCCAGGGGCACTGGGGTGGAAACAGGAACAGCTGGAATACGGGCAGAACAAGGAAAGCTGGGGCTCTCCTTGCTCCATCACTCTGGGAAATGTCTCCTGTGATCCCATGTCTTTCCCTTCCCCTGCTCTCTACTCTGCCCTGATTCTCAGCTCTGCTCATCATCACCAGGACCAAGGCAGACAGAACCCAGAGGGGAACAGCAGGCCAGGGAAGGGATATGGAGCCTTCCCCTGGGAAGTGGGCTCACTCACCTCACCTTAGCGTCCTTGGTTAACAACCGAGGCTCGTGATATGAGTAAAATTTAATTTCTAGAAGCCAAAGGACTTCCATAATGAAATAAAGGTAATTCTGTAATTGAAATTGCACTTTGCATGTGATAGTTTCCCTTTTCTTGTGCGTACTACCTTACTAGGACCCCAAGTTTGGCTAGTCTAAGACATAGAACCCAAAGTGGGATCCCCTAGGGCAACAGTTCTTAACCCGTGGGTTATGACCCCTTTGGGGATCACATATCACATATCCTGCATATCAGACATTTACATTACAATTCATAATAGCAGCAAAGTTACAGTTAGGAAGTAGCAATGAAATAATTTTATGATTGGGGGTCACTACAACATGAAGAACTGTGTTAAAGGGTCACGGCATTAGGAAGGTTGAGAACCACTGCCCTAGTGGATGAGAAAAAATATGAAAATGTTTGTTATGATTCTCAACATTTTAATAGCATGAAGAACACTATTATGGTACTGCATATTTGTTATTCATACTTACGTGTACATGCATGCTCATGTGTGTGTACATGTATGTGCATGCATATGGAAGTCAGAGGATAACCTTGGTTGCCATCCTCAGAAAGGCCACCCTCCTCCTTGAGACAGGGTCTCTCATTGGCCTGGAATCAACAATAGGCTAGCCTGGCTGGCTGGTAAGCCCCAGGGATCCTCCTGTCTCTGTCCCCCTGCACTGGGATCACAAATACACTCCATGGTCTGTGCTTTAATGTAGGATCTGGAGCTTGAACTCAGGTCCTATGCTTTCCCAGCAAGCACATCACCAATGAGCTATCTTGCTATAGCCCCTAATACTTTATATTCTTACCAGTAAACTAGTATCTGTATATGAGGAAGCTATTTTTTTTTTCCATGAGCAGGGTTGTAGCAATCAAACAAATTGAAGGCTACATGGCATCTTGGAACCTTGAATGGAATCTTGTAAGAAACCAGTGGCATCAATTGCTGTGAGCAGGAAAGAAAAGCAATGATGCTACATCAGCCCCACCTGTCATGGCCACCGAATACCCCAATAGTAGAACGAAGCTGTTCTCTCACTGACCATAGGAAAGAGTGAAAGAGTATACCATGAAGATTTCTAAGAGGAAGTGTGTGGTCCTGGGCCTTTGACAGTTTCTGAGCAGAACATGGTAGATCCCCTCTGACAGATCCCCTCTAACAACAGATCCCCTTTAATAAACAGATTCCCTCTAACAAACAACAGATACCCTCTAACAACAACAGATTGCCCTGTAACAAACAACAGATCCCCTCTAACAAACAGATCCTCTCTTAACAACAGATTCCCTCTAATAAACAACAGATCCCCTCTAATATATCCCTCCCTTCTAACAGATCCCTTCCCTCTAACAGATCTCCTCTAACAGAGTACCTTCCACCCACAAAGAGGAGAGCAGGGATCCTCAGATTGCTGTAGCAGCAGCTTGCCCCAGCCCACATTAGTTCTAATTCCAAATGTATTCAGGACACCTTCACACACCATTAGCTCAGCTACCAAGCCATTAGATACCATATGTGCATGACTGAAGGCCTCGGGGTCTCCAGGAAAAGAATTAATCACTGGGAACCTATCTGGCTGGTTGGTCTGATAGTTCAGCTGGTACAGCATATGTGGGCACATGGAGGCTGAAGCTGAAGTCTGCTTGGAAAAATTCAAGCGAGAAGAACACTCTCCTTTAGGAAGGAGTGGGTCTGGGGAAAGCAGAGGAGGCGGCTCTCTGCAGATGTTCTCCAGGTCTGACTTTCCAGATGGTTCCAAAGTTAGCATGCATATGCTAAATTTACTAGTTAATTTAGCATCAATAAGAATAACTGTAACAGGAGCTCTGGCGATGGCTCAGGTGGTAAAGTGCTTGCCTTGCAGGCATGAGGACCTGAGTTTTAAACCAAGGTGGGGCCAGGCACAGGAAAACAGAGGTAAGCAGATTCCTGAAGCTCACTGGCCAGCAAGCCTAACTAAATCTGCAAGGCCCAAGCCAGTGAGAAACAAAGTAGATGGTGACTATGCATACATGTATAACTTTATAACACACACACACACACACACACACACACACACACACACACACACACCAGGCTGAAAAGTATCATGCATAATTAAGAAACTGTATAAAGACATTGGATTACACTATCACTAGCAGGAACAGAGGAACAAATGGGTCTGGGAAATCATTGCCAGTGGTTGCTAACATTAAGAGCAAGAGATGGGGTCAGCAAGATAGCTAAGGGGAAGGTTCTTGTTGTCAAGCCTGATGACCTGAGTCTGATCCCTAGACTCACATGGTGGAAGCAGAGAATACATTCCCAAAAGTTATCCTCTGACTAAATTAAAATATAATAAATATTAAACATTTTATAAAAGAAGAAAAGCAAGATACAAGATGCCATGTGTTTGCAGACATTATCAGCTCACTCCGCTGATTAAGGAGTCTTGCTAAATCAAATCTGCATTTCATCAAGCCACTGTATCTTATCTACCAATTTCAGAAAATATAGCAGGAAGAGAAAAATCATAAATCTTATATGGCATGTACAATTAGGAAAATGCAGACTGTGAGCTGACTTAGCTGCTTCAACAAACCAACCTCCATGAAAAGAGATTGTGTATTTTATAGTTGGTAGCTCTGAGGATAGACCGGACTTCGGGCTTTCCAGGCACATTCCCACCACTCTGCTCCACCTCTAGCCCTGCAATGTCAGGGGCTACAGAGAAGCTTGCTGGTAGGAGCTTGTAGAGGACTTGAGTTTGGGTCCTAGAACCCACAGCAAGTGGCTCACAACTGCCTGTAACTCCAATTCTAGGGGATCCAAAACCCTCTTCTGACTGCCACAGGTACCTGCATGAATGTGGCATATATTTACACAGTTAAGGAAGGAAGGGAGGAAGGGAGGGAGGAAGGAAGATTATTAGTGATTAAGTTCAGTTGTGACAATGGGACTGTGGGGTTTCTTTTGAGAGATCCTTACATTTTAGAGATGCACATCCAAATTCAACATCAAAATCATCTATGGTGGGTTGAGGAGACAGCTCAGTTAGCAGGATCAAGGACTTTGAGTTCAACCCTCAGAATAACAATGATCCCCCCCCCCTCTCTCTCTCTCCCTTCTTTTTTTTCCCCAGGCTGGCCTTGAACTTGCTATGTGTGTCTGAGGATGACCTTGAACTTCTGATCCTCCTGTCTTTACATCCTGAGAGCTGAAGATTACAGGCATGCGCCAGTAGGTCTGCTTCTATGTGGTGTGGGGGATCAAACATGGGGCTTTGTGTGTGCTAGGCAAGCACTCAACCAACTGAGCTACATCCCCAGTCTTGCAGATTGTCCTGCTAACAACTGACATTTGATTCTACTATGATTTATTAAATAAATGAGGGTTGGCTACAACTAAGCAAGGGAAGAAGGCTGAAACCCTGAAAAAGCAGAGCTGATTAACATCCAGCACCTTCTTTAAAGTGCAAGAACTGCTCAGAATGGTGGAAAGGGAGAACCATGGGGCCTGGAAGTGGCAGGTGCCTAAGCTAAATCAGGCCCAGCCAGCATTTGCCTGTCTAGCTCTTACACAAGTTGGGCCTCTAGATCAGCACTTTTGGATGGTGGTAGAGATCTCTATTTATAAGCTCAGCCCTGTCACCAAAACTTTTGATGCTTGCCCTCCTCAACCACTTAACAATGTGGAAACCAAGCTTAGGTCATAGGCCATACAAAAACAGGTGACAGGGATGTGGGCTGAAGTTACTGAACCTGTTTTAGTGTTCTGACATTAGACACTGGACAATTTTCACCAGCTGGCTGCAGTGGGCATTAGTAGGGTTGAAACCAGCATGGGAAAGATGGCAGAGGGACTCTTGCTGAAGTAAAGCTTTTGAGAGCCAGGTGAGTGAAGAGATACTGGCAAATGTTTCTTCTTAGTGCTTGATTTCTATCAGAGAGTTCTGATGTTTTGTAAGAAAAATAGCTCATTAAAGTGTATGCCACTTAAATAATGGGCATAGAAAATTAAATGGTGAGGTGAGCATGCCAATAGCTCTCCATGGCTACTCTTGTATAGTCAATATCACTACTCTATGTTTTATTCAACATAGGGATGGAACACATAAAGGGCTGGGGATATAACTCAGATGTGGCACTTGCCCAGCACTGAGAAAAATACAAAGAATAGGAAGTCATGATCAGTTAATAAAAGAATCCTTGAAATAGGAAAAAATGAAGAGATGCCTACAGTCAAGGAATACTTTATCTTGCCTAAAACTACAATGCAGTCTCTACAGTTAATTTCCTTCTTCCCTTCCTTTCTGGGTTTCTCTGTGTAGCCCTAGCTGTCCTGGAATTCATTCTGTAGACCACACTGACCTAGAACTCAGAAATCCACTTGCCTCTGCCTCCTGAGAGCTGGGATTAAAGGCATGCACCACCACCTACCAGAACCTTTCTTCTTTTTGAGGTAGCTTCTCTTGTGTGTCTCTAGGCTTGCCTTGAACTCACTATGTGGCTAGGATAACCTAATCTTGAGTCTCTGATCCTTCTACCTTTATATACCAAGTGCCAAGATAGGCTTTCACCAGCAAGCACACTGGTTTATGTGGGGCTGGAGATCAAATCCAAGGCTTCATGCTTTCTAGGCTAGTAGTCTAAAAGAACTCCATCCCCAGATCAAGTAAGCTCTTCCAAGGTGCTGTGTTCGTGCATAAATACTTGCAGAGCAAGGAACATGCAAACTCAACAGTGTGTGTGTGTGTTTCCTCCATTACCCTCTCTTCATTACCCAGAATTAAATAGCATTTTGCAAAAATCTAACCTTTACTAAATCCCAAAGGGGCAACCTAAGCTTTGTACATAAGCAAATGCTTTTACTTCTTGAGTGTGATTTTATCACCTTGAATGATGGTTAATATAATTATGTAATCACTATCCAGGTATGTGGCACAAACAGGTCTGGTAGGAAACACACCCAATGCTTGATGCATGTTTTATAATGAGGCCTATGAGAAGTGGAGTGCCTCCCAAAAAAAGATTCTTCATCTCAGAATCCTCAATGGCACCTTCAAGGACATCATCACACATAGCACCACAGACTGGCAAATTAGCCTTTAATACAGGGGTTTGCGTGGCTATTTTAGATTAGAACAACCATAGCGATATTCATAGTTAGCATCTATTGAAGACTAACTGTGCAGTAAGAATATGCTACAAGCATGTTTCTAGTTTACACCTCTCTCCAGTCCTGCGAGCTCTCCTTATGTCTGTTTAGCAGATGAAATTCAAGACAGTTGGCGGGTTAGGGGCAGACGTGGGATATACCGGGAAGGAAATGATTTCACAATTCCTTTCTTAATGACAAACATCTCCAGTCTGGAGGCAGCTGTGGTTTGGAAGGTTCACATGTGTAATCTCAGTCCCTGAGAGATGGTGGAAGCATCCAGGGGTAGTGCATGGAGGCAGTTATGTCCAGGGGTAGAGTATGGGGGCAGTTATATCCAGGGGTAGAATATGAGAGGCAGTTATGTCCAGGATTAGAATATGAGAGGCATTTATATCCAGGGGTAGAGCATAGAGGCAGTTATATCCAGGGGTAGAATATGAGAGGCAGTTATGTCCAGGATTAGAATATGAGAGGCATTTATATCCAGGGGTAGAACATAGAGGCATTTATGTCCAGGGGTAGAGAGAGAGTGGAGGCAGTTATGCCCCTGGTGAGAATGACTTGGAGATTTGTATAGTTCTCATGGGCCCCCTGTAGTTCCCACGAGAGTACCCACACAGTGGACATGACAGGGTCTTTCTAGCGTTCTGTCTCACCCTGTGTTCTCCTCCTATCACAACTGTGCTGTTGCTGCTGGGATGTCTTCTGCCACCTCACCCACGCTGAGCAAAAGCTACTGACTCTCCAGAACTGTGAGCACAATAAACCTCTTTACTTTCTAAATTGCCCAGCTCTGGTATTTTGTGATAGCAACAGAGCATGAACCATACAGACACTGTCCTTGTCTTAGGGAAAGGAAGCTCACAGAAAACATTCCTGAGAGCATTCTATATACTACAGCAAGCACTTCTTGACTTTCTTGCTTCTACAGTCCTATCACTTACAATACCGTGTCTTTTCACACATGACAAAACTAGGTTGACAAAGCTTGCTCCTTGGACGCAGGGCAAGACAGGCAAAGCCCATAACCTCATCTCCTTTCCATAAGAACACAGCTCTAAGATGCAAAACACCTGCTCCTTCCGACCCTTTGGGTGAAAAGCAAAGGGGTTGGAACTGCCTTCATGCTCCTCTCTCGGTCCAGATCCATTTGAGTATTTGCATTTTATTCTCCAGAGATAGTCATTTTGTATCTCCCCTGGCCTGGGTTTGGCTGGGCACTGGAGATGCCAATGTGAGCATGACCAATATAAGCCTGTCCTCAGAAAGCCCAAGGTTGAGTCCATGTGATCTCAGGGCAGGAGTCTTAGCCCAATCAGGATGAGAACCACTTGCGCACTGTGAGATGGCAGGATGCCCCTGCCCTTGTGTGTCTACAGGAAACAGTCTTTGAATCCTTGATCCAGCTGGTGATGGGAAGCCCTAGAAAGGGACAGATGTCTCCTCACCAGGACAAGGAACTTAGGCTGAGAGCTCAGAGTCTGTGGCTAAGCTGTGACTCATCTGGTTTTTGGGTCACAGCCACAGTAATACTTGCCTCTTATTTTACTCTTGAAAGACTGAACCTGGAAGGGAATACTTGACTCTAGACAGGGAGTAGGAACAAGTCCCAGAAAGATATTAGAATATTCAGAACAGACATATGCATTTCTGTAAGGCCCTGGGCATAACATTTCACAATCGCATCACCAGACCATTGCTAATCCATTACAGCAAAAAGTCTCAACACGCAGTGAAGAGCTGAGAGAAGCCAAAAAAAGATGGGTAGGATAGGGGATGGGAAAGCGTGGGAAAGGGAGGAAGGACAAAGAGAGAGTGGGCCAGGAGGTGAGGCGGGGAGAGGGAGGGTAGTGACACACAGCCTGGGGGTTTAGAGGAGAGAGGAGTAAATGACAGACAGTACACTCTGCATGGGCAGCCCAGGCACCTTAGCAACAGCCACCACTTAACCACACCCATACAACAGGCCCGACCCATAACCATTGTCTCAAGCAAGTCAGAAAACTCTGAGTTATAAGTAAGGGGCCCTAGTTTAGACATCCAGTAAATGCCAGACACCAAAGCACACAGGAAGATGGTGGTGGGACTTGGAAACATCCTGTTCGGTATCTAAGGCCTCCACTTAAAATGTGTGTGTGTGTGTGTGTGTGTGTGTGTGTGTGTGTGTGTGTGTGTGTGTGTGTGTTTTAGAGAGAGAGAGAGACAGAGAGACACAGAGAGAGACAGAGAGACAGAGAGAGACAGAGAGACAGAGAGAGACAGAGAGAGAGACAGAGAGCGAAGGAAAGGGAGAGGGAGGGGGAGGGAAGGAGAGAGAGAGCTAGGGAATGAATGAGAGGGGATAGAGAGAAAAAGAGAGAGAGCAAGGTTGGGAGGGAGAGAGAGAGAGGGAGAGAGACCAAGCATTCATATGGTGGACTCTGGCGAATGTAAGTTAGATAGGAATTACAGAAGGTAAGACATTCTATACTGCTTCTCACATACAAAGTCTTAAGTTTACACTGAGCTCTGACCTCATGTCCCCGCCCCTCACCCCTCCCTCAATCTTTATGCTACAGAAGCTTCTGGTGAATTAGGCATAAAGTCACTGTGTTCCAGAAGTACCTTTTCAGTGCCCTCTCCAGGCAAAGCTACAGTGCCAGCTGCAGAGGACAAACATTTCCAGGTCCCACATCCATATTTACAGAGATTTAAGGTAGATTTGGAGCCCAACAGCAGTGAGCAAATACTGGCTTGCTTGTCCACCTAGGCCAGCAGTTTCAGTGTTTCTAGGGCCATGCTGAAAGTAGAGGGGGCAAGTGTCACATGTATCTGGTGAAGGATTATGGTAGAATTAAGTCCATGCCACCTGCGTAGACAGTTTACGGTCCACCTTAAATGAGATGTTGGGGCCCCCTGCCTCAGAAATCAGGAGTGGAGAGATAGACAGACAGACAGGTCCTCACTATGAAGAACATTAAGAGTTTTGATGGCGCTGGGTGGTGGTGGTGGTGGCGGCCATGGCAGCAGCCTTTAATCCCAGCACTTGGGAGGCAGAGGCAGGTGAGTTCAAGGTCAGCCTGATCTACAGAGTGAGTTCTAGGACTGACTACTGAGTAACCCTGTCTTGAAAAAGCAAAATCAAACAAACCAAAAAACAAAAAAGGCAGGAACCCTTTCCCCCAAACCTGTTCAAGCTATTGGGACTTGAAAAACTAGCCAGGAGAATGTGAGAGTCCATCTCCCTCAGTCCAGAGCAGTGGCTAGAGTTTGAGCTTCAGTTCAAATCTTGACCTTATGACCTGCCTTGGCCTCTACCTGCCTAGGTGTATGTGTATATATGTTCCTGTATTTTAGGTACACATATTCAGGTGCCTGTGAAGATCAGAGGCCTGTTTCAGGTGCAGGCCACCTTGATTTTTTTCTTTTTTTGAGACAGGGTCTCTCACTGGTCTGGAACCCACCAAGTAGGTTAGGCTGGCTGACTAGCTAACCCAAGGTATCCACCCATCTCTTCCTTCCCTGTGTGCACACAGCATACAGCTTTGTAGGGGGTTCCCTATAGGGGTCGAGCTTGAAAGGCAAGTGTTGCCTCAGCTGCCTGTCCATCCTATCCGCCTCAGTTCTGCCATTTCAAACTGGGATTTATCGTCCCCAGGATTGTACAACCATTGTGATGACCTCAGCAGGCATAGTGGGGACATTCAGACATGAGCATCATTACCTCCAGAGGACCCCAGTCCAGTCAGAAAGAGGACCAAAGAAGGGAGAAGCCTTCCCTAAAACACTCCAGTACCGCAGAGCTAGCTAGCTCCAGGCTCCCCTGGAGCTTTACCCTCCTTTGAGGAGATCAGGGCTCTGGTTCATCTCAAGGACAGATGGGCTCATTCAGTACACAGGGCTGCACAGCCACAGCCAGAATTCATGAGCATATGCTGCCTTTAGGATTTTTACTTAAGCATAAAATTACACATAGATGCTAAATGCGATTTTAGAAGCAAAAATGTTATTACATTCAAAAATATTTTCTAAATTGCTTTATCACTATTTCTCAATGTCACCATACTTCTTGTAATAAAACAATGGATTCTGCTTCCAACAAAGAGCCCACGCTGTCAAGTCTTCTCTCTCTCTCTCTCTCTCTCTCTCTCTCTATATATATATATATATATATATATATTATATATATGTATATATATATATATAATGTGTGTTAATATATATTAACATAAAACTCTGCCAATATGCTCTGTCCTTGAAGGACATGTTCCAAGTGACATGGCCATGTGTGCATGTAGCAGGTTCTACATGGGCAAAACCCATGATTTGAGTTTCTACAAATATGACTTCTACAGCTTTCTGGCTGGCAGGGGAAGCCACTTAGGTGCCAATGCTTCAGGAAAAAAAAAAAAACAAAAAAAACAAAAAACTAAACTACTTAGTTTTTCTTTCCAAGATGCAAGCAGAAACCTAGCCCTAAGCTTCTTTCATGTTGTTGTGATCTTGCTGCATTGGCTGAGGTTCTGAGTACAATAGATTTAAGATTCACAGGGAACTTGTATCAAGGCATTCCCGCTTGTGGCTGGGCATGGTAGTTGTGCATGAGTGAAGGGCAGAGATTAACCAGGTGCTTTTCTTTGTTGGTCTTTACTGTGTTGTTTTGAGACAGGGTCTTTCACTGAACCTGGTGCTCACCAGCTTGACTGGCAGGCCAGTGAGCTCCAGAGATCCACCAATCTCTGCCCTCAAGTGCGAGGCTGACAGATGTATACTGTCAGGTCTATCCCACCCCCCTTAGGTGCTGGCTGGAGATCTGAACCCTGATCCTCATGCTTTCTCAGGGAGAGTTTTATACACCAAACCATCTCCCCCTGGTGCTCTTTACACGCATGTCTCAACCTCTGAGAAAGGAGCATCCTTCTTCCAGGGCTTCAGCCACAGAGCCTGGCAGCCTTCAGAATTAAATGAAGAAACCCAAGTTTCTTTTATCCCAGGAAGCCTTCTTTGGGCTGCTACGGGTGCAGCCTTCTTGACATGTCTGCCTCGGACTTCACCTCAGCAGGGCTGAGGAAACTGGACAGTGCTTATCCAGTTTGGCCACAGACCAACATCTCAGTACCCACCAGTGAGGCAATCTCCCCACTGCCAGCTCAACCCAGGGGCAGGTCCAGATCAGTCTCCTCAAGCCTTTCCATCTTCAGCAGACTTGTCCTATCTACCTAGGGAAGAGGTGTCCAGCAGGGCGGGGCCCAGAGTAGCTGTGAATGTTGCCCAATCCAAAGCTATACCTTACTTAAAAGATGATGAGATTTTCTCGTAATTGTTTTTAAATGTAGATGGCAGGGTTGTATTACAATGCCACATAAAAGAAAACACAATCATGTCCTCACAACCTGCGGGCTTTGGATTGGGTTGGGCACCCCTGCCCCAAGGCAATTCTTTGTCCAAGATGGCTTAGAAAAGCCAAAAGACACCCTTGATCTAACCGGAGGGCAAAGATCATAATTAACATAGTCATACCCACATCCTAGTCAGAGGGCTGTAGCTATCGGAGCACAGAAAAACCAGAATCACATGGATCTATCCTCCTGCAGGATCATTCTTCACTTTCTTCTTTTTTTTTTTTTTATTAATTCATTTTATGTGTTTTGCCTGCGCGTATGTCTGCGCATCATGTGCATGCAGTGCCTGAAGGATCCTGAAGAGGGCATCGGATTCCCTGGAACTGGAGCTACACAACTGGAATTACAGTTGTAAGTTGTCATGTGGGTGCTGGGAATCAAACCATGGTCCTATGGAAGAGCAGCCTGTGCTCTGAACCATGGAGCCATCTCTCCAGCCCCTAACAGTCTTCACTTTCTACATTGGATGAGAACAACCCTGTAGACCACGCGAGCATGTGAACATGTTTGGAAACTAGAGCACAGCATCGCTGCATTGTTTTTTGAGACCTAGCCACCCACTGGCATGGATTTCACTGAGTAGGCTAGACTGCTTAGCCTGTGAACCCCAGGGATCCTCCTCTCTACCTCCCCAGTGCTGGGATCATGAGAGTATGCCCCCATGACTGGTCTTTTCATGTGGATTCTGGGGACAGAGATCCTCAAGCTTTACTTATGGGGCCATCTCTCCAAGCCCCTACAGTGCTTTAGTGACACTTTCTGTGTTAAGTTCTCTGGCTTTCTCTTAAGATCACCTGGGCACCAGACTCCTTCAGTGACTATTAGGGACCTGTGTTGTCCTCCTTGTGAAACACAGGTTCTGTACATCTAGATGGACTTTGTTTGTCTACGCTGCCATGGCCAGCCCCTGCTGCCCTCTCTCTACTCTGGGAAAGTGTGCTTTTTACTATCTCCACACTATTCTTCCCACACCAGCTGCCAAGTTGTTAGAGCTGGAGTAATAGTGAAAAGCCTCTGGGTAGATTACAATCACAACAGCTGTGTTTACTAAGAGCTAAGAATGAACACATCCCAGGGCTATTAGTATGTGGGGGGCAGGGGGACTGGGAACCTTCTGGAAGCACCCCATCCTCAGGAAATTTGCTGGCAGTCTGAGCCTCCTGCTTCTCAAGATGGTTTTGGCTTTTGGAAAAGACCTTCTGGGGCCTGGTCTCTACTGCACACCAGAGGCCTCTGCTGGCCCACAACTGTTCCTTATTTATCCTATTTATTTATTTATTTATTTCAGAGCTTAGTGATTGACACTTGGCTGTTTATGTTACTAAGAGAGCAGCTCACATCAGAGCAGCCCTGGGCAGGGCACAGGTGGGCCACGTGACTCCTTCTGCTCTGCTGGCTCCCTAGCCACCCGTAACTAAGCCTAAGAATCTGTCATCCATTATTCAAACCTTGATTGTGTGCTGCCTCCCAAGTGTAACTATCCGTGTAGAAGGCAGGATGTCAACATACTTATCCGGGTAGACTGTTTCCTCTAAATGTCTCTGAGGTTTCACTTTGTCACCTGAAAGACTGCTACTTGTTGGGGGGGTGGGCACATGAGGGAGTGCTTTGTAGCCTGGAAAGTTCCTACCAGTTGTTTTTCTGAGTGAATGGGCATGCTCTCTTTCTTTTAATCATCTAATTTAAAATATTATAACTACATTTTCTTATTTGTGTTGAGGTGGGTATGTGGGAGGTCAAATGACAGCCCTTGGAAGTGGTTCTCTCTTTCAACATGAGGGGCAGGGGACTGAACCCAAGCACTCAGGCTTGCCTAAAGCATCTGTAGCCACTGAGCTATCTCACTGGCCCTATTTTTATGTATTTGAGATGGGGTTTCATGTGGCCCAGACTGGTCTTCCGCTTGCTAAGGATGACCTTGATCCTGCTTCTTCTACTTCTCAAGTGTTGAGATAATAGATGTGCTGTGGACATGGTGCTGGGAATGAAACCCAGGGCCTCCTGCACGCTCTGCAATGGAACTGTATCTGCAGGCTTTGTCCTGGAGACCTGAAACACCTTCAGAAGGACTGCTCTCCTAGGAACAAGCCTGTACTTTGGAGCAGCACCCCTTGGTTTCAAACAGTCACATGACAATTTCTATACATTGTCTGCATTGTCAAAATAAGTTTGGAATTCTGGCTTTTCTGATGAACCTCTCCAAATGACTTGTTTTCCTCTCTCTCTGTTCTTCCCTTCTCCCCCTTTCTTTCCTTTCTGCCTCCCACCTTCTGTCCCTTTCTGTGTGGGTGTGTATATATTACATGGTCAGAAAACAATCTTGGGTGCCATCCACCTTATTTATTTAGTTTTAGTTTATTAATTTCCCTTACAATCTTTGTTAATTAGTCCTTTGATTACAGGTATATAATGCATTCTGATTATTCCCATGTACTCCTTTGTGTTCCTCCTGTCTCCAAGTCCCTTTCCCACAATACTGTCTTTTTGTTTTGCTGTCTGAGTGTCATTATTATTATTGTTGTTGCTGTCATTTCAGGGACAGGGTCACTCATTGGGATCGGAGACTTGGTGTTTTAGGGAATAGACTGGTTAGCTAGCAAGCCCCAAAGATCCTACTGTTCCTTCCCCCACAGTGCTGGAAGTACAAACACATGCCCCATGGCCCACTTTTTATACAGACTCTGGGAATCGAATTCTGGTCTTCATGCTTGTACAGCAAACACTTTCCTGAATAAGCCATCCCCCAGCCCTCCAATGGCATATTTTCTAATTTAAAAACCATTGTGCTGGCTAAATGTAAATGTCCGGGGGTGGGATTCAGCCTCTGCAGGGTGAAGGCTGTGCTTTGGGCACACAGGTGTGTGAAAAGCACAATGTGGACAACAGATTTCCTTGACTCTGCCAGCCTGGGTCTCCCTCTACCCTCCCTGATCTCTCTGCCACTCACGTTGGGCAAAGACAATTCAAGGGACACCAGGACCTTCTAGTCAGAGAGCACAAATGCTCTGGCATTCTGGACACCTTTCAGAAGCTCTGCCCATGTGTCTGCAGCCTAGCAGTGGGGCTCTCAGCTCAGTTCAGCTGCCTCTGGAGTGCCTGGAAACGCTCAACTCTTTTTAGCTTGGTCCCTTACTGTCTGTCTCTGAAGCTCTCTTCCTCACCAACCCCAACCTTGGTTAAGCCTTGTTGCCTTGGCCAACAAACCAGTTTCAATCCATTTTCAAGTGACAGGTTTCTGAGTCCCTCCACATTTTATTCCTTCAGATCAAAAGTGGTTTAATTTGCTCCTAAAGATTATTTATTTATTTATTTACTTACTTACTTATTTGAGGCAGTTTCCTATGGCTCAGGCTAGGCTTGAACTCCCAATGGAGCTGAGGATGACCTTGAATTTTCAATCCTTCAGCTTCTGCCTCCCTGGTGTTATAATGCTGGTATTAAAGGCATGCAACCTCATGCCCCACTATGTAGTATTGGAAATCAAATCCATGGCTTTGCGTTATCCTAAGTGAGTGCCCTATCGACTGAGCTATATCCTCATCCCTGAGAAGCATATTGGTAGTAGGAAAATCTAACAGATATCAATGAAGAGAAGACATTGCTATAACAGATTTACTCAACAACATGCATTTCTGTCATGGACAGGCTGTATAATGCAGGCCCCATGTATTATACAACTGGATAACACTGCAGCCATTTTAGTTAAATATTCTATGCTATCTACACAATTGATAGGACGAGCCCACCTATCAATGCATTCTCAGACTTACTTCCCATTGTTAATTGAACCATGAGTGTATTTTATTAAGTCATGCAATCTTCATTCAATCCCTAAAGAACATGCTATTGTTTTCACTCATTTTACAAAAAGAACTCAAAGACACAACAGGGAGGTGGAGTAACAGGCCCCATTAGGGGATGGCATCCCACTGTCTCTAGGTGGGCACACTGGTACAGAGGCAGGGGACCACTACCTCAAGGGTTCAGATGGAGCAGCAGTGCTCTAAAATACAAAGGACACCACCCCTTTATCCTACACGTTAAGCCTCAACTTGGAGGCCTATAATCAATTCTTGGCAGACACATATTGCTGACCCAAGCAAACCCTTAAATCTCCTATGTTCATGGATGCTTTCTGGGCAGTTGGTTTTGTGGACTTTGCCTGGTCTGCCCCACATCTCTGCCCTCTGTCTTCCCCCAGGCTCCTATCTGGCTCCACCCTACTTCCTATGCCCACAAAGTTGTCTGGAAGGCTACTTCCTCCTTGCCCCTGATCTTGAAACAATTAGACAAGGTGAAGGAGGAATCGGGATATAGCATCACAGCCCCTGGGGATGAGAGAGAACAGGCAGGCAGGCCACTGCATCATTTTACAGAAGAGGAAAGTGAGACCAGAAGACAAGCAACAACTAAGGCCAGATGGCTGAGAGCATAGTCAAGTCTGCTTTCCCTCCCAGGGCTCCTCCTGCTGCCCCAGACTGTCCACAATCACCATCTCCAGACTGACAGGTAGATTTGCCAGGGAGAATGTGTTCTTCTGCCAACAGGCAAGCACTTTAAAATGGAAGCAGAAAGCTTGCAGAAGCCAAATAGATGACCAGGAAAAGGAGAGGGGCAAGGTTGCCTGATCTTTGATGGTCCTTGCACTGTATACTCAGCAAATGCCCAGGTGCCTGTGGGGGATGTGGCCCATGCTGGGTTATAATCAGTGCTATTTTGTTTGTAAGAGCCTTTAAGGGTCCTGGACTGTAAGCTTTGCTATCTCTGTTGTAGGGCATGTGTATTTGTGTCTAAAAGTGTGTGTGTGTCCATGTGGAGGCCAGAACAGCCTCAGGTACTATTCCTTAGATCCTATCCACCTTGTATTTTTGAGACAGAGTCTCTCATTGACCTAAAACTCCCCATGTAGGCTGGGATCTACCTGTCCCTGTCTCCACAATGTGGACATTATAAAGTTCCTGCCCACTCAACTTTTATTTATATTTGTCTGTGGGTCAAAGCTGGGTCCTCTTGTCTGTAGAGAACACTAAATGACTGAGCTGTCTTCCCAGTTTATGAGGATTCATTATTTTTTCCATTTGTTTGTTTATTTGGGAGAGCAGGGATGCCACGGTGTGTGTACAGAGGTCAGAGGACAAGTTGTAGTAGTTGGTTCTTTCCTTCTAACATGTAGGCTTGGCAGCAAGTAACTCTACCCAACAAACTATCATTTCTGATGGTTCCTTTTGCTTCTTATCTCTATCAGTTTATCCCCAGTTACCACAAGCTATTACTTGAGTAAGAGGAGAAGGCTGTGCCATATGACCACACTTTTCTGAGTGCCAGGTACAGAGGGATGCAGATGAGCTCAGCCTGAAAACTGGCTGTCCTCAGAAGGATCCCTTCTTCTCCCACCTCCTTGAATTCCAGCAAGATTCTGGTAGCCGAGGGTTTGAAGCCTTGAATTTCAGCATGCTTCTGGTAGCGTAGGGTCTGAAGGACCGTGACCAGGTTCCTGGGATGGGTGAATCCAAGTTTAAGAAACTAGAGGGGATCTTCATTTCATAAAGCTCTTTTGTTTAGACCTGGAATCAAGAGCTGTGATGGGGCTGGAGAGGGGACTCAGAGGTAAAGTGCACTTATTGCTCTTGCAGAGGATCTGAGTTGGGCTCCCAGAACCCATTGTCTTAGTTAGGGTTACTAAGGCTGTGATGAAACACCATGACGAAAAGCAATGTAGGAGGAAAGGGTTTATTTGGCTCACACTTCCATATCACTGTTCATCATCAAAGGAAGCCAGGACAGGAACTCAAACAGGGCAGGAACCTGGAGACAGGAGCTGATACAGAGGCCATGGAGCGGTGCTGCTTACTGGTTTGCTCCTCATGGCTTGCTCAGCCTGCTTTCTTATAGAGCCAAGGATCACCAGCCCAGGGATGGCACCACCTATAATGGACTGGGACTCCTTCATCAATCACTAATGCCCTGCATCCAGATCTTACGGATGCATTTTCTCAACTGAGGTTCCCTCCTCTCAGATAACTTTGTGTCAAGTTGACATAAAACCAGTCAGCACATCCATATTGGGTGGTTCATAGCCACCTGTAACAAGAGCTCCAGGGAATCCAATACCCTCTTCTGGCTTCCTGGGGCACCTGGCTCTTCATGTGCATGTACCCACACATAAACACATGCACTTACATATGGTTTAAAAAGTAATAAAATAAATCTTTTTTAAAAAGGAGCTATAATATCAGACTTCAACAGACTCAACGTTGATTCCTTTTATCTTGGTATATATGCTTAGGGTGACATAAGGTGGCTGTCTACCTCATTTGTCTCTGCTTTCTGGTGAGAAGGAAGTATGGTCACAGGTTTAGCCTACTTACAAAACAGGGTTCTTTTCAGGAATTTCAGTCTATTCTCTAATTATAATGGTCTTTGGTGGTTCATTAAGATCATGCATTAAAAGCAGTTAATCCCCACTAAGAAATCAAATGGAATTTCTCCAAATGACTCCCATTTCCAATTCTGCCTGCATTTCAATGAAGCCAGAGTCATCCCAATTAGCAAGCCAGATAATTACATAGTTCTTTGGATGAGACTCTACCTCAGACTCAGAGGTCACCTAGACTATACACTTTACGGACTTATTTCTGGCTGTTTAAAGCAACGTTTCCACTGTTTTGAAATATTGAAATCATCCCTACAGAATGCCAGAGTGTCCCTAGTAGGGTAGGCTAAATATGGTGTGGCTGTCCTTGAATAGCTCACAGTGACTGTACTGTAGCATCCCAAGGAACACAGTTAATAATTATACATCTTAGGATGAAGCTGTGGCTCAGGTGGCAGAGTACTTGCTTGCCTGGTATGTAGTTCAATACTGCATATATCAGGTATGGTAGTAAAATGTTGCAATCTCAGCATTCAAGAAGTAGAGGCAGGAGGATCAGACACTCAAGGTCATCCTTGGTTACATAGAAAATTGGAGACCAGACTGGGACACATGAGGCTGAACCTGAAGTTCACCAATTTGCCTAGACTATGGCTAGTGACCACCAGGGAGGCACGTGGCTTGTCTGCTATGCTAATATTTGCCTTAAGCTCCAACTGGACACTTGAGTCATACAGGTTGACTGTCTGTCCAGACTTTGGAATACTGCTTTGTACATGAAGCAACCAAGCTCAATCAATCATGGGACAACAAGGAGTTGAGTCAAGAGAGGTAGGGCAGAGCCCGGACCCTGGCTCTGCCAATTTGAACAGATTGAGAGACCTTGGCCATGTGGTTCCATCATAGTTAAGGATGGCCAAGAACAAAGGACATCAGCATGTACCACCTTCAATCATGGCTATGAAGGGATCCAAGAAGTGGAAACATGTCTACAAACTGCCATAATGCTGGAGATGGAACAGAGTCTTCTAGCTTGTGCTGGGAATTTAACCCTGGGCATCTACCACTGCGTTAGCTATATCCCCCATTGGCCAAAGCCAGCTTGACACAAACCTACAAAAGGGAATATAATTTGTCTCCATCACGTTTCCTGGTGGCAACATCTCTGAGGCATTTTCTTTCTTTCTTTTTTTTTTTTTTAGTGCAAGAGGTTTATTGGAGAAGGGGGAGAGCTAATGGCCATGTCAGAGTGTGGACATGAGAAAGGCAGGCAGGCATGCAGGCAGACAGACAGACGGACAGACAAGAGAGAACATGGAAAAAAACAAGAGGAAGAAGAGAGGAGCAAGAGGCAAGACCTCTTAGGCATTTTCTTATCTATTATTATGCAAGAGGACCCATCCCACTGTAGGCAGTACCATCCCTAGGCAGCTAGACGTGGGCTGTGTCAGAAAAGTAGCTGAGCAAGACACAGAAGCAAGCTAGTAAGTGGCATTCCTCCATGGTCTCTGTTTGAGTTCTTCCTTGGCTTTCCTCAATGACGGATTACAACCTTTTCTCTTTCAGGTTGGTTTTATCCAGTGTTTTATGACAGCAACAGAAACCAAATGAGAATAATGCATTAGTCATTTCACTGAAGCCTGGAAAAGTAGCCAGCTTGATGCCAGTCTTTGTGCATGGAGCTTTTTCTTCAGAAAACATTTAGAGCTGAATTTTCCTGAAGTCCTGCTTCATTTCTCCACAAATAAGTTATTCACCAACATAATGAAGAACCCCAAAATGAGTTCTGGAGAAATAGCTCAGCCAGTACTTTCCTTGGAAGCATGAGGACCTGAGTTTGACAGTAGCACCCTTGTAAATACACCAGCACCAGAGAAGTGGGGACAGTCAGATTGCTGGGCTTGCTAACTGGTCAGCCTAGTGGAATTGGTGAGTTCCAGGCCAGTGAAAGACTCTGTCTTAAAAAATCAAGGTGGAGGGTAGGGGAGGATGGGTGGGAGAAGGGAAATGGGATTGTCATGTAAAACAATCCTGTTTCTAATTCAAATAAAAAAAGTTGGAAAAAAAATCAAGACAGAGCTGGGTGGTGGTGTTACATGGCTTTAGTCTTTGAGTTCAAGGCCAGTCTGGTCTACAGAGGGAGTTCCAGGATAGCCAAGGCTACAGAGAAACCCTGTCTGAAAAAAACAAAACAAACAAAAAAGAAAGAAAGAAAGAAAAGAAAGAAACAAGGTGGAATGCTTGAGGAATGACAGCTAAGGTTGTCTTAAGGCCTCCATACACACATGCACATGCACCTACTAGGTACTCATGTACAAAAAGATGGAGACAGAATGGTAAAGAAATGGAAAGGCTAGCCAAGTGCATCCTGAGAGGGACTGGGTTTGCTCAAGACATAACAGAGTTCAGTGTTCCGGCAACGGCCAGGCAGTAAATGCTGCTGCCTCTGTAGGTCAGCTACTCTTTGTCACAATTACTCAACCCTACAATTTTAGTACAAAGGCATCCACAGACAAAGAGGAGGCATGGCTGTTTTCCAATAAGATGCTATTTACAGATACAGATAATGGACTGGATTCAGTGTGTGGATTAGGGGTCACCAACTGTTGACACAGTTTAAGAATGGGCATCTGAATATCTGCAGGCTGGCCCAGATCTACCAGATGCTTACAGGCTTGACCATTCTCACACTCAGAACCAGTTCTCACCATGCAATTCTTAACTGGCCCAATAATGGTATCAATAACAGCAACATTTAGTTGTGCTATGAGATGTGCTGATGAGTCCCATGAAAAAACAAGCCAAGAGCTGGGTGCGTGGTACACAACTTGAATCCCTATACTAGGAAGCCTATGGCAGGAAGATCTAAAGTCCCATGGCAGTCTGGGTAACACAGAAAGATCCTGTTTCAAAATATAAAACAAGGCTGGTCATGGTGGCTCTCAGGAGGTCCTTATCTCAACGTCTGTAATCCCAGCCCTTTGATGGGTAGAGACAGGAGGATTGCTAAGACTGTGAGGCCAGCCTAGTCTATATACTAAGTATTACTAAACCAACTTAGGCTATGGAGTGTCTAGTCATAAAGTAGAGATTTTGAACAGGAAGTAGGGCAGGACTAAAAGTCCTCAAGGCCCTCCTGTAGTGACCTACTTCCTCCAGGGAGGTACCACACCTCCTAAAGGCTCCACATTTTTGCAAACTAGTATCACCAGCTCAGGATCAACACAACACATGAGCCAATGGGGGAGGGGTTCAGATTCAACACATAACATACACTATCTGAATACACATAGGATAAAAGTCATTTCTTGCAGTTCTGGAGTTCTGGGTTTGGACTGAGACCTGCCACATGGGTGGACCCCCCCCCCCAACTCCCAGGACTATGTTAGCATCAAGTGTTTTGGATTTCAAAATTTTTAGTGAGGAATATTTAACTTGTGATAACACATAAGGAATAACTATTCTGTGAGTGCAGGGATCCTCATTCTTAGCATCACTGCTGACGTATGTCAGATAATTTTGCTGGGGAGCCCTCTCATGCACCATAGCATGCTTATAATATTCCTCACCTACACGCCTTGGACACCAAACATGATGATCAAAATTGTCTGGAGACACTGCCAGAGGCAGTGAAACTGTCCTTACTTGAGATATACTATGTAGTACACAATCTAGCTGTTTCTAATAAAGACCATTATCTGGGAATAAATCAATGCCCACCATAGCCACTGGGACCCACAAGATGGCTTAGTCCACAAAGATACTTGCCACTAAGCATGGCAACCCAAGTTTGATCTCTGGAACCTGGAACTCACACGGTAGGAGGGAACTGATTGCTTCAAGTTGTCTTCTGATCCCCACATGCATGGATACGTTATTCACTCATATACGTGCACACAAAGAAATACATACATGTGAAAAAAACCCTGCCAGCTCCCTTGCTCCTTTGGTATAGTTGGCACTGCAGACCCGAAGGGTGGACAACACCTTTCATTTTCTGAATAGTAGATCAGAAAAGCAACTGGACCTCCTAGCTGGGCATGTCACTGACACCCTCAGGAGTCAGTTTCTAACTTCCTCCATGGGGGAGACACAAAGCATAACATCACAGTTTATGATTATTCCACGAAAGGTTTTATTGGACATTAAGGAAGAAGTGTATGAGAAAAGTCCTCGGGTGTCTGTCCATCAAAAGTCTTTCAAAATTACAACATTGTCTTCCTGAGGCTGATATGTTGTATATAAAGAGGATGGTATTCACTAGCCTTCTAAGTCAAGCTCCACCTGAATCTTTTGTGGCAGGGTCTCTCACTGAACCTGAATGTACTGATTCAGCTAGACTGGTTGACCAGTGTGCTCTAGGGACCCTCTGACTTTGCATCCACCTAGCTAGCATGTGCTACCATGCCCTACTTTTTATGTGGCCCTAAGGATCAGAGTTCAGGTCTTCATGCCTGTTCAAAGAGCACTTGACCCACTGAGCAATCTCCCTAGTCCACGTCTCACATCTAACATGCAAAGAGGTAAAAGGTTTGGGGTACAATTGCTGTAAGGAAGGATAAGCAACCCCAGTTAAAATACCAGTCTGCTAGAACAACTGAACCCCTGTTTATGTCTAGTGGACATAAGCCTTGGGCACTTAGCTTGATTACTCCCTGGATCAAAGCAAAATTAAATTACCTCACAAGCTTCCTTTCAGAGAGCTCGACAGCAGGTGGGCTGACTCACCTTCCAGAAACTATCCACTTTGCCATACACAAGGGACTGGTTCTGCCTTTTGATCTCATTAATGTGGTGGATGTCGCTAGAGTTCAGGTGCTGCTCGACCACGAAGCCCAGGAAGCTGTTATCTGGGGTGTGAGCTGATAAGGGAAGCAAAAGACAGGGCTGTGAGCATTTAACAGACAAAGAATGTCGGTGGCATTATAGACTCAGCACAGGCTGTCTAACCCCCTGGCACATTCTAGCACTTCATTTGGTTATGCCTCACCCATGAGCTCAGTCTACTGTGATTCCAGCTGGGTTCGCCATTTAGTGTATGTAAATCAAAATCAAGGAGCGTAATCCACAATTTCACTTCCTCTGGGGATTATTCTCTGATAAAAGATGTACAGGGGCTGGGGAGGTGGTTGAGTAGGGGATGCCAGCACAGCCTAATCTGTGAGTTCCTAGTTCAGTGAGAGACTGTGGAGGGCTGCAGCTAAGCCTGTTGACACAAGTTTGATCAGGCTGAGGGGGGGCTCACTGGGGGAAGGCACTTGCCATGCAAGCCTGAGCTCCTGAGCTCTACCATAGATGCATACAGAGAAAAGGCTGAGTGTCATGGTACACATCTATAATCCCAGCATTGGCAGGGAGTCACGTGGATCCTTACTTCTCTCTGTGCTGTATGTATGCCTGTGTGTTGGGGGGTCAGAGGACACCTCAAGCATCATTCCTTAGGTGCTATCTATTTTTGTTTGTTTGTTTGTTTTTTCTACAGGATCCCTCATTAGGACATGGGGTTCACTCACTGGGTAGACTGGCTGGCACTGAGCCCTAGAGAGGAGCTCAGTCTCCACCTCTGCAGTACTGTGGTTTCATGTGTGTATCATTATGTCTGGCTTTTTATGTCAGTATTGGGAACTAAACTCAGGTTCTCCTGTGGCTATCATTTCATCAACTGGGGCCATCTCAGCCCTGTATGATTTTCAAGTATGTGTCACCACAAGGGGGCTATCTGATCAGAAGACAATTCTCTCTTGATTAGATAAGACCCTCATCAACTCTATCTTCCATCTCATTCAGATAAATTTCAGCTCGTCAGGAGATAGCTCAGGGAAGGCCACACATGGCTGATATGAATCGAACCAACTGTTGTTTAGTCTGACCCAAATAAAACAGCTAAAAACCACACAGGACTAAACTCCCCCAGCAACTGAAATTGGCCATTCAGTACAGTCCATACACTGCTGTCTCAGCCATGCCCATTCCCCTTTGGATGCCTTCAGAGTCAGTTCAGAAGTTCTGTGTGAGGGATGGTCACACACACACAAGTGTGACTCTATGTATGTGGGAGCCAGAGTTCAGGCGTCCTGTTCAATCAATTTCCACCTTATTTTTTAAACATTTATTTATGTGTATAAGTGTGTACCTTTGTGAGGCCAGAAGTGGGCATCAGACCCCCAGAAATGGGGTTGTGACTTGCCTGACCAGGGTGCTGGAAATCAAAGAGCAGTGTGAGCTTCTAATCACTGAATGGCTTTAGCTCCTCTGCCTTCGACAGTGTCTTTCAGTGAACTTTGGGTTCACTGCTTCAGCTAGGCTGGCTGGTCAATCTCCCAGGGGTTGGTCGGGACTATGCTGTCACACCCAGCATTTTTAGCGGGGGTCCCGGATTCACTTTACTCCTGAATGAGCCACTTACCAGCCTCCAGAAACCTTTTCGACCATTAGAAGTGGCCTGCTAGGAATGAAACACCCCAGCTCTATTCTCATCTTTCTGGGGCCGAGGATAAAGGGGAAGAGGGATGCTGATGCAAAGGCACTCTGTGGAGACACACAGGCGACATAAATATCACCATGTCTTCAGCCAGTCTCCAGGGCCTCTGCCTAATGGGGTGACAGGAGGAGGAGAGAGCAGGATTGTGACTGGGAGTTGTGCTCAGCCAAGCCAATCTGTTCTTTCATTCCCGTGTTTTTGAACAAGCGCCCAGAGGCAAGGGCCATGGCTACAGTTAGCTGAAGAGTAAATTACTGAATAAATTCTATGGCCAACAAGAGACAAAGCGAGGGCTGCCTGCTGCTGTTTTTCTTTTTCCTCCTTTTTGAGGGGCTCAGAGGGGAGGATACTAAAACTGGAAAGAACAGGGGGCTGGGAAACAGCCTGTGCATTGAAAGCATCCTTAAGGCAACCCTTTGTTATTCTAAAAGGCCAAGATTTGAATCTGAGGCTCTAGACTTTTAAGATGGTAGTTTTAAATTTTTATTTCCAGGAAACTGTTGTAGTGACTAACACTCCATTCTTGAGATTTTTGTTTCTGTGATTCAGTTAGTCTAAGTTCCCATATGGGTATTTACAAAAAAACAAACAAACAAAAAAAAAACCAAAAAAAAAAAAAAACCCAAAAAACCAAAAAACAAAACAAAACAAAACAATAAAATAAAAAATAAATAAAAAATAAAAAAGACTAAAATATTTAGCAGGTCTTATATGCCACATTATCTAAAATGTAGTAAAAATAAGATAATTAAAAATTGCCAAAAGAAGAGGGTGAATATTTGCATTTCAGGGTAAATCAATGAAATCCCACTACAAACGAGACTCAGGAAATGCTGCACTTTCTGATTCCAGAAAAGAAACAAATGGGATTTCTATAAAATCCACCCTGATATCTGAGTTCTCTTCCCTTACCAAGTCCTGTCCCAAGCATGTGTGTGTGATGGCAAATCCTGCCAATGAGAAGGGAGCTACCACCACCTATATGAGACCAGCCTCTGGGTAAGTCCGGGAGGGAGGGGCTGGATCGGGAAGTTGAGGTGGGAAGACCCAGTCTAGATGTGGGCAGCAGTGACCCATAGGCTGGGGTTCTGGGCTAAATAAAAAGGAGAAAGCGAGCTGAGTTCCAGCATCCATCTCTCTGTTTCCTGACTGTGGATGTCACGTGACCAGCGGCTTCATGCCCCTGCTGCCACGCCTCCTCTGCCTTGATGGACTGTAAACCACCCCCACCATACACTCTCGAGAGCGCACACACACACACACACACACACACACACACACACACACACACACACACACGCACACACACTCTGACTGTGAGCTCAAACAAAACCTTCCTCCCTTAAATTGCTTTTGTCAAGTATTTTGTCATAGAAACCAGAAGAATGATGAACATAGCATATGACACCAACTCTTTCATTTTATCACCACAAAGACTCTGTAATGGATGAAGACACGGGAAGGAGAGCACAGCAGTCTATACGCCGAGGTGGGGGTTGGGGGGAGTGATCCTGGGATTCAGAGCCAGAACCTTACAATATAAATACTTTATTTTCTGTACCCTGTGAATAATGGTAGTAAACCATGCTTTCAGAGAAAAAGCATGTTCTACTATAATCTAGAATATACACGAGAAGACATATGCCTTTGTACATTACACACCATTATACATGTATAAACCGTATTGCTGCCGTTTTGTCATATCTATTGTGACGACAATCAACTTTTTTTGTTTTACTTGAGACACAGTGTTGTGTAGCCCAGGTTGGCCTTGAACTCACTATGTAGTTGAGGATGACCTTGAACTCCTGATGCTAGTATCTCCACCTCCAGAGTGCTGGGACGGCAGGAGTACACTGCCATGCCCAGTTTATGTTGTGTGGGAGATGGAACCCAGGGCTTCATGCATGCTACTCAGGCACTCTGCTCACAGAGCTACCGCCCAGCCCCTCCTGCCCCCTTTAAAAAGAAATTAAAGATTCTTAGTAAGTGAACTGACTTTGCTTTCAACTACACAAATCCCCAAGGCCTGTTTTTCTACTGGTATACCTTTTAAACACCTCTAAGAATTTTGAGTTTCTCACTACCCATTCCCCAAGAGCCTGCCTGAGCTGGCTCCTCAGCCCTCATAGCCAGTTAGGTGTGAACTTCTCAAGATTCATCAACTACCTTACCTCTCAACCTTTCAGAGCTCAGGCCACATCGATTTTTGACAATAAACAAGTTTTTCTTTCCCTTAAACAGAAATACTTTAATTGCTTTTCTTGTTATAACTGATACATGCCCTCAATGTAAAACTTTTAATTTTCTTTTTTAGTAATAAAGAAAGATATATAAAAAAGAAAGTTATTTAAGAGCTTACTACCTAAAAGTACCTACCATCTGTGGGCTTTCTTCACCCTCTAGGCCTATGGATAGTTTTTAGCTTCAAACTAAAATGGATCCTGTAACATTTACTCAGGGTGTGTGTGTGTGTGTGTGTGTGTGTGTGTGTGTGTGTGTGTGTGTGTGTGTTTGTGTGCATGCCCATACTCATGATTTTGTAGCTCTACATGCATATATGTGCAGGTGCCCATACTTACACGTGTGTATGTGCTTGTATGTGTGTGTTTGTATGTATACCAGAGGATGTCCTGGGCTGTCACTTCTCAGGATGTATGTACAGTTAAAAAAGATGTATGTGGTATTTTTATGCACATGAGTGTTTGCCTCCATGTATGTATGGACAGCACATGGCATTTCTGGTGCCTTTGGAAGCAAGAAGAGGGTGCCAGATCTCCTAGGACACAAGTTACAGGCAGTTGTGAGCCATCATATGGGTACTGAGAACTAAACCTGGCTCCTCTGCAAGAGGAGGAAGTGTTTTTAACTTCGGAGCCACCCTCCAGCCCTCTATTTTTTTTTTTTTTTTTTTTGAGACAGGATCTCTTAGAGTTCACGGAGCAGAGTAGCCTGTCAGGCCAGCAAGCCCTAGGGCCCACCCTCCGGTCTCTGCTTCCCCAGCACTGGGATTACAAGTGCACACCACCGTGTGAGTGTGTGTGTGTGTGTGTGTGTGTGTGTGTGTGTGTGTGTGTGTGTGTGTGTTTGAGACATGGTTTCTCTGTGTATCCCTGCTATCCTGGAAATCACTCTGTAGACCAGGTTGGCCTTGAACTCATAGAGATCCACCTGTCTCTGCTCCCAAGTGCTGGGATTAAAGGTGTGCACCCCCACTGCCTGGCTTTGAGTGGCATTTGAACACAGGCTCTGGGGACTAAACTCAGGCCCTAATGCTTGTATAGCAAGCACTTTACCAGTTGAGCCATTTCGCCAGCCCAAAATCTGCATTTAGAAGCTGCACATAGATAGTGGCTATATTTTTCAAATTTTACCAAAACTGATGCTCTTAAATGGTTATGATGCTTGGCTTGCTGAGAGAGGAGGCTGGGCACAGACTAGGGAAACAGTAATTTGCAGTGGAGCCGAAAGTGAGTGTCGAAGCTGTCCACAAATGCACACCTGAGTGAAGTGTTCAAGTGTCAAAAAGCACTTTAGGAGGAAATGAACTCGAGAAGAGAACTCCTCCCAAAGGCTGATCCTCAGAGAGAAGAACCTCGAGGTTACTCTGACTTGCAGGTCTGAACAGGAGCAAAAGCCTTTTAACTTAAAGACTAAAAAGGCAGTTTGCATGAAAAATGGCCCCTCTGATTGTCCTTGGTGTAAAACTTCGGGGGGAACACCCATCCTCAGTAAAAGCTGACAGGTATGCAGGGAAGGGAAGTGGCTCATTAGTGTCAGGCAAAGTTTTGCTCCTTCATCACCAATCTCTTCTGATCAGATAGTGGCTGTGAGCCCCAAACCGTGGCAGAAACCCAGAGTGAGGAGAGCAGGAACAGTGACTGTAAGAGTCACTGTGGCTTGCACATCTTTTCAAACCCTGAGGATAGATACTCTTCAGAAAGAAAAGAACAAGACCGTGTATCACAAAGCACAGCACTCTGAGGCTTCTTTTTAAGTCAGGGACTCACATAGCCCAGGCTGACCTTGAATCTCTTTGTAGGAGAGAGTGGTTCTCTTGGCTCCTTTCTGCCCGAGTTCCAGTATGACTAGCATGGGCTACCCTACCAGGTTTATGAGGATGGAACCAGGATGTCCAGCTGGGTAGTCAAGCACTCTTATCAATGGAATCACATCCCAGGACAAATTCTGAACATTTCCTAAGCTTCCCTGATGTGTTTGTTGCATGAACCAAACACTGGGCAGATATTACCCTTTGAATTTGTTTAAATTCACTCAATAGATAATGCCTACCATGTACTAAGTTTCATCAATGAACAAAACAGGTAAACCCCCAAACTTTGTATAACCCAGATGACCAGAAGGGAAAAGAAACAAAAGGAAGGGATGAATGCAGGGAGATAGAAAGTTACCGAGGAAAAAAGGCAGGTGAGGAGTGGGGGGTAGGGGAGAATCTGCATTTTCAAATGGGATGGGGCAAATTTCACTGAAGGGTCATTTGAGCTACAGATACAAGGGAGTGGTGGTGGAGCCGAACTCGGGAAGAATGTTCCAGAAAAATGTAACAGACACTGCAAAGGTCCTGTGGTAGAAGTGTGTCTGACACAATTGTAAAAACAGGAGGGAGGCCAGAGGAAAGTAAGGAAGACCATTAGTGAGAGGTGAGGCCAGGCTCCCCATGGCTGGAGTCTCCTAGAATGCTAAGACTAGTTCACATCTAAGCCACTACAGTGACTCAACAAACAAACAATAAGTCTGCACATCCAACTTTGCTTAGGGAACAAGGAAGGGCTCTGAGGCAGTGATAGCAACAACAGAGCTGAGAAGCAGCTTCAAAGGCTATTGAAAAGTTTGCAGCTAGGAAAGTCAGGTCTGAGCTGTAGCTTGCCTGAAGTGGGGTGGGGACAGTCTCATTGTTGCTGCCATTGCTACTTTAAACCACAGTCTACAGGGAAAGATGGGGCATTCAGTTAGATTAAGTGATCTTTCTACCCTGGCCAACATCTTTACAGGAGCCAGATGAAACTGTGAACGAGGGTGTTATGAGCTAATTAGAGCTATCCAAACAAAGGCTGACAAACATTGCAAACCATTAATTCTGAGGTTCCCTTTTCTCCCCCCTTAGGTGCGTCATCAAACACCTTCTCTATTTCACTCTGTGTGGGTAATTTTTTTTTCATTGTTTACAAAGGTATAACACACCTTGTTTGAGACTGAGAAGTAAGAAAAGAGATTGTCTTCAGGAGTTTACAGCAAGTGCATTCATAGTAGACTAAAGACTATCGTTGAAACAGTGCCTAGTTGGAGAGCGAATCCAGACATCTAGAGACGTGTACAATCTCAGGGACAACTAAACATCCCCAAGAATACAGAGTACAAATGGCTATTTAAATAGATGCTTGACTGGCACTGGAAATATGGATAATGTTGAAGCTTAAAAAGGAATGTGATTCATGAAGAAGAAAAAAATTATGAATGGGGCCGAGAAGATGGCTTAGTGCATAAGTGTATGAGGACAGACCCCCAGGACCCTATGCAAATGGCAAGTGGAGAGACCCTGCCTTGATGAGTAAGGTAGAGAGCATTTGAAGAAAACTCCTGATCTTGGGCTAGCCAGGAGGTGGAGGTGCACACCTTCAATCCCAGTACTCAGGAGGCAGAGGTAGGCAGGCCTCTGAGCTCAAGCTCAGCCTGGTCTACAGAGTGAGTTCCAGGACATCCATGGCTAGAAACCCTGTCTCAAAAAGCCAAAAATCAACCAACCAACCAACCAACCAACCAAACTAACAAACAACCCCCCCCCCAAATATCTTGGTTACATGCTTGTCCACCCATATACATATGGGCAACCACACATGTGAGCACACTCGTGTACACACACACACACACACACACACACACACACACACAAAATAATGAAACACAACATTTTAGTATATATAAACTAAAAATATACGTGAGAAAAAATTTGGTGATGATTTTAGTATCAATTCTGCTGCTGTGATCAAATATCCTGACCAAAAGCAACATAGGGGAGGAAAGGGTTTATTTACCTTACACTTCCATGTCATAGTCCATCACTTCAGGGACTCAAGAAGCTAATCCCATCACATCCAGTCAAGACAGAGAGAAAGGAATGGACCCACCCTTCCTAGCCTTCTTCACTCTTGAACAGTCTGGGGCCCAGCCTAGCTCTAACCTGGGGAGGTGAGGGATGGCCTCTGAGCCCAAGGCTGGGAATACTCCACTACAAAGTCAGAATGCAAGCATATAGACAAAAGAGAGGGAACACACCCCAGTCTCTGAGGGGAAAAACTCCAGGAGAACAGCTCTTAAGAGCTTGTTCTGGAGACAGAAGGAAGGTTGTAGTGTCTAGCTTGGAAGCCAAACAAGCAATAAACATAGGCATCTGAGTGGAAAGCTGTTGACAGGAGGAATGACACACTCATGAGTTTCTTTGAACAAGCCAACACCTAGGGCTGGAGAAATAGCTCAGTGAGTAGAATGCTCACTGTAAAAGCATGAGGACCCAAGTTTAATTCCTAGCACTGGGTAGACAAAAAGGCCAGGTGGATCCCTGGGGCTTGCTGGCCAGCCAGTATAGCCAAATTGGCGAGTACCAAGTCAATGGGAAACCTTTTCTCAAAAAGTAAGAAACAATGAGAAAGACACCTTATGCCAAATTCTGGCCTCCACATATGCAGGCAGACACACTGACATATACACAAAGCCATCACTCAGGAGATTTAGCCCAGGAGCCTCTGTGTTTTATAGCCAGGTCACCTGTTCACTCTGGAAACCACTTTAGGATATCAGGCATAGTGCATAACTGTAGGCCTCAAAATGCCCAATTACAAACAGAATACACAAAGATATTGTTTTACAGTGCAAACCCTGCAATTTGGAACAAAACAATAAGGACAGGGTGAGGCTTTTGGATGTATAGAAACTTAACCATCTTAGTAAGAAATAGGTGTAGCTGGTTTGTCAATAAGCTGTGTACCCTGGATATTCAATATGTAGGTAAATACTCTGCTGGCCTGGTCTGCTTCATTTCACATCTCCTAAAGACAGCATACCCATGTGTACTTTTCACTGCTCCCAAGCTGGACCCTGTATTGCATACATGCTCTGACACTGTATCTCCCAAGACAGTTGGCCTCAAAGTCTCAATTCTGTGTCTCTAAGCTCAACCCTACTTCTGCGGTCTCTTTTTGTTGCTGTAGCCAGCAGTATAAAACAATCTCAGTGCATAAGAGCCTCAGTGAATTCTCAACATTGGTGCATACTTACGTTACTTAATAAAACATTAATAAATTTGTCACATTGAAACCACTTAAAAAGGGGTGGGGTAGGGATTTAGCTCAGGGGTAGAGTGCTTGCCTAGTACTTAACCCTGGGTTTGACTCTCAATTCTGGAAAAAAATAGAAAAAATATTGAAAGGGAGGAATGGAGATATAGCTCAATTGGTAGAGTACTTGCCCTATATGCAGGAAGCCCTGAGTTTCAGCCCCAGAACTGTGTGAACTGGGTATGGTGGCTGGCTAATGTCTGCAACATCTGCAGTCCCGAAGTGGAAATGGGGGATCAGGAGTTCAAGGTCACCCTTGGCTACACATCAAGTTTAGGGCTAGCCTGGAATATATGAGACCCTATTTAAAAAAAAAAATAAAAGGAAAAAAAAATACATTTTGACCCTTTTCTTCTCTGTTCAAAGAAACAGTCTTCAACTACAGATCACCAGAACAGACACAGCTACCAGCAAGCTGGTCTTGTCACATGGGGAGGGAGGGAACCTTTTGACCAGAGTATTGGAGGTCACTGAGGGCAGGGTATGGAGAGTGAGTTACAGACACTGTTGTCTATTGTAAAGTCCCCAGCCTCAGCATGTCTTGACGTGATGAATATTTCACAATGCCTCATCTCTCAACTTCTTTCCATATTTCCTGTGTTGAAGATAGCCCCTGCCAGGGAAAAGTTCTCCATCAACTTGTTACCTGATGGGTTTGGCGGGGCTGATGATTGCTGGATCTGCAATCTCATCAGGGGGTTGAAGATGCTCACTCCCTAATCCTTCATGTCGCCTGCATTTGCAGCTCTGCTTTCCCTCTTATTAACAGTTTCTTATCATCAACCACTTGATTATCTTCGAATATAATTTGTGCTAGAAAGGCAGGAAGATCAAAGCTGGGCTCTTCCCCCTTTATTATTCAGAGTAATGAGTTGGTATCCTAGCAACTTGTAAAGGTGACCCACTACATTTTCTTGCTTGGCATATCATATCTGGAGTCATCAACTGCCTTTTTTTTTTTTTTTTCTTTTTTTAAGGCAGGGTCTCATGTATCTCATGCTAGCCTTGAACTTGTTATGCAGCCAAATGATTTTGACCATTTCATCTTCCTGCTTACATTTCCTGGGTGCTGGGGAACACCATGCCCAGTTTATGTGCAGCTGGGGATGGAACCCAAGGTATTGTGCACACCAGTCAAGCATCTACTGACTACTTTTCATTTGTTTGGTTTTAATCCACTGCAGCCAGAGTTCTTTGGTACTGTTTGGGGATCTTACTAACCCCTGATACCATCCCCTTGGTCCTTGCTGTCTCCCTTGACTTCCCTACCTCACTTCTGCAATATGAACTATTCTAAGAGGAAGCTCTGTTATATGGAAAAAGGTGTTTGGGTGAACACCTGAAAGGCTTGTTCACTCATGAACCCTTATCAGGCTTGCTGAACTGTTAGCCCTTTTCAAAGTACAGAATTGAAAGCATTTAATTAGTGTGTGCTGTGTGTGTTTGTGTGTGTGTATGTGTGTGTCTGTGTCTCTGTGTTATATGGTGTATGTATGAAAGTCAGAAGAGGATCTCTGATGCCACTCCTCAGGTACCATCTACCTTAATTTCTGGAGACAGGGTGTCTTCACTGACCTGACACTGAGGTAGTTAAGTTGGCTGACCAGCAAGTCCCAGGGATGCACTTTTCTCTGTCTCCCTAGCACTGGGATTACAAGCCTGTGCCAATATGCCCAGCTTTTTACTTGTGTTATGGAGCTCAAACTCAGGTCCTCATGCTTGTATGGCAAATACTTTACTAACAGAGCCATCTCCGGGCCCAATGTTTCATTTTTATGAGTTCACTAATATCCTTTTTTAAACGGAAGATCACCTGAGGTCTTCAAATCAATGCTGTAAATATTCCTTTCTTGTATACAGATATCTTGACTCTTCTACATCCCTCTAACAGTCTCTCAAATAACCATGTAAACATTTTCTACTACATTGTTTGCTTTCAGCGTCATGGGTGGTTGCTAATGTTTTGCTCTGTGGGCTCTTTTCTTGAAAGGCATTCAACTGTGTCAACTTTCCCTCTGATTTCTGCTGAATCCAAGAATCATATCCCTCTCCCAAGTTAAGAGAAAGTACTTTCTGTTTCTGGCTTTCATTATATTTTAAACAGAGACCTTCTTTCACTTGAAGGAACTCATATATCTGAAAGCCTCCATCCGCAGAATGGAAGCAGGTTTGCAGGGTGCTGAATCCCACTCTTCTCCAGGAGAACATCGAATCTCCCCTCAGGGGCAGGATACAAGCCACTGCTGGCATGATTGGAGAGTGTATGAAAGCACAAGTTTTACCTGACTTGTCCTAACACAAGTCACAGCTTAGTTGATTGGCTAGCACTTCTTCCAGACTCAGAATTTCATAGCAAAGTCAAACCCCAGGCAGACTCTAATCATGCCTTGCCATGCTGACAGCCATCTGTCACCTGGTGTGCCAAATATTAGTTTGTTCCCTGAACTGTGCCCCTGGGACAGGTGGCAATAACAGGACAATATAACTCCAATAATAATAATGTCTATCATACACGCAGCATGATCTTATCAAACTCTCTGGGCTCAAAAGAACATTTAAATAGGATCTCTCTCTTTCTCTCTCTCTCTCTCTCTCTCTCTCTCTCTCTCTCTCTCTCTCTCTTTCTCTCCCTCTCTCTCTCCATATGCATGCAGACGCCAGGGGACAATCTCTGACATCATTCCTTAGGCACCATGTACTTTTTTTGAGACCAAGTAGGCTAGGATGACTGGCCAGTGATCTTCCAGGGTCCACCTGGCTTCTCCTCCCCAACACTGGGATTACAAGTGCACACCTTCACACCTGGTATTTCCCATGAGTCCTAGCGATCCAACTCAGGTCTTCACAAGCACTCTATCAACTGGGTCATCTCCCCAGTCCATTCCATGAGTTGATTTTTAATACTGCTACCTTACCAGCTATATACCCTTCTTAATTCTTTTTTTTTTTTAACCAAGACCTAATGCCCAAAGATTATTAGTCTAATATGTTCACTGACACATTTAGGGACTGAGCAAGGGATCATCTTTGGGCAGCTACATAAGATGCAAGAGGTGGCCATGAGGGAGAACATCAATGCAGGCATATATGGCTGAGTTTATCAGCCAAGCAAATAGACTTCAGAAATCCATTCTAGCATGGGAACCTCCAGATGAAATCACACTGATATCTTTGGAAAGGGCGAGTTCTCTACCCTTAGCCTTCAAAGAAACAGTTTCATTCACATGGCCTTTCATTTCCAGAGTAGAAACTTTCCTCCTTGTAGGGGTGGGGACTTAACCATAAATTAATCTGGCACAAATACTGTTTGGTTCGGTACTTGGTTCCACAGTCCTTGGCTAATTAGAAGGAAAGCAAAACCAGGGAGATGGAAGGCAAAAGTAAGCCACAACAATGACAGGAAAGGCTATCATGGAGATTTCTCAAGAGTCCAGCAGCAGGGCCAGTGAGTGCATTGGTCAGTGCAAGCTCTGTAGCATCCACTATGTTGGTTAACTCTCACGACTGTTTGAGCACACAGAGAAGGTGGCTCTGGAAGCAGGGTTGGAATCCCCTATTTCAGAACCAAGCATGACTGCCTCAAAGTGTCCTGCAAGGCCCCTTATCTGAGGAGAAGCTAGCCCCCTGACCCTGTGATAGAGAAAGAAGAATGGCAAAACAATCATATACCATGCCCTTCAGGGCAGCTAGAGGGAGAAGCCCTTTCCAGCCAATATTACTGGTTATTCCATGTATAAAAATGTCTTGGGTGGGAACTGAAAGCTTCTCAGTGGAGAGATGCTCAATGGAGATCCCAGCACAATTGCTTCTTCTTCAGCTGGTTTCTGCTGGATGCTGTAAGACCCAACTTGATGACAATACCTCTGTTTGCTCTATCAGGCTACTCCAGTTGTCTGTTGGGTGCTGTAAGACCCAACTTGATGACAATACCCTGATTGCTCTATCAGGCTACTACAGTTGTGTGTTGGATGTTGTAATGGCCCAAGTTGATAACGTTTTTATGATCTACCTACTTTTTTTTTGCTTGATACATGTTCAATAAAGTCACTCATTTGACACTAATACCATAGCTCTTGGAGGTGATTCTCTGGACCACATAGAAAAAGCCCTCACTGCATAAGCTTTATCAAACGATACACAACACCAACAAGGGCATCGAGAGGAGGCAAAAGAGTCTGAGTCCAGTGATTAAGCAGCCACCAAAGTATGAAACCGAGTTTAAAATAGTTCTAATTCAGAAGGCACATATGCATGTGGTATGCATGTGTATTCATATGTCCCAATGTCTGTACACATCTGTATACGTATGTGTGTATGTGGATGTGGAGGCAAGAGGTTTGTGTCAGGTTGTCTTCTTCAGTTGTTCTCCAATTTCCATATTAAGGCAGTCTATCTGACTTGTCTATTCCAAAGCTCACAGATTTGGTTACTCTAACTAGCCAGCTTGCTCTGAGAATCTCATCTCCACCCAGTGAGGGTTGGGATTATAGGCACACCACTACTCTTTTCTGGCATTTACATATGTTCTGGGTATAAGAACTTTGGTCCCCAAACTTACCCACTGACCCATCTCCCCCCATCTCTGAGATTATTTTTTCTTTCTTTCTTTCTGTTTTTTTAAATAGGTTTTTTTTCTTCTTCTGTGTAACAGCCCTAGATGTCCTGGAACTCACTTTGTAGACCAGGTTGGCCTCAAACTCACAGAGATCCACCTGCATCTGCCTCCCAAGCATTGGGATTAAAGGCGTGCACCAACACGCCCAGCTATTTTTCTTTTATTTGAGTTTCATGCTCAAAAATTAAGATTGAGCTGTGTGGAAAGTGGGTTGCTATGGAAGACCTCATTCCTCTTAAGGATGTAGTGATCTCTTAGCAGCGGGGATATGGCGCTGGGACATGCTCAGTGACTGCTCTTTCAAAGGTGATCTGCAGGCTTTTCCCATGTGGCTTCTACTGGTGATTTGTATTGAACCATTTTTCTGAGGACATTTCTAAGGCTGTTCATACAATGTTCAGGTGTGCTTTCAATTCCAATTACAGAAAAAAAAAGGATCCAATTATTCCCAAGAAAAAAGTTTAATATTACACACTTTTTCAGCTAAGGGTCCTGAGAATCACAACTCCAGATAAATGGTTCCCTAGTTAACCTTTGCACTTATCTTCGGCAGCTTTCTGAAAGGTAGGGACCACACATGAATACTCACGGAACATGGTGTAAAACTGCTGCGGGTTCAGATTCCATTTTCCCCAGGGGGTCTTGTGGCCTTTCGACTGGGCATAACTTGCATGATTGAACTCAGGTTCTGTTCCAAAGGAATCTAGCACTCGGAGCATGCACCTGCAAGGAAAGTGCTGTGTGTCAAACTATAACCTCCATGCTAGATGCTATAGTTCAAGAGAGAAGCAGATGGACAAACGCTTGAAAGTAAAATTGCCACTGGAAAGAACCTTAGGTCTTATTTTTCTTACTTATTCATTTTGCAAAGAAGGCCTCAGCAGACAGAACTGGCTCACCACTGAGAGTGGCTCAAATACCAGTGAAATAAATGTCCAGGAATTCTGCAAGGGGCCTGAAGGATTTACTTCAGGGGACTTAGCACCCAGGTAGGACTTGGCATACAGTATGTGCCTAATCAATGTGATGAAAGAAATAAAACAGCACTATCTCTACAGTTCTTATTCTGCTTAGAGCAGAGGACATGCTTCAGGGCTTCCAGCCTCTGTCAACCTTTACACTAATTAGCTAGATGATTTGACCTTAGGTGATGCTAATGACACAGCTACAGTATCTGCTTCATACCAGACACAGCTACAGTATCTGCTTCATACCAGACATAGCTATAGTATCTGCTTCATACCAGACATAGCTACAGTATCTGCTTCATACTGGACACAGCTACAGTATCTGCTTCATACCGGAAAGGTACTTTTCACATTGGTAAGCTGATGATATTTGAAAACAGGCTTCTGGGAGTTAACTAGGGATAGATGCCACTAGTGGCTTTAAAAAGAAGATGACTAGAGACCCAAGCAGAACTTTGCACAGTAGAATATGGTCCTTGCTAGATTGGATGGGGGCCACTCCATCTTGGACTTTTTAGCTTCCAACAATGAGAAATAAATTCTGTTTCACAATAAACAAGTCTGGCTCCAGTATTATGTTATAATAACACAAAACAGATTTCAATCTCATTTACGAGGAGGGGTAGCTTTTACATATCCAACTATAATATAATAGGGCTTGCTTGCTAGACCAGCTAAGAGTTAGCACAGTACAATGGAGTCCCTTTGTTCTGTTCCACTGAGCCAAACCTGCTCCATCAGCTATCTTGGTGTAGTTGTGAGCTAAGAATTGGTTTTATATTCGTTTGTGTACATGGGTATGTGTTTGTATATGTGCACATGTGCATAGGTGAGAACAAATGTGTGTGTGTGTGTGTGTGTGTGTGTGTGTGTGTGTGTGTGTGTGTAGGTTAGAGGTCAATTTTGGGCTGTTATTACTCAGGCACCATCTATCTTGGCTTTTTTTGAAACAAGATCTCTTGCTGATCTGAAATTTGCCAAATAGGCTAGACTGGCTGACCAGGGAACCCTAGGGATCTCCCTGTCTCTAATTCCCCAGCACTGGTGTTACAAGCAGGTACCACCAAACCCAGCTTTGTCATGTGGGCTCTGAGGACAGAACCCAGGTCCTGGAACACCACAGAACATTTCACTGACCAAACTCTTTCCCCACCAAGGCTTCACATTCCCAAATGATTTTTAAAAACATGACGGAGGGAAATTCCATGAAGTTCTCATTTCTACTGTGGAAAATAAAGTTTTATTTATTCTCTGTCTGCAACTTGGTGACTGTCTTCAAGCTGTGATAGCACAGCAAAGAAACTGCAGTAGAGACTATACATGGTTTTAAACTATTTACAAGCTAGCCTTTTACAAAGGAAGTATTCTGACCACAGGTGGAGAGAGCACAAATGCTAACTGGGAGAAAGGAATTAGAGAGCCAATGTTATTAATCTGGGCTACACTGATTTAATTGATGATTTTCAAAACATGTAAACTAAGCTCGGGGGCTGGCCAATGGGGACCATTCTGTTTGCTGTTGTTCTCTCTCAGTACATGTCTGAGCAACTTTCACTGGGCCAATACACACCAAACCAAATGAAAATTAAAGCCCACATTTAGGACAGATGGTGGAAACACTTTCAAGGACTCTTTTTCTCTCTCTTCCCTTTCTTATTACCAGGAAGCTATTCTAAATTTTTGTAAATTTTCAATCTAAGATTCTGAAATTAAAAAAAAAAGGATGTCCAAATACCAGATTACATCCCTCAGGAAATACAACTGTCAATTAAAGGAGGGAAGGCTATGGCTACAGAGTGAATTGTGAGATAACCCAGAACAATGTCCTCACTTGGATTCTTATGTGACTTTCTTGGAGCTACTCTCGGTACATTGACAGGTCTCTCATTTGGGGGTGTATATGTTCATGTGTGTGCATGTATGTGTTTGTGCATGTTCACAAGTATGCATGCATGTGGAGGCCAGAAATCAAACTCTGGTGACATTCCCTGGAAGTTATGTACTTGGGAGGTGGATTCAGAGGGCTTCTTGTTCAAGGTCCTCCTTGGCTCTATCTTGGAACTATCTCGTACCTATGTGCTGTTAATATTTATGCCACTGCTTGGATGCCCTCTCTGCATCTGAAACATCAGAAACCTTTAATGATATAAAGGTGTATTTTCCCTAGTGCCCAAGACAGCTGGCCTTCCTCTAACAGAGACCTCACAGCAATGCCAAATGACTCCTGGAACATTGTGTCACTCGAGGCTACACTATAGTGAAGGAGATGCTCAGAAGCAAAAGGTCTATTTCTAGCTGGGAGTCTGGTGGAAAGGCTGGCCTGCTGTGATCTATTTGTATCTCACATTCTTGCACTTTTTTAACACTCAGCAAAGGGCTCTCCTATGGAGCAGAAAGGTTGTGAGTTTTGTAGACCATGCTAGAGGACTAGTAGCATGTCAGCATTTAATAAGTGTTTAATCGAATTTCCTAGGTTCTTATGTAAATTAGACAGAATTTATAAGTATTTTTTTCAAGGTCAACAGACCTAAGGGGCTTGCTGCTCATTGAAAGGTCTGATGACACCACATAATATGGAATGTAGTTCCCATCATCTACCATCAAGTAAGAGGACCACAGTCTGACAATTGCATACACATGTGTGCATGTTCCTATATGTGAGTTCATGTGTGGTTGTACACCCATGTGTTGTGTTCATGTGTATACATGTGTGTGATGTGTGGGTATGCATGTAGGCCAGATGTTCCTTAGTAGCTTTCCATCTTATTTTCTGAGACAGGGTCTCTCACTGAATTTAGAATTCCCTGAGTATTTGGCCTGAGCTCTCCAGGAGCCTCCTCTCTCCCTCCCCATGCTGGGATTGCAAATGTGCACCATCATGTGGGCCTTTTATGTAGATACTGGGATCCAAACTCAGGTCCTCATGTTGCACAGCCAGCACTTTGCCAACTGAGCCATCTCATTGGTACCTCTCTATCCTTTTATTTTTTGGGATAGGGTCTCATGTTACCTGGGCTGCCCTGAAACAACCTACGTTCTCAGGGATGACTGAGCTTCTGATGCTCCTGTCTCTACTTCCTGAGTGCTGGGATTACAGGCAGGCACTACCACACCTGGTTTATTGGATGCTGGGGATTAAATCCTAGGCTTCATACACAATGGGCAGGTGTGTTACAAATGGAACTCTATCCCTAGATGCAACTTTGCATATTTAAAGGGAAAGAAGTAGGCAAGAAAGTTCTAGGAAGCCTGCTTGTCATTTGATGAAACTGTAGCTTTGCCACAAAACAAAGATGGAGGGCCATTGCATCGAGAGACCGCCTGCTGTTTACTGTTAATTCAGACCATTACTAAAGAAAGACAGAAAAACATTATGCACATCCATAAACCCCATAGATGGAGCATTTTCACACAGCAAGCCTCAAATACCAATCAACAGTGACCATTTTAATAACGACATGGCCTTTCTTAATTGACCTAAACACCACCACTGAGAATAGTTTTCCATCTGAATAGCCCTTCTTAATAACAAGGACACAAGAGTCTATGGAGGCCTGGATTGCCCAGTTTTCTCTGCATGTGTTTCAGATGTCTACCATTGATAAAATGACAGAAAGGAACAACCCTGACTTTCTTCCCTTAAGGCTATCACTAAGGAAAAATTTCTGTTTACAATATGGCTTATTAACCAAGAAGAAAGATAGTTATTTCTATACAACTAAAAAAAAAAGTGATGGCTTATGATCGGTGAAGAAGAAAAGTCAACCAATAATAGGGAAAATATGATAACAAAGACAGAGTGGAGTGCTGAGACTAAGGAGATGGATGGTATAGTGTGTACAGTGCCTAGTGCAGGCTTGTAAACCCAGTGCTGGGGAAGCGAAGGCAACTGGATCCCTAGGGCTCACTGGTCAGCAAGCCTAGCCTAAGGCCAGCTCCAGGTCATTGGAAAACTATCTCAAAAATAGGTGGAGAGTGTTTCTGAAGAATGACACCCAAGGTTGTTCTCTGTCTTCCATATGTATGCACACCTACACACATGTGTACATGAACATGTACATGTATACATACATAATCAAAACAAAAAACTAATAAAAAGGACAAAGCATTATCCTGGCTCAAACTTTCCTAAAAATAAGAAGAATGGTAATATCCCAAGGAAAGGAAAATAATGCAGAGACTATAAGAACAACATACTCAACACAGTCAATACAATCATCATAGTCAATCAACATAGTCAACACAATCAACACAGCTGGCGTAGTCGACAGTCAGTCTACATAGTCAACAAAGTCGGCATAGTCTACATAGCACAGTCTACACAGCAGCACAGCCAACAAAGTAAGCACAATCATTCACCAGTCAACACATTCAGCATAGTCAGCTGTTACAGTCAACAGGCATTCATCAATCATTCAACAAAGCCAGCACAATCAACAAAGTCAGCACAAGCATTCACAAATTCACACAATCATTCAACATAGTTAGCCTTCACGGTCAACAGTCATACAACACAGATAACACAGTCAGTCAGTACAGCCAACACAGATAACACAGTCAACAGCTATCAAAGTCATTCAATATAATCAACACAGATACATAGTCACTCAACACAATTAATGTAGTCAAACAGAACATTTGGACCCTTAATACAGTATCTGTCACATCAGCCCCTTTGCTATATATATTTCGTTGCCCAGTGAGAAAATCATTGCTGTTGGGGGTGAAGTTTGAAAGAGAATTTTATAAACAATGGACATTGATAGACCTTGGATTTTTGAGAAAATTGTTTGCATTTTCACTTCTAATTTTTGCCTGATTCATAAAGGACTTCCAGTCTAAAATAATCTTGGTGGTTTAAAGTTAAAAATATTAAATGTAACTAACAGGAAAGATAAAGGCCTACATTAGGATATTTGTGTATTGAATCAGTTAGAGTGGATGATGGTTCATCAGTTCACTGTTAATTGACAACTTGATTGAACTGGGGGAAATGCCAAGGATATTGAACAAGCATAGCTCTAGGTGTGTCTGTGAGTGTATCTCCAGAGATGATTAACTAAGGTGAAGGTTTACCCTGAATGTGGGTGGTACCATCTTGTGGGCTGGAGGTCCAGGAGGAATACAGAAGAAAGAGAAATCATACATTCTCTGTTTCCTGACTTCAAGGATGTGAGCTACCTTACATTGTCGTCCCCTCACCCAACCCCACCCTGATAGACTGAAGCTTTTAAAACCATGAGCCAAAATAAAACTTTCTTCTATAAGGTATTTTGCTCCACGTATTTGGTAAAGTGACTAAATTAACACAGAAGACTACAGCAAAAATGTTTCTACCCTTGCCGGGTGTTGGTGGCGCACTCCTTTAATCCCAGCACTTGGGAGGCAGAGGCAGGCGGATCTCTGTGAGTTCGAGGCCAGCCTGGTCTCCAGAGAAAGTGCCAGGATAGGCTCCAAAGTTACACAGAGAAACCCTCTCTCGAAAAACCAAAAAAAAAAAAAAAAAGTTTCTACTCATTAGCCAAAATTAAGAAACAAATGGAAAGGGCTCTGGGATGTAGCTTGTCCATCATGAATGAAGTCCTGGGTTCCATCCTATCCCTAGCACTGATAAAATCAGTTGTTGTGGCTCATGGGACAGTTATCCTGAAGTAAGCTGTGCAGCTGTAGAATCCTTAAGAGGCCCTGCCTCATCAAGGCGCAAGGTGGAATCCAACTCTCTGTCCTCTGACCTCCACATCCATGCTGTGGCATGCACATATACACACATTCACACAAATATGAATGCACACACACACAACAAACAAACAAACAAGAAAAATCATTATTTGATTAAATGCATGAGAGGAATGCTGGGTACTGGGGAAGACAAATGGGGAATCTGCTAGATGTCTGCTCTGTTTTGCTTTTTCCTTACCTCTTCTTTTTTAAAGACTGGGTTTCACTATGTAGCTCTGGCTGTCCTGGAACTCACTATGTAGATCTGGCTGGCCTTGAACTCACGGATATCTGCCTGCATCTGCCTCCTGAGTGCTGGAATTAAAGGTGTGTGCCACTATGCCTGGCTGGACACCTGTTTTCTATTCTCAGAACATCAATAGAAATAATGAATAGTCCCAGGAAGTAGTCAGTGGGAAGAACCTGAATTTCATTAGGAATGAAAAGTACCCTCCATCCAGTTCAAAAGATGGTATTTACTCAAAACAAACAAACTGATACAGTCCTTGTTAGGGGAGAAAAGGTCTTAGCATATAGTACTTACTGGTAGTGAACCCAGGATGGTCCTAGAGTTTTCTTAAATTGAGCAAGTCCCACAATATCAATATAAATAAGCTCAACGATTCTGTCTCCTACAGTGGGACAGCCAGACCGATTTCCAACAACCTTCTTCATAATCCTGGAGTGGGAGAAATGGACGAAAAGAAAGGAGATCAGTAACTTGACAGTACTAACCCAGGCAAATGTGACAGATTAAAAGCACACCTCAAGCCCTGAGCCCATCTCAACTCTTCAGAGTCCCCATTCTGACCAGGGGTGGGAGTGGGGGAAGGGGGCTTAGATGCTGGTGTATAAACACAACCTGTCAAGTTCAGCAACATGTGTTACTCATCTCCTCTGTGGAGCAGACGTGAGAGAGCTAGCCTTGAGACAGCTAACCTGATTGATCTCTCTGAATCTTTCCTCTCATACTCCAGCATGGGGGAAGGTGATTAAATATTGATATATAGATACTTCCCCCAAATGCAAACATTCACTCCTGGAAACGGGCTCTTTAAGACTCAGGAAATGAAACCCGAAAGGTCCAGGAAGTAAATGAAACTCACAAGTCCCAGGAAGTTCCTAAAAAAAGGACCCTCTCCCCAAGGTTATAGACCTGCCTGCACATCATTCAGGGAGCTTGAGGGGTGCAGCTTTAATGAGTTGCTACCCATGCTGGGGTGGGCTTTTTAGTGATGCAGCTGCCTTTGAGTCATCCACAATCCTGTTAAGTAACCCCAATAAATTCACTGGCTTACTAAACTTGACTCAGTGGAATCATTTCTTTGGTCTTTCATTGGAGCCTGGTAAACATAACCCCAGAAAAAGTCACATAACCAATACAAACACTATGACACTCTCACTTTCATTTGTATTCCGAAACACCTGCAATTCTCAGTCCCCCAGCTTTGGTAACTCCCCATACATTTTTGTATTGTCTTTAGTGACTCATTATAGAACTGGCCCTGTGGCTTAGAGGTTCTCATTGTCTCAGCCACTGACCTACCCTTCTCTACCCTGACATCCAAATTGCCCTTGTGCTAATAGAATGACAACATATGTGACTGCTATGTGAACTTGATTAGTGAAGATAAGTCTAAAGTATAACTACCATGTACCCAGAAACCAGTCACCACCTTTGACTCATATCCCTGCTCACACCCCAGAATAATACTTGACCATCTACAAAAATCCCACTTTTGAATGACAGGGACCACAAACTACTCCACAGTTCCTTACATCCGCTGTGTCAGGTACCTTCTGCTCCTTCCAGGCTTCTAAAAAAAGCCAAGCTCTATTGAACGGATTTTTTTCTGAACAGCTGGAAAACTTTCTATGAAAAGCTGGATAATAAACACTTTGCATATTCAACTTGACCACTGTAGGGTGGAAGCCAGTTAAAGTAGCAGTGGGTGTGACTCTGTAACCAGAAAATGTTGACAAAAACAGGCAGAGGGCTGGCTTTGGGCCATTGACTGTGGCTTCTACCTGGGGTCCACCTTGTTCACTGGTTCTCAACCTTGTTGAACAGTGGAACTGCCTACTGAGCATCACAAAGCATTTAGGCTGTGACATTTTCAAATGTTGTGACTTAATCATTCTGGGAATGTTCTGTTCCAGGATTTTAAGGAGATCCCCAAATCTTTGAGAAAGTGAAATGAAAAAATTCCCCAAGCAATTCTAATGAGCAGCAAAGAATTGGGGACCATTACTCCGTGTTGCTTCTGTAATGCTCCATTTAAATAAAGCCCATCCAGGGGCTGTGGATGTGGCTCAGTGGGCAGAGTGCTTACATAGAAGCCCTGGGTCCCATTCACAGCACCACATAAACTGGGTGCGGTGGAGCATTCCTGTCACACCGTCACTTAGGAGGTAGAGGCAGGAAGATCAGGAGTTCAACATCATCCTCGACTATATAGCACGTTTGAGGGGCCTGGGTTACATGCGACCTGTCTCAATGGCCTCTACCTCCAGAAAAAGAGTACATATAGCCCTCGTCCCAGTATCCACAAAGATCGATATTGACATGCCCTTGACTATCAGGTGAGTCTCTGTAATAGTCATGCCTAAGATATCTTTCCTAAGCTCCGTTCTTGTGCCTGGTTCCTCACAGTCCTCCATTTGTTCATCTGCCTACTCCCCACTTATCTTCCACATTCCTTCTCTCGTTCCTTCAAAAGCCAGAGTATGCTAGGTGCTATGTGTAAGCGCTAGGGGCACAGTGGTGATATTCCCGGTACTGACATTCTAGCATCCATACCTCAATTAGCATTAATAGATTTGTAATTAGTTTGTAATGTAATAAATGATTATTATTTAATGCATCAGTTATGATTGTCAAAAGATTGGCAGCTGAGTAACAACATGATGGTCATCCTTGCAGGCCCCATTTTGAATCCCAGTCCTCAGAAGGCAGACAGAGTGACTGCAAAGTGCATGACTTTATAGGTCTTGTGTTCGACATATTTTAAAGCAAGCAGGAAGGCAATAGGAGGCAGTCTGGTTAAGAAGAGGAGACCGCTTGAGGTACAAAGAACCTCAAGTTCATCTAACTCTGAAGGAGAAAGGAAGGACTGTTGTAAAAAGGCTGCAGAGAAGTCAGTGCCAGGCTCAGATCCAGGCAGCCCTATGTGCTAGCCTTGAAACCTCAGACAGTTCATGCTCAGTCTGAGCCCCAGGTTCCTCAGCTCTAAAACACAAATGGCAAAAGCATCTACTTCCAGGTGCTGAAGTTTAAATACAATACAATAAATGGGGAGCCAAGATGCTTTCCTTGGGTAAAGCTTCTGCTTCTATGTAATACAACACAACACAACACAACACAACACACCACAACACACTGCTGCTCAGATGCCTCCTGGGTAAAAGCTCCTGCTTCTTTCTATCACTGGAACCCACAATGGAAGGAGAAAACTGACTTCCTGAAAGCTGTCCTCTGATCTCCACATAAGCTGAGGTACACATGCCCACATGCTCACACACACACACAGTCATAAACAAAACTAAACTTAACTAAAGCCACCAAGTGCTTAGTATTGAACACACAGTAAGTGGCTCACTATAGATTTAATAGCTACCATCAGTTCTGGGGTAGGGCTGAGCTGGTCCAGAGCCTACCTGGCATGCACAAAACCCTGGGTTCCACTCTAAGACATAGAGGTGCACAACCCTGGGGAGGCAGAGGCAAAGATCAGAAATTCAAAGTCATCTTCAAGTATATATATTGAGTTTGAGGTCAGCCTAGGCTACACAGACCTAGTCTCAACATAAAAATAGTCCTGATCAACACTATTGCTAGCATACTTCCTGGTATTTCCACGGCAAGCAAACCTTTAACATGGTGCTGGCATCTGGAAATCAATGAGAGGATTGATAAGATATTCTTCAGACATGGTTGCTTTGGAGTCAGTATACCGCCAACAACTTTGGTGTGTCAATAATACAGTGGGGAACAGGGTAGAGCATGCATCGCTCTCTGCCATGGCTAGTGTCCTCCCAAGGGCTTTGCACAATGACATGGCAACTTGAATTCTGAGTTAGAAGTCTCTGCTGGCAGTTTTCTGGGGACTGCGAGGACCCCAGTTCATCTGTTTGGCCAGCTGTATCAACTGAAAAGGGACTGAGGGGGCGAGAGCTGAATGCAAATCTTAGAGGGATGGAAGACTCAGGGAAGAGAACAGACTGAGCTAGAAGTTAGCTAATTGAGAAAGGATTGGATCCGGGCTTTTGGGAAATCCATTTTACTCAAATTATAAACAGGAACTGGCCCTGTTTTGAGTTTTAGAAAGCTTGATGTTGAGCAGGGAGTAGTATGAATTCTGGCAAGAGGCAGGGAATCAGGCAAGTCAATAGAGTATCACGCTGCAGATGTTGGAAACACCTGGAATAGCAAAGAATAAACGCCTTAGTTTGAGATTTCCTGGTGTTCATTTATGAGGCCCCAGAGCCTGCAGCCAATGAAAACATATTATCTTTTTCATAGTGTATGTATTTAGCTCCTGAAAATAATCTTCTTATCGCCTGTTTAGCGAATTATCACTCTCATTTTCCTCCACGAGAAATGGTACGCTAATAGAGGAGCTTTATGAGTTTACTATGTCGTTTTTATATTCTGATTTTCAAATTGAAAAAGTAATTTCCTTACTCCTTTAGCTCAGCCAGTGAAGCCGAGATCCGGATGTCATGGCCCAGTAGGTAGAGAGATGTAATTAAGTCACTCCACTGAACCAGTTCGCCAAGAGGGCCACCACTGAATGCCGTCTCTGCAATCTTGAAGCCAGATTCCTTGGTCAGGAGCCCCAGGTGAACAAGGATCTGGAAAACAAAGAGGGAATGCATACTGACTTCTGGAGCCTTGTTCAAGTCTTCGCACACCATGAAGCAGTCAGGCCATTCTGAAGGAACTACTGAAATCTCAGCATGGGGTATGTCATTTTTCTAAAAGGTATAAAACAAGGAAGAAATAACTTCCCCCTGGTTTAGACAAATACTAAAACCATGAACTGCCCTTGGTAGAGCCATGAATGTGAGTTATAGGGAGATTATCCTGATTTTTAAAAATAGAACACATGACTGGGTCAGTCAGTAAAGAACCTGACGAACAAGTATGAGGACCAGAGTTTGAATCCCGAGAGTCCAGATACAAAAGCTGGGTGTGGTGGTGCATACTTGCAATCCCAGTGCAGAGGGGATGGGACAGACTGGATAGTTCCAGGGATCTTCCTATGTTTGTCTCTTCAGTGTTGGCATTGCAAGCATGTGCCGCTACACCTGGCTTTCTCAGGTGGGATGGGGGCAGTGAACTCAGGTTCTGGGCCTGTGTGGCAAGCTCTTTATCAACTGAGCTCTCTTCCCAGCCTAGCAAGCTCCACGAGGCTTGTTTGATTTTTAAATATAAAACCATGGAAATAAGCATATTAAATGTGTTTGGTGACTATGTTAACCGATCCAGTTTGGCCATGGGCTTATGTTGCAGCTGGTACCTCCATTCTCTGGCCAGAATCCTAGCAGCCTTTGGTAGCTTTTCTGTCCTTGGGTATGAGAAGATGGTCTAAGTTCATCAAGTGCAATTTCTGTCTCAGACCTTAATGAGCCATTTTCCCAAGAAGCACTTATCCAACCTGGTGGAAATAGCATTTAAAGACCAAAGGCTAGTTCTCAAGGGACTCCACTTAATTGCTATTTGGAGCCTTCTCCAAATGGCCCTAGCTAGGAACTTCACTTTTCCTCAAAGATAAACTCTGGGTTCTTACTAGTAGTGTCAATCCAAACTTAAGGCTATAGATAATACCCTCAGATAATATCATCCGTCTTTCAGCAGTTATTTACTTTCTCCTACAACGAAAATTCCACTCAGAAATAGCAGGAACAAGGTAAATCATTTTCTATACGCTAATGCTCACAATAGCTCTAGAATAAGATTATCAATACTTTGGCATATGACGTGATACAAGTGTTAATTTTTTTCCCTAAGCTCTCTTTGTTCACTTTACTATGTTCCACAGAAATAGAGACTAACCCTCCATTGTGTGCTTGTCCCAAACTAGAATGATACAGTCAGCTCAGCTGTTTCATTTTCCTTAGGATTTTTAGAGATGGGTGTTTTTGTTGTTGTTTTTGTTTTTTTTTTAATTTAAAAATAGATCCTCCCCATGAAATATATTCTGATTATGGCTTCCCCTCTCCCAACTCCTCTCACCTCCTTTCCACTTCCTCACCTACCAAATCCACACTCTCCCTGCTCCATTCACTCCATTCTATCCCCCTCCCTGCTTTGACCACTGAATTATTTTCTTACCATGAAAAAAATATGTAAAGCATAACATAGCAGCCACCATTTTAATGTACATGGTTCAAAAGCAGTTTCCCCCTGGGTATCTCATTTCTGAAACTTGAAGAGTTCCAAAGCTTATGTTTAACTCATAGTGGATAAGATCCTTTCTGTGTTGTGTATGTGTATGTGTGTGTGGGTGTGTGGGTGTGTGGGTGTGTGGGTGGGGTGTTCCTGTGGGAGCCTGTGGTGAAGATGGCTACATCCTACAGTATTCTTTATGCTTCTGGACCATGTGCATTAAAATGTTGTGCACATGTTATGCTATACTATGAATATGTTTCTACACTAAGAAAAACAATTAAATGATGAAAAAAAGGAAGAGATGGAGGGAAGGGATGGAATGGGTGTAACAGGTATGGAAAGCATTGCCCACACCTACTTTTTGTCCTTGGGTAGCTTTTCTCGGTCATCATTTACCTTGTTTTGTGTATGTATAGTAAGTATGTGGTGGTGGGAGGTATATACAGGGCCGTGTGTGTGTGTGTGTGTGTGTGTGTGTGTGTGTGTGTGTGTGTGTGTGTGTGTGTGTGTGTGAAGATGTGTATAGCTGTGCATACATTCACGGAAGACAGAGGAAGACATCAGAATGGGGTGTGGAGACACTGAGCTGATTTACTTTGATGGGATATCATTTGACACATGACATCTCTCTTCATCTTGTTTCCAAGCAAAATCAAATTTTAAAAGAAAGCTGCCATACGAAGGAACCGAAAGAAGAAACTCACTTTCTTCCGTTTTCTCTTTTCCAGGTTTTGTTTCTCTGCCAGAGACTTGATTGCTTGGATCCACGCATCAGCCATTCGCCGGATCCGAAGTCTCATCCACCGGAACTCCTCATGCTTCTTCATCATGCTGTAGAGAATGTTAAAATCCGTACGGATTTCCGCCTAGGGAAAAAAAGAGAGAGAGAGAGAGAGAGAAAAACTGTATTAAAATGAGCAGAAGATTAAAATACTAGGATGCAAAATGATTTTCATGGTATGACATTTTACACCTGAGAGTCAATTAAATCCAGGATTTCAAAAGTCAGTCTTGTCTCTCTACATGGCCCTTACACATGGGGGCTGACAAGATGGCCAGCAGGTGAAAGCTCTTGCCAAACAGCTTGACAATCTGAGTTCAATCCCCAGGACCCACTTGGTGGAAGGGGAGAGAGAACTGACTCCTGCAAGTTGTCCTCTGGTCTCCACACGCTCACTGTGGCATGCATAAGCCCACACATGCATACACAGATAAAATAAATGTCATTAAGAAAACTTTAAAAAGAAAGAGGACTGCAAATTGAAATGAAGGCCCTGACTGTGGATTTGTTACAAGGGGCATCATTAAAAATTAGAGATTGAGAAAGTAAATGTAGTTGCTGTAAAGCCTGAGCTACGCCGAAATGCAGTTTTCACAATTGATATACCCAATGTGCCTTCACATCCCCTGTGCCAAAATTTATTTGTGTCTTGGAGCTTTCTTCTAGGCAGCTGACCACAGGAAAAAGCATCAGCTCAGACAGGCCAGCCAACACTGTGAGGGCTACTGGACAGCCTCTCCTCCCAGAGTGAGATGGGAAATAAATGATCATTTCCTAGTTTTTGGCCTGGGCCAAACCAACAAAATTTATGATTTTTCTAAGGAATTTTAAACACTAGGGATAGGATTTGTTTTTACCCTAGCTGAGTACAAATTTAAAATTCAGAGCAGAATAATTTAAGGTCCTGGAAGACAGTTTTTCCTGGTCTTCTGGATACTTTAGCTGGAGGCTGCCCCTGATTAGACCATGAGAGAAGCGTGATAATATCAGTGTTTCACATGGTACCACAAACATAACAAATGCATCTCTTAGTTGTCTCCAAGGTTCATTCTTAGCATTCGTCTCCATCCTTGACCCAACAATCTCCCATAGTTTAAACTTGACTTCACAAACCCTGGCATGGAACCATCTTCCTAGCTGCCTGTGTGTGTATATGGTGCTTCAGTGGAGCACAGCCATGCCCTTCTTCACTTATTATCCATGGCTGCTCTCTGGGTTAGGACTATAGAACTGAGTAACTGTGAGATTAAATGTCCAGCAAAGACAGAAACACTATCTGACTTTCACATTTTTCTTGCTTATTGTATTTTTACTTACTTAGAATGTGTGTGCATGTGTGAGCATGCTTGAGTGTGTGGTTAAGTCAGAAGATAACTTGCAGAAATTGGTTTTCTCTCTGTACCATGTGGGTCTCTAGGGAATCAAACCCAGGTCTTCAGGCTTGGCAGTAAGTAGGTGCCTTTGCCTGCTAAGACATCTCACTACCTCTATTATTTTTGTAGCCTAAGCTGGCCTTGAACTTCCTAACAGTCTGGTGAAAGCACTCATCTGACAAAATTCCTAGGCCTCCATTATTGTAGAAGAGACTTCAGGACTCCAAGCTGTGACAGAAGTCTCTCCTAGTAGAAGAAGAGATGATTAATTGTCACACAGAAGTATTATCCTATGTAGCCAAGGAGAGTCATGACTTCTAATTCTCCTACCTCTACCTAACAGGTGCTACAATTACAGGCATGCACCACCACAACCAGTTTACAGTGCTGCAGACTGAACCCAGGGCTTTTTGTATGCTAGGTGAGCACGCTACCAAATGAGTCACACACACCCCAAACCTCTACTTAACCTTTTGCAGAAAGTGTCTGCTTTGGGCTAGAGAGAAGACTGAGTGGTTAAGGGTGCTAACTGCTCTTGCAGAACAGTGGGGTTCAGTTCCCAGCACCCATGCCAGGCATCTCACTACCATCGTCTTGCCTCTGTGGGCTCCTGAATGTACAAGGTGTATATAAACTCATACAGGCATACACACACAAACAACACACACACACATACACACACACAAATATAATAAAAACTTTTCAAATGATTTGCTGATCTATATCTAAAGAAAATGCCCAAGCTCTCAAGATAGCATTGAAAGGCCTCTGGAGCCCCTTCCTCTTTCTAATTGCATCATCAACCCAGCTTGCCCAAACCTCTGACCTTGCCCACCCAACCTTTCAGTATGATACCAAAGACCTACTTCCCATAGAGTCATGCCTCTCTCCCCACACCTCAAAGAGCACTGCTTGTCCTTTCAAATTCAGCCTGTCATCTTGGAATCTCCCCTGACCTCCACAGCTGAGACCGTCATTAATCTTCCTTAGCAGGCATTAGAGCCTGGTGACAAACCTGGTCATTATTTACAGCCAGTCCCCTCATTAGATCACCCAAGGCCTCCACATCTGGCACTGTAGCTCATTCCTTTCTGTGGCCCATCATTTAGGGACCTTCAGAGAAATGTTCAATAAATAAATCTCTGATAACTGGTCTATGATTGGGCCAGCTAGACTTGAGATTTCAGCTGGCACTTCTAAAAGATGCTGTGAGCATCACTTAGCACATGACCTAAGCACACAAGTGGAGGAAGAGTGTTCCAAAGTCATTTACCAATGAGTTATGATCAGCTTCTTCATAGGGATTTTTTGCTCTCCAAGGTAAACGAGGACACCAATTTTCAACCTGCAAAAGATAAATCAGAAACACTAAACACACTGGTCCATCTTTCTGCGGACACCCAAAGTGCTAAGAACTACTCCCAGCTCCCAATGAACAAGGTGTTTATGTGGGACATTATTAACCAGATGTTAACCAAACTCCTGTGACATTAGTGAGTGGTCCAGGTCCAGGTGCCTTCAAAGGTGCAGCATCCTTCATCCTTCAGTATGGTCATAAGAAGCACTTGACCACACTTGTCCCTAATTACAGGGAATGAGTCCTTCAACTAATCCTCACATGTCCATAAGAGGGGACCAGTGATCTCTGGCAAGAGGTTAAAAAATCTGAACACTTTTGCAGGGAAATAGCAGTGTGAAGGAGTCACTGTGAAACCATTCAACAAATGGGCAGGCATGAATTTCCATCCATGTCTAAAGGGAACAGACCGAATTTAGGGCAAAAAAATGAAATCTCTGATTTGAGGATCAGGAATTCAAGCCATGGTTTAATGCTCACTAGTCATGGCTTGTTTCCTGGGTGTTTGCTTGACACTGTCTTAAGAAATAAGGTGGGTATCCAGGATTGGTGGCTCACACCTGTCACACTAATACCCAGGATGTTGAGGCAGGAGGATCAGATAGTGTAGGTCCTTCATGGCTGTATGAATCTGAGGCCAGCTTGTGCTATACAAGACCCCATCTCAAATACCAGGTCAACAGGAGTGGGTTAGGTATCTATGCAGAGATCTTACGAGAATTTTTCCACAAAATGACCTGTAGGCACACAAGTTACATCCAGCCTTCCAACACTCTAACACTGAGGCAATTACAAAGTTCATTCTGGAGAACCTCACTGCTGAATTACAAAACAAACAAAAAGTAATCACACACACACACACACACACACACACACACACACCACACACACACCTCATGATGTTCTAAGCAAGTTCATGATTTTGTGTGAGGTTGCACTCATAGTTATCTTAGGTGTATGCAGCTTTCAGGCTCAGGATGAACACACCTGACAGTTGTTGAGGGAAGGAAGAAAGAAGGGCAAAAATGTACTGGGTTTGTAGAATGTCCTTCAAGGAAAGTTACCAAAGAGATCAGAGAAATTAATAATTTTATTATTGTAATTATTAGGAAGGGGGCTGGAGAGATCCCAGGAAGGGGCTTGATTGATGACTCAGAGGTTAAGATAGAGCACTGCACTTGCAAAGGACCCAAGTTCAGTTTCCAGCACCCACATGGGCAGCTCACAACCACCAATTACCCCCACCCTCTGCTCTAGGGTATATGGCTCTTCTGGCTTCCAAAGGAACTGAACTCACACGCGCATATTGTTGCCTCTTCAAATATACATACTTAAAATAAAAAACTCTAGGAAAGGAAAAACAACACATGCATTGAGTGATATTAACATTTGGCCTATTTACTTAAAATAGCTATGAAATTTCAGAGGTAACACAGTCATCCCTCTACTAACAAAGATGGCTCAAGAGCTGGTACTGGAAAACATTATGTTTCGGTCAGGGAGACCTATAAGATTTTACAGAGCGGCATCTACTGAGGGTCACTAAGACAGGGAACCACAACCTTGTGGGTTGGCCAAGCAGACCGACAAGATAATCTATCTTTGAGGTACGGGTGGGTTTTCAAAGAAACATGTCAGTTTCAGAATTTACTCATAATCCAAAGTGATATTTACTATGATCAAAAATAGTTGGCCATATTTGCATGAAGCCATCTGCTACGGAATATGGTCCGAAAGCAGATGAGCCAAGGGCAGTGAGGCTCAAGGGTGGTAGGAAAGTGTGATGTCCTCTGTTCTTCGTGTGGAGTAAAATTAGACGCCTGTGATGTTTGTGAGTGATTGCAGTCGCCCAGAGTCTCTCCCCATGCCAAAGCTGAATGCTTTCATTCACAAAGGAAAAGAACACTAACCTGCCTAGGAGGCCCATGGTCTAAATTACTGTGGACATTTCAATGGTATTGCAATGAAAGGCAACAGAAACAGCTCCACAACTTAGGGAAAACGAGAGGAAAAGCAGCCCAGCAAAGCATGACTCCTCTGCTGGTCCCAGAAACACCGTGCTTCCTGTTCTTAGGCCAGGCTGATTCATTTGGTGCCAATTAAGTTTTACTAAGTGGACTCAATAAAACATCCCCAATAAAGCATGTTTATAACATGAGGGCTTCAGATGGGTCCTGGGTTGACTGGGAGACCCTCAACTGAACAGACATTAGACCTGGATGTCAAGAATCTTCACAAATAAACACACAACTAAGTTCATTTTCTAAAAAAGATATTTATCTTCAAGCACTTGACTAAATTTCCTCTGTGTGCGTGACATATGTATGTGTTCCCATGTGTGTGCATGTGTACATGCTGATATGTCCATATGTGTATGTATGTGGGGGACAGAAGTTAATGTTGGATATCTTCCTCATCACTCTCCACCTTAATTTTAATTTTTCTCTCCCTCCTTCCCTCCCTCCCTCCTTCCCTCCCTTCCTCCCTCCCTTCCTCCCTCCCTCCCCTCAGGGTCTCTAAGTGAATCTGGAGCTCATTTGTTCAGCAAACTGGCTACAAAACAGCAAGCTCTAGGGATCCACCTGTCTCTGCCTGCCCTGCTCTGGGGTTACAGATGCAGGCCCCTGTGTCCAGCTGCTTACATAGGTGCTGGAGATCCTAACTCAGGTCGTCATGCATGAGCAGCAAGCACTTTACTGATCAAGATTCTCCCCAACCTTGAATAAATGAAGTCTATATAGAACCTGTCAGGATGAAAAAAAAAAAATCTCCCCATGAAAAATAGGATGGGAAAAGTTGAGGCAAGACTCTGAATAAAGAAAATCATCTAAAAGATGACACGAGAGTGTGACCAGATATAGATAAGGCATGCCCTTCCTCCACATCCCTCCACCACATGAAGAAGCTTCCAAGACTCACTCTGATGAAAACAGTCATTCCAAGGTGATCTAAAATATGACTTCACTAGAGAACTCTCAAGGCTGTAATTCCTTTTTTGAGCTAGATCATTTTCTTAGTTCTTCTTTCTCTAAATCACTGGCTACCCTTCTGCTGCCTCCAAGGGCATCTCTGCAAATATGGAAAATAGAGTGGTCCAATTGAGCTTTTAGGCAGCAATTCCAGCTACGCATGCAGTTGGAATGGTGGAAAAACAGATAAACACCTTAACCCACAAAGGGAGGGTGGCTTAAGGTTGTTTTTCACCACAGGGATGGGCTAACTAGTTGATGAAATAATTAAATTATATGTAAACCAATTACCCTGTGGGGAGAAGAGGAAAAACATTTTTTTTTTCTCCCTGGAACCTCAGAGGATTTCGAGAACTGGAGGAAGGCCAGCACTGGTGATAACTCAAGTAATGAAACAAACTGCCTTCCACAGGGCAACATTTTCCTAAATAAAAGCACCGTGATGAGCATGCAGGGAAAATCGAGCATGCAGCTAACAACTCAACCTCCTGATATGCAACTGCATTTTCTATCTGATGTGTCCAATGTTACTTAATGAGCTTGGCCCACTAGTATCCCAACCTATCAATAAAGCTGACCCCAGCAGGAGCCCACTCCCTGATTCATAGGAATTGCCCTGATTCAAACTGTTTGGGAACAGCTACTCTTGGGCTGGCTCACAGAGTCTCTGGGCCCTACCATTGCCTCCAGATGCCTTTCATCATGGCTGCCTCAGCCACACTTCTCTAGCTGTGGCTCTTCATTGAATGCTTGCTCTCAGTGTTCTGGAACTACTCATCTCCCCTTACCTCTGCCAGATCTTATAGCACACAGCCTTCTCAGAATCAACAACTAACTCATCAAGGGCAGCCTATAGTCCACCACAATAAACAATTGGAGACTGATTTTCGACATGTTTCGGTGACTAAAATGCTTGCCGCACAAGGGTGAGGACCTGAGTTTGATCCCTAGCACTCATGCTAAGAAACCTGGTGTGACGGCATGTGCCTGTAATTTAAGTGCTGGGAAGACATAGGAGCTTACTGCCCAGACAGCCTAGCTCAGTGGTTCTCAGTCTTCCTAATGCTGCAGCCTTTTGTTCCTCATGTTGTGGTGACCTCCAACCATAAAATTATTTCATTGCTACTTCATAACTGTAATTTTGCAACTGTTATGAATTGTAATGTAAATGTCTGATATGTGACCCCTGTTAAAAGGTTGTTTGACTCCCCCAAAGGAGTCATGACCCATAGGTTGAGAACCCCTGCTCTAGCTGAATCAGCAAACTCCAGGATCAGTGAGTGACAGTCTCAAAAAATAATGTGAGCTGACCTGAGCTAGTGAGAGATCACTGACTCAGGTCTGACAAATGAGAAACCTGCATAAGACCGAACTAGACTCCCTTAATATAGGTGACAATGGTGTGAGTGGGACAATTTATGAGGCCACTGGCAGTGGGTCCAAGATCTAACTCTAATGCATAAACTGACTTAGTGGAGCCGATTCTACATGGAGAGATACCTTGCCCAATCTAGACACAGGGGTGTGGAGCTGCCTTGGTCCTGCCTCAACGTGATGATGGCACACTTAGTAGACTTCCTAAGGGAGGCCTTACCCTCTCCGAGGAGCAGATGGGAGGTGGAGGGGGGAGAAGAGGGAAAGGGGAACTGGGACTGGAATGTAAAAAGTAAATAAATTAAAAAATAATGTGAAAGTGACACAGGAAAGCATCCAACGTAACACACAAAATGTGTGCATGCCTGCAAACAGGTGCAATTGAAAACCATCTGAATTCATGGTAACACACACCCAGCAATCGATAGGCAGCAGCACTAGTCAAATCTTGTTCAGTTTGAAGGCAAAACTCTTTAGGCACAAACTAACCTTTTAGCCAGTGCCACAGGCTGCAGAATGATGAGGCAGCAGATCGAGACAGGGAAGACCTGCTGGGCTAGAACTTCGAACAATAATGGATATTCAGTGGAGAGGGCTCTATACATCACTTTTTCTTGAGAGATGAGACATAAAATAAAACAATTTTGACATTCCTCCTGGCGATTTAGCCTTCTTTGAACTAAATAGGTTTTGTAGCTTCATCAGGAGCCAGTAAATCAAAGCAGTTCCTACAAGTTCTAACTGGGTCATGTTGCTTTTCAAGGTCCACGGTATAGAAGAGTCATTGCACTTAAGGAAAAAGAAATTGCTGGCAGACAGCCATACAGCTCAAGGGGGTGGAGAGGTTAAAAGAGGAAGCAAGGCACCTGCTGTCAACACCAACAGTAGATGCCAGAGGGTTGCAAATGCAGTCCTTAGGGATTGGTCTCTCTGTGCCAATGCTTTTTCTTTGGAAAGAGCCTCAGTTTGGGTCTCTTTTCTTGTTAATGGACAGTGTTATGTTCCAGGGGATCGCTGACACACAGGATCTCATGCCCTTTTTCAGGTGATAAACACAATCAAAACCAATTATCAGGCAGAGTAGCATATACCCCCAGCACTCTGGAGGTGGAGGCAGAGGCAGGCAGATCTCTGTGAGGTCAAGGCCAGTTTGGTCAACATAGTGTGTTTTAGGCTAGCCAAAGCTTCACAATGTGACCTTGTTTCAAAAATTGAAACAAACAAAAAATAAATAAATAAACAAAATTTCCCCAAAAACAAATGTCTAAGAAAAGACTCTTTCTCTGTGAGCTCAAACTGTGAACCCAAACATGCCTTCCTTCCTTCAGTTGCTTTGGTAACTGATACAGTAAGGAACTAACAACAGTAACTAATAAAGGGTAGACATTATAATGATATAGTACAATAAAAGTTACTTGGTGAATTGTTTGCTTCTAGAAACTTCCATTGAACATAATCAGGTCTCTGTTGATTGTGGGTAACTGAGAACCCTTGAAACAGCACTGCAGATGAGACTGTGGTTAGGATGTGGTCTAGAGACTCATTATTGCCTCTACTGGGGCAGGCAGGAATGCTACAAACACAGAATGTAAATCTAGCTGGCTATGTGTAGGAGCGAGCCAGGAACTTGAGTGATCTTCAGAGCCCTGCTTAGGATACAGCACAGAGAAGCTGTAGGAAGTCTTCCATATGCCCCAGAACCAAGGGATTCTAATGAGTCAATAACATGGAGTTCCTGTTCGTTTGTTTTTCCAGACACTGTTTCACTGTGTAGCCCTGACTGTTCTGGAACTCATTATGTAGACCAGGCTGGCCTCAGAATCACAGAAATCCATCTGCCTCTGCCTCCAGAGTGCTGGGATTAAAGGTGTTCGCCATTATCACCCAGGATGTCACAGAGTTTTAAGAACCCATCTCAGATTGCCATTAGCTGAGAAAAGTCACTTTTCATCACACAGGAGAGACAGCAAATGAATTCCCCATATACAAATAAATAATAAATAAATGTAATAAAACATTAGAGGTTTTCTATAGAAACAGTTTGGGTGACTGGACAGTAAATAAAAGTAATGTCACTTCAATGGACATTCCCTGTGAATAAAGAAAACAAAATAATAACATTACTGTTCCTATGTATGTTGGAGAAGGTTTATTGTAGATATGATGGAAAGTATAGCCAGAGGTAAAGACATCTTGGAGAGTGGGTAAGAGGGGAGAGAGAACCAGGACACCAGGAAACCAAGAGGTCAAAAGGGCAAAATGGCTGGGTTATACAGGGAAGAGTAGCTGGGGGAAAGGGCAGCCCAGCCCCTGGGCTGGAGATTCAGGTTAGCGGACTGAGTATGCCAGCCAGGAAGACCCTCTAACAGGTAGGGACTGACTGAGGGACACAGGGAGAACCTGGAGGCCAGTGTCTACTTTGATATGTTCATAGGCACCTCAGCTACTTGTCCTGGGTTTGAGGCCTAACACCTGTAGATGAAGAAGCACACCTAGCTAGGCACAGGGGTACTGACCTAGCACACCTGAGGTCCCCATTCAAAGAGGAAAGGAAGGGAAGGTGAAAAGAGAAAAGGCAGCATAAAGGAGAGAGGAGGGAAGGTAGAAATCAATGAATCCACAATTTAGAAGTAGATGCCTCCTGGAAAAAGTGTGACATACCATCCATGATGCAAAAAAGATCCCCAGCCTCACTCTGATCAGACTTGGACAGGGAACACAACAGAGTGCCAGGACACAAAGTTACAGGGAGAGAATCATCAAAAGCCTGCACAGGACACACTGACACTAAGCAAAGCGAAAGTAGTTTTTTGTTTTGTTTCCATACTGTCCCTCAGGTCTCCACGTGAGAAGTCTTGTTGAACTCACTGGCACCCAAACCAGGCAGGAACAGCCTGGCTGGTGTCTCAGTATTAGCATGGCAACTCATCATCGGGACAAAGGAATTTTGAGGGGAGCTGGGGCTGTTAGTAGAGTGCTTGCTTAGGATTGATGCTACAGAAACTGGATATGGTAGAATACATCTGTAATCCCAGCTACATAAATCCTCAACTATATAAACAAGTTGAAGTTGAGGTTAGCCTGGCTAAATAAGACCCATCTCAACCAACAGCAACAAACAAGCAAACAAACAAACAAACAAAAAAACCTATCAAATGTATTTTGAGCACATACCAGAAACTAGGAGACAATACTGGATGTACGTAAAATTCAACTAGAAGAAGGCTCTGTGGGTAAAGAACAAATGTGAAGGTTTCATGTTCATAATCCCAGACTTCTATAGCAAGATGGGAGGTAGAGACCAGAAAATTCTCAGAGTCTGAGGACTAGTGAACTCTGCTCTACATATAGCAGCAAAGTTAGATACTCTGTTTCAAATTGGAAGGCCAGAACTGACACCTGAAGCTGTCCTCTGACTGCCACACACACACACACACACACACACACACACACACACACACACACACACACACACTTAAACATTCTCTAGCACATATACATGCACACACAGATTAAATATAGATCTGTATAAAGAACAGATAGGAGTTGACTAAACTGGGGCCCCACAAACCACATATTTTCAAGGGAGCACAGACACTGTAGTTTGGGGTTTGGCAACTCTTGATCTTTCCCTGAGTTATGCAGACCAGGAGAAGAAATGAACTATAAATGTCATAGCATCTGAAATGACCAAGAAATGTCATTAAGACTAATTCTGGGAGAAGGATGGTGGGAAAGGAGCAGAGACATCAGCCAACTAAACACAGTTCTTCGAAGTTGGGATGGTTTGAAAAATCCTTTTGCAAAGGGCAACTTAACACTCAGGCAGCAAGAGCAATGAATACACGCAGATGAAAAGATAGAGATAAAGTCTGGGTGCAGAAAATGGAAAGAACTCAACCATAAATCTCAGCCAACTGCCTTGACTGCCAGGAAATCTTATCTTGTGGAAAGAGAATTTCCGACTTCACGCAGCTAAACACGTTCAAGGCACATTTCGGTCTACTCGGGCAACAGCCTGGAGGTATTTTTAAAGCACATCCTGACCTGTTCCCACGTGTCAGTTCTGTTGTTCTGTTTTTCTCCTGCAGCCTGAACAGTCAATTCTCCAAGGCTGCCCACTTTGACAGATTAGTCTCTGTAACACCATTTCCAAGTTATCTTTCGCAGCCCACACAGGCTATAAATCCAGATCATTGTGCTGGTTATTAGGATTTCATTTCATGCTTGCATTCACAAGCATTTAAGCTTCCAGCCACTCCTGTTGGGCATTAATCTTGGCAGTAATCAAGGGATTAAGTACGCTGAATTTAAACTCAAGGTTAATAGCACGCTCAACCAATATTGGTTTTACATATTGCCAAGGGAAAACACAAAGGCAGAGACCTTTATGTCCATTGTTCATGAAAGAGAAGAAACAGATTGATGGGTAAGGCATGAAATTGCTTCTTTTGTTCCATTAGGAAGGTCTCTGTCTCTCTTTGTCTTTGTCTCTGTCTCTGTCTCTGTCTCTGTCTCTCTCTCTCTCTCTCTTACCTGTCTAAACTGGCATTTGGAGTACTAGTTTGTAAACATCTCAAGATCTAGCAATAAATCACCCAGCAATTCAATTATCTCAAACGAAATATACCTGCAATAGCTACAGAAGTGCTTCAAAAAACACCATCAACACAAGGCTGAGACAGCTCTGCAGGTAGAATGCTTGCCACTCAAGCACGGGGCCCTGACTTCTAACCCCCATGTTAAAAAGCTGAGCATGGTGTTGTATATTTGTAATCACAATGCTGGGGAGGTGGAGAGACAGGCCAGCCTAGACTGCTTGGTGAATCCAGGCCAGTGAGGGACCATGTCTCAAGAAAACAAGGGGTATATGTGGAAGACTCAGGAGAAAGCTCAGTGAATAAAAGACTTACACAATCAGCATAAACCTGGCCTCATAAAAGCCAGGCAGGCACAGTAGTCACCAGTAATCTCAATACTTGGGAGGCAGAAACAGGAGGTCTTCAGGGCAAACTAGCTAGGCAGACTAGCAACTTCAGGGTTCAGTGAGAGTTCCTGCCTCAATAAAATAGAGAATGAAGAAGATACCTGACATCATCTTTGGGCCTCCACATACAAATATATGCATGTGCACATGTGCACTAATATATATGTAACTATATATAAAATGGGGAAATAAAAAGCAAGCAAACAACCATAAATTGCACAGTACCTGAAGAACAACACCAGAGATTGACTTCTGCCTCTGTATGCACACTCGCATTACACACACACACACACACACACACACACACACACACAGAGAGAGAGAGAGAGAGAGAGAGAGAGAGAGAGAGAGAGAGAGACCACAGAACCAATGAGTCAAGAGATCTAGAAAAGCATGTTGCTTGCTATGTTTCGGAACAATGATAAAAGAAGAAAAAGAAGCGTGGGTGTCAAATACATGCACATCATCCATCAATGTACTGTTGGTGGGGGTGAAGAAACTTGTTCCAAGTTTTATAAAAGCCCCTAGCAATAAAAGGTGCAGGCAGCTGAATTGAGTTAATATGGCCAAAACAAGGACAGTAGCAGTAATTACTGTATATAGCCTTGCTTCTATAACGGGACTAGTTAACACAGCTCAAAGAAACTGATCTACAAAGTGACCTGCCTGATGCTGAAATCCGAGGCTGCCTGATGAGCTGAATCATTCACATCATCTGATCACAGAGCGAGTGACACCTGGTTTTCATTAGCTATGACCTCATGGAAGCCTGGTGGGATTCCATCTGTTTGGATGGTAGGCATCAAAATTATGGAGTGTTGGAAAATAAGCAATCAGCTAATTAGGGTTGTACGCCCAACATGAGTGGGTTTCAGCATAGAGAGAACACAGAACCAGTGGCTATTGGCTACTTAGCTGAGTTATTATTCTTTCAAAATGAGGGACTGCAAGGGGCAATATGTGTGGAATTCTGAAGCCAGGAGATCCAATGTATGCAGTGCAGCCTAATTCACTATGGCCTGGCTATCTATCTCCTTGGGCTGTGGCCAGCAGTTTAAATGTGGCTAGGCATCTACAGCATCCAGCCTAAGTGATGTTTCACTCTTCTTATAACTGTCTGGGAGCGGGCAGAAGATCCTACAAAGACAAAGTGACTCTCCACTATCAGAGACAATGGATCCCAAGAAACTGCAATTTCCCTCAACGAGTCTCAAGCTAGAAGGGAAGGCTGATGCCTGGTGCCAGCAGTGGGGAGGGGAGGGATTTATCCCCTGGAAAGAGATTTCACACAGTTCTGACAACTTGTAAGACCATCTTGCAGGAAGATACTAGAGCTGAGGAAATGATGATGGGCAGGGCCACACCTTGCCCAGGACTGCTTAGCTGTGCACACCTCTAGTCATCTATTTAAACCTCACATCAGGACCCTGAAGATGGACTTAGGGTGGTTTAACTGGACCTCTTTATTTGTTCATCTCTCCAATATGGCCTCTTTGCATAATCTTTCTCTACTGGCATACTGGAGACAGGTGACTAAGCCTAGGTAACCAGCACTGCCAGGGCCCAGCCTGGACCCTAACAACTCCAGGAATGTTCTGGCTGTCTCAGAAGCTCATCCCTAAAGGAAGGAGCCCTGGATTATTGCAGCATGGCTGTCACTAGTGCAGTGTCAGACAGACAACAAGCAGCAGGGAGTGACTGTAGGAGCCCATAGTGAAGACTGTACTTTTAGGGCCTGATTTAAAAAAGGATTTGTAGGTTACAAGGTGGTTAAGGGCTCAGGAGGTCATAGGTAGGGAGGAAACTACTATTATTATCTTGCTAAATGGACTCGTCGAACTGTATTCTAAATAGTTACATTTATACTACTCTCACAGTTAGTTAGAGAAGTGTCTTTTCTGGGTACTTGGCAATGTAGACTCTGAACTGGACAAAGTGTCCGGGAATAGTGACTATGGAATACTCTGCCCTACATGGACATCTATAGGAAGCCCTCCCACATTAGGCTCAGGGAACATCGGGAGGACCAGGAGGAATATAAGAACTCTATCAGAGCCAGTAGATGGGGAGAAGAGCTCTCTTGCTGATATGACATAGCTGTTGCACCCATGAGCTTACTGTAGCTATGGCTACCTGGACAAGACCCGCCCAAGGTCAAGTCATTCAGCATTCCAGCAGGCAGAACGAGACTCAGTGGGTTACTAAATAAAACAAAAGGAGAGGATACGAAGGTGGAAGGGTTGTATTGGCGTTGTGTGGATTGAGAGTAGGAGGGTAGAGATGGGGGAGGTGGGATCAGTGTGTAAATATATGTGTAAACACACAAAACTGTCAGGTGCTCCAAATGAGCAAGTTGGTTAGAGCAAAAGTTGCAGTTCCACAACTCAATTCAAGTGGGTGCATTAAGACAATGGTGAAGGGAAATACAGAAAGAGAGGCACTTCTTGAATCTACAGGTTCTGGTCCATGCCAAGTGATGCTGAGTTTAGGTCTTCTTGGTATCTGTATCTGTTCTGATGCCAAACCCAGAAATAAGCCCATCTCTTTCAATAAAGACTGGAAATGCAATAGATGCTGCCCACATGTGTGTTTGTTAACTTTACAGAGCAAGTCAAACAAAGATTGTTTTCTCATTTTGTCAATTCCAAGAGAAACCTGGTGTGTGATATGGAAGTAACAGGTCTCAGAGTTCAACAAAATAGGAAAGTTATAAGACAGCAAGAAAGGAAAGGGGGAAAGAAACTAGACTAACAAACAGACCCTCATGGCTGTATTACCCCTATTTTATTTCCTCTTATTTGTGTGTGAGAGCATGTGTGTGTGAGCATGGGCATGTGCGTGTGTGTGTGTGTGTGTGTGTGTGTGTGTGTGTGTGTGTGTGTGTGTGTGCATGAGTTATCTCTACATGCAGGTGTCCACTGAGGGCAGAAGGCATGGGATACCCTGAAGCTAAAGTTAATGTCTCCTGTTAGCCTGATTTGGGTGATGGGAACCAAACTCAGGACCTCCACAAGAGCAGCAAGCATTTTTAACTGCCACACCATCCTCTCCAGACTCTTGTCCTGAATTTTAATACTACTGAAAGGTAAGTAACTGGCTTTGAGAACTGTCTCAATTAATTTGTCATAATTGGCTCTGTGTACCAGCTCCTAACACAAATGCAAAGCAGCATCCCACATGGAGACCAGGAGTCAAGAGCAAGTGTGTTTAACACACACACACACACACACACACACTTACAGAGAGAGAGAGAGAGAGAGAGAGAGAGAGAGAGAGAGAGAGAGAGAGAGAGGAAAAGAGAGACAACATAAAGTAACATGCATTCCTTAGCTCTCCTCAGACATTCCACGATTCACATGCTAATCAAAGCATCACATTACACACCACACATATGTACAATGTTTATCAGTTAAAAAGGAAGACATGGGGCTGAGGAGATGGTTCAGTTGGTAATACGCTTGCCACATAAGCATTTGGATATGACTCCTAAGCCACAACATTCAAAAACCACAAACAAACAAACAAAACAACTGGAAGTGGTGGTACACCCCTGTAATCCCAGTGTTGAGGAGACAGAAATGGGAGGATCCCTGGGGCTCACTGGCCAGAAAGTCTAGCCTAATTGGTAAGTTGCAGATTTAGTGAGACCCTATTTAAAAAGTAAGGTCGACAGCCATGAAGGAAAGCATATGGTTTTCAAATGCACACACACCTGCAAACAAAACAAAACAAAAAACTAACCAACCAGTTACTAAGGGAAGAATTGAGTGTTTACATGACTAGAAGTCATATCAGATGCTTTACCATAAATCAAATTAGACTGGTGACTTGATTCTAACTCGAAAACACAACAGTATTCGAATGTCTCCAACACAACATTCGAATGTCCTCAAATAAAGATAAAAACAAAATACAAATACGTCCCTTACATTTTCTGAGTATCTTCTGTTGACTAGGCCCTCTCTAAAGCCATTCTGGTGTAAACCTGGGCATCCCCAAGCCATCTTGATGACAGAGAGAGGTCTTTAAAAGCAAATAAATGTCCAACTGGAAGAACTTGAGGAAACAAGTTTAGGCTGGGTCACAGAGATTAAGAAGTGGCCAAAGAGCAAGTGTGACTGATGTTCTTGGGTAGTGATCTTTCAGAAGTGACCATCCCTCCTGCAGCTGTCACTAGGGATGTGGTATGATAAAATGGGCCCCATTGAGAGTCATTTCTAGGGGCTGATTGTGATAAAGGGTTCTGTAGTCCTTGCTTTGCTTACCGTTGTAATGAAAATCCTGACAAAAGCAACTTAAAGGAAGGATGGGTTGATTAGGCTCAAATTTCGAGGACATAGTCCACCACCATGGTGAAGGCATAGTGGCAGCTGGTCATGAGATGAATGATGGTGCCAAGCTCAATTTCTTCTGTTTACTCAGTTGGCGACGCCAGCCCACAGGACCACATCTAAGTTATATCCTCCCTCCTGAGCCCAGTCAATGAACCAAGAGGCACCTCTCCTAGGTGATCCTAGAGCCTGCCAAGATGACCATCAGTGTTAACTACCAGCTGTCTCTCCATCTTTGTGGCTAATTAGAACCATCCTTTCTTCCTCCCTGGTATGAATCTCTCTTTGCTTCTTTTTCCCATTAAACTCTTAAGATAAAGAATGCCTGGCACAGTGGCAAGGAAATGAGCTCTCAGCCATTGCTGACAGCCAATACTACAACAGAGGTTGGTGTGCACTCACTGAACCAAATCGGACAGAAAGGAAGAAAGAGACTGATCTATGCCTAAGGCTACTGAAGCCTGCACACACCTCAGGGAGAGAATAAGTACAGGCCTATGAGACCAAGGTCTGTACAGACCAGAGTGCTGGCATGCCCCTTGGAATATCCTCTCCAGACAGATCCTTTCCTCTGTCTTAGGCATTTATGCTGACTCCATGGCAGTGCCGTTTAGGGCAGTCATTTCAAAGGAAAGGAACCCATCACAAACCCTTCATTCTTGTGTCTTTTAGTTCATTGCACTACTTTCCCACATCTTCTCAGTTTTGGCCCAGGAGATGGAGAAGAGGCTGGGTAATCCAAGCAGAATCTGACATCTTTCATGTCCTCAGCCCTCCCCAACCTGCAAACCTGAAATGAGCACTGCTTGTCAATCATGGCCCATGTCTGGCCTCTGACTTCTTCCATCCCAGGGAAGGGATTTTCAGAGGAAACTTTTTGAAATTAAATTGAAGAATCTTTCCCTCGGGGCAGGAGAGGTACTTCTAATTGAGTTCTTACTAGGGTGAAAGTCACCCACATCCTTAATCTCCTAGCAGGAGGAAATAAGGTGGCTTCAAAGCCAGGAATCAGGAACAGGCTCAAACAAATGCTGCAAAATCAGTATCTCAGCAACTCAGGAGGAATATCCAGGCTAGACTGTGCTTCTGATTTCTAGGAGGCATTTTAGTGTCATTAGTGCTGGGGTTCTCCTCATTTCTGAGGAACAACTTAGTCTGTTGTTGAAAAGGTCTGCAGCATGCCTCAGTTGTAGGTCTCCATGCATCTCTGTGGCTTGGGATCAAAGCCCAGTGCTGAGCGAAGGAGGGCTGTGACTTGTGAGTGTGTTAGCTACTTTTCTTTGTAACCAAACACCTTACAAAAGCAACTTATTGAAGGAAGAGTTATCTGGGCTCTGAGTTTGAGGGTCTGCTTTCTCAGTCTGGGCCCACTACTTGATGGATCTGAAGATATCTGGTAATTTGTGCCCAAAGACCAGGCTGGCAATATGGTTTGGGATAAAGGTGCCTGCCAGCAAGCTTGATGACTGAGTCCCATCCTTGGGACCCACATGGGGAAGAGGAGAACCTCGTAAGTTGTTCTCTGTCCTCTGCTTATATGGCATGGCACACATGTGTGAGCATAAACTAAATAAATGTAAAAAAAAAAAAAAAGGACAAAGGAGAACAAAATAAACAAAAGAGTGATGAAGGTTGAAATCCTTATATTCTGTGTATTTTACTGAAATGGGAAAGTGGAAGCAAACAAAACTAACAGCCAATCCAGGCAGGCAGCTCTTCCTTTAAGGGAAAGAGATATTCATGAGAGTGTGGGGAGAATGATGAAGACAATCACAGGGCCTTCTTATCTTTTTCAGCTTTTCTAACTCCAGGCTCAGTTACAGTGTGGATGTACATGTCCTTGTAGAGACTCACCTCACTGAGGTAAATAAAAAAGGAGCAGGAGGTGCCGTCCACTCCATAGTCTGCGTAGCAGGGATCCGAGCGCCACATGTCTTTCATCCACTGAAAGGAGAGGAGAGGACATGGCTGAGGAGAGGGTGAGGGGACAAAGGGGATAGTAGGGTGGGTGGCTCAAGTGGTGGACCATGGGTAGAGCAAAGCCAAAAGTCCCTGAGCTCAGGGTCAGGTGACCAGATGCTCAGCATCTAGAGAATTGAAGTAGATGCCTGCCCATGCTGAGGAGCTCTGTGCAAACAGAGAGCAGTGGAGGCAAAGGGCAGGAGAGTGTTAGCAAGACCATGGGGGTCCTTCCATGACACCCTAGGGAGGTACCATTGTTGAAGCAAAGGGCCTGCCTGCAGTGCAGAACACAGGCCAAGTACCACAGAAATGTCAATGAGCACTTATAGCCTCCCCCAAAGACACCAGGGAATGTTCCTAGAATGTTCTCACCATTCTTAATGAATACTTGAATGACAACCTTTCTCTGAACACCATTGGCCAGGAGTGGTCTCCCAGAGAAGGCCAAACAAATATGATTTTTTCTTTACAAAATAATGTAAGACAAAACAAAAAAGGTCAGGAGTTTAGGAGTCCAGCTGCTGGTAACAGCAGCTCTGCAAACTACCAGGCCAACCTACTGCATGAGCTCTCAGCCAGTAAGAGACCCTGTCTCAAGGGGCAGATGGATGGTGACCAAGGAATACACACAAAGTTGTCCTCTAGCCTCCATACATACCTGTTCACCTGTACACACCACACATAAAAGGCCAGGCTGCTGCTCAGTATGGAGCACTTCCTAGCATTCTGGAGAGCTTGGGTTTGATCTCAGAGTTAAGAATGGCCAACTGTCTCTGGGCACTCATTTACGTATGCAAATATCACATTTATACCACAATCTGGGCATGGATCAGGACTCTGGGGATCAGGGAGATGGAAGGATTCTAACTAAGGATCATCTGGAAGTGAAGGACTGGGAAGAACAGAGTGGACTCCTGGAGTGGTCCAGGTTCTCAGTGTGACTAGGGTGAGCCTCTGCTGACCCACTCCATGGCAGGGTCAGAGCAGAAAAGGGCCATCCACCAGCAGTATGGAAACACCTGGGAAGGATCTGCTTCAAGACTCAACTCTTTCCCTTTGGAAAGGGAAAGAGTTGGAGGGTGATGGGATGAATAGGTGTAGCTTCTGTCTTACCTTGATTTTCCCCTCGCAGTGGGGGTAGCCATCCATAGGAGGCAATACACATTTTTCTTGAACTCCATTAATGATATCTGTAAAGAATAAGAAACAAAGGAAACCATGAGATTCATGGTACAGATGCCCAATATCACAGTCTGCACAGCCTGAGAGAGAAGCTGAGATAGAGAAGTCTGTGCAGAGGCAAGGCTCTGATCCATGGAGCAAGCCCTTCAGCTCCAGACATGACTGCTGCCATAGCAGGATGCTGTTGCTGGGGCACAGGGGCATGCCATCAACAAGAAGGTTCCTGGGATCTTAATAGTTTTGAAAAAGAAAGGTATGTCAGCATCTATGAGCTCCATCCTCTCTTTCTCCTCCCTCAGCCCCCGTGTCTGCCTGTGTTCATGTTCACGGGGGCACACGTGTTCATGCATGTGAGGCCAGCAGACAATCTCACGTGGCATTCCTCAGGAATGTAATGTTCTGCAGTTTTTGTCTTATTGTTTTGAGATATGGTCTCTCAATGATGTGGAACTCACCACGTAGGCTAAGCTAGCTGGCCACAAGTCCCCGGGTCCTTCCTGCCTCCACTTCCCCAGTGCTGGGATATGTGGCTTCCTATCACAGTGGGGATTAAAGAGATCATTGTAAGCATTTCACCATGGTCATCATCTCTCCAGACTCTGCAAAGGTTCCTTTTACGAACCCAATGACCTTGACTTTTTATTTAGAACTGAATGGTAGTCGATTGGTTAAAGGTACCTGGTTATCTTCCCATCACTGTTTTAAAGGGGTAATGGGAAAATCGGACAAAAATGGGCTTCTAGAACTAATCCAAACATAGGAACTGTGGCCATCTGTCCTCCCATTGGTAACCAGAGCCAAATCTCCCTGTCTAACTCTGTTGCCAACAGTAAGGATAAGCATCTTCAGGAGGCAAGGCGACACTTTGCCCCTGGCACCTCACACACACTTCCTCTCAAAAGATACAGGGTCTCCAGCAACTGCTTTGGGTGTACAACAAGGTAGTGTTTCTCCTTGTATACCTGATAGGAGCACACGGCCACCTTATCAGATGGCCCCTGCAGAATATACCCACATGAGTTCCATCCCTGTCCCAGTGCTTGGCATCAGCCAGAAGCCAGGAATCTCTATATTTGGCCTGGGAATGCAGCTCTTGCCAACACCTTCATTGCCAGCTTGGCTTTAAGAACCAGTAGTAATGAATCAGAGGGAATCGGCCACAGGGGAAAACCATCTCCCATTAGCAATGTCCTCATGCAACTCATTCTCTGCTTGGCAAGTCTTTGTCTAGGCCTTCTTCACATCATGAGAAAAGTGAATTTCTACAACTAAGACCTAGACAGATGTTTTAGTAACTTTTCTGCTGCTGTGATAAAACATCCTGATCAAAGGCAACTTGGAGAAAAAAGGGTTTATTTGGCTCACAGCCCATCAGTTAAGGGAAGCCAAGGCAGGAACTCAAGCAGGGCAGGAATCTGAAGGAAGAAGCTGAAACAGAACCACGAGTCAACACTGCTTACTGGCTTGCCCCTCATGATTTGCTCCGCCTTCTTTCTTATACAGCTCAGGACCACCTTCCCAGGGTTGGCACTGCCCGCATCCATCATTAGTTAAGACAACACCCCATAGGCTTCCCAACAAGCCAATCTTATGGAGGCTTTTCTCAATTCCCTCTTTCCAGATATGCTGAGGTTTGTGTTAAGTTGAAAAGCACCAGTTAGCACACCACATATTTTAGGCAGAAGATCTTAAGGTCACAGGAAGCTCCCTACTACCCAATGGACTGGAGAAGCCAAGGCTCCCTCCCACAAGATCTACTTGCAGCCTCACAGGGTACACCTAGGTTGAGTGTCCCCTGTTTGAAATGCTTGGGAAACTCGGCTTCAGACTTCATGTGTGCACAGACTCGGCATTAGGCGGTGCATTCCTTAGAGAATATCCAAAATCATAAATGTTCCCAAATTAGAGTTTTATTTAGAAATAGTTTTATCTTTATAATTCATTTAAGCTCTCATTCATGCATACATTGTATGCTGTATACACCCCCCTCATGCTCCATCACCCCCCACTTTTCTTGCCTACTTCTCCTATTTTCCACTTTGTTGAAGACAGTTTTATTTCTTTCATATCTTATATGTATACACATACACTTAGGACTTCCTGTATCCAGATGAGATCTAGAACCACAAATGTGAGAAAGCATGGCATATTTGTGAGACCAGCCTAATTCTCCTAACACAATTCTCTCAGGTTGCATTCTTCTTCATAACATGCCATCAACCTTTACGGCACTTTGAAAAGCATGTTTTTGTATTTTCATTGTTTTTATGGGTTTAGTTTAAAGAGCTCAAGGCATCCTCAGCATTGCATTTTGTTTTTCAGGAGACTTCTTAAAATCATATTTGTTGACCCTCTTCTTTTTCCTGATTCATAAAACTGGAGCCCGGAGAGATGAAAAAGATGCTCAGGTCAATGAAGAAACAAAACCCAAACTCATTAAGCCATGAATCTACCCCATAGGGATTTTCCTTTCGGGTATATGCATGTGTTTGAGTGTGAGTCTGTGTGTCAGTGTGAACGTGTACATGCCAAACATGCCATGTGGAAGTCAGAGGACAACCTCAGGTTGTTTAAGACAGGATCTCTTATTTGCTGCTGCATATTGCCAGACTAGCTGTTCCCTGAGCTTCTGGGGATTCTCGTGTCTCCACCCCCAGTCTTGCTGTAGGAACACAGGCATTATAGACATGCACTATTGTGCCCAGCTTAACATGGGCTCTGGGGAGTGAACTCAGGTCCTCATGACTGTGTGGTAAGTGTTTTGTTCACTGAGCCATCTCTCCAGCCCAGATTTTCCTTTTAGGTCAAGATTATTTCCACCCAGCTGTGTCTAGGTATTCATAGGCACACCACTATAATCACCTCATTCTTGTTCTGCATGGGAAATGTGAGCAGTGAATGTGGAGGAGTAAATTGACAAAAGTATTATTCTGCTTGGACAGGCACCTTCCCTGGTCTCCTGGACTTGTTAAGTAAGAACCTAAAGCTACAGTATTGCCTGTGTGAAAATACTATGGAAACAAACAAAAAATTACATGGAAACACATTGCCCACCAGCAGGCTGGAGAGATGGCTCAGCATGTAAAGCAATTGTTGCACAAGAGTGAGGACCAGAGTTCAGAGCCACCAGCCAGTAAATCACATGATTAACTACTGAAACACAGATTATGAGTGACGATTCCCATTCAAACCACAAGCGTGGCCTATGCACAAAATCCTCAAGAGCCTCTTTCCTCACTCAAGAATTGTTGCAAAATTTTCTAAGGACTCAGCCACCCTTCCTGGGCCAGGTACGGAGATCTGTAATCACACATGATCTCACTCAACATCAAGGTAACCATGGCAGTAGTCCCTGGGATGCTCAACATGAAACACAGCATAGAGGTATCACCCCATCATTTACTCGATGGCTGCATTATAGTCTCCCTACAGAATGGATGTTCATTGTGACTGTCTTGCCACCCACACAGTCATGAGGACCTGAGTTCACTCCCCAGAGCCCACTCACAGTGCCTGTGGGTGGAAGGTAAGGGACTCAGATTACAATACTTTAGATTTGTGCAACCAGAGAAGCTTGGGTATTTGTAAATGAATACAACAGGGTTACAGCACAAACTTGTGTGAATAAATCCTCACAGCTCTGGAGCTGGGAGGGAAAACGGAATCTGTAATGTGATGAGGAAAAGCCAGGTCCTTCCTCATAAATCTGCATCACTTATCTCTATGTAAATGACACTTTCTGTAAGCATATACCTAGTTCCTTATACCATTTTTCCCCCTGCAACAAAATGTTCTTCAGTATTTTAAGTAACAACAGAAAGAACATGAAATATCCTACAATAAATGGGCAAGGCAGTCACTGTTATAAATTGGGAGAATGCTAGCTTTATATTTCAAAAACATTTTTTAAAAAAGTTACACTTATATTCATATATTCATATATATACTTATATATATCCCCAGAAAAACAGCTTCTCTACATAATATTTAAAAAATAAGATATAAACTGACAGATTGAGGCATTCTCTGCTGTCAATTCCAATGAGACTATGAAACCAGGAAGTCGGTGGAAAATATTAAAATGCAAGGTGATACTGGCAAACACTAGATGGCATTCTCAGGTTGCACTGTAGGTGATTTTTATGACTACACTCCTTTTGTGATACACAAGAAAAGGCAAGAGCCTTTCAGAGCCCTGTAATCCTCACAGGCAGTTTCCTGGAGGAAGTGAAGCTGCCTGTAGCTGTCCTCGTGGACCAGTGGTGGTCCCTGAAGTCTGCACCCCTACATTTTTTCAGCCCCACAAATAACATTTGTTCAATTTTTCTTCTAGAACAGGCCTGAATAAAAACAGTTCATACCCTTCTGCCTCCTCTTATCAAACTGTCGAAGATGTTCAGGGCTTGGCTTTTGCTAAATAAAAAGGTAGAAAGATTTACTCTACACATGTGTGTATTTGTATTTCTTACAAATTGGGGAAGAAAAGAAAATAATACGGAGTTAGAAACTAAGGGAGAAGATTGGCAATGTCCTTAAGCTATGTGAAACATAAATTCCCTTGTCTCAAGCCTTCATTGAAAAATGTGAATCAACCTAAGAAAAGCAGTTAAGGCTGGGCCCACTTTTAGTCTCCTTCAGTATTCAGAAGGTAAGGCAGAGGCAAGTGGATCTCTGCAAATTCTAACATGATCTACCAGGTGAGTTCCATGGCAGCCAAAGCTACATAAGAAGATAACCCAGCCCCTCCCACAAAAAAAAAAAAGAAAAGATAAAGAACAGCAAAAGCCAGAAACATGGATCAGTAGGGAAATATACTTAAGGCCAATCCTAATGATCTAAGTTTGATCCCTAGGACCACAAGGCAAAAGGAGAAAACTGGCTCTAGCAAATTGTCCTCTGATTTCCACATTTGTGCCACAGCACACACATTTTTCTTCACAAAATAAATACACGTTAAAAAAATCAAAATCATCATAAGATAACATGAATGCCAAAGACCTGACAAGAAATTTAAAGCAGCTATGATGAATTCTTAGCAGAGAAGTGAATACTTAGAAGAAACACACACACACACACACACACACACACACACACACACACACAAACACACACACACACACACGCTCGAGAATTTCAGAGATGTAAAATAGACTATCTGAAATGAGAAATTCACAGACTAAAAGTAATAGTAAACTAGATCAACTGCAGAAAAGCTCAGTGAATTAGAAAACAATGGAAATGAACAGTAAAGGTCAAAGGAAATATGAGCAGAGCCCAGTGACATGTAGGAGGAGATAGATAATGGACGTCAAGAGAGACAATGGTCTTATGGTTAGCTTTGTCAACTTGATACAATAAGGAAATTTGAAGGCAAATGGATGGAACTAGCAAAACACCATCCTGAGTGAGGTAACCCAGACCCAGAAAGATAAACATGGTATGTACTCACTCATAAATGGATATTAGCTATAAAATAAAGAATAACTATGCTACAATTCACAGACCCAGAGAGACTAAGTAACAAAGAGAGTTAATGGGAAACACGCAGATCTCCTGGGGAAGGAGAAATAGAAGCAATTTCATGAGTGGACAGAGGGCAGGTAGGAACACTAGCGATTAGGTGTGGGGGGGCATGAATGGGGAGAGTGATGAGGGAGACTGCTGGGGTAGGGGCAGCATTTCAGGGTCAGTAGGAAGCCTGGCCCAGGGGAATCTCCCAGAAGTCTAACCCCAGGTTAGACTCCTAGCAGTAGTGGATAAGTAGCCTGAACTGGCCATCACCTGTGAACAGATTGGTGGCTGGCCCAATTGTCACCAGAGAGGCATCATGCAATAATTGATAGGTAGAATTCAGGAATCCTGTAGAGGAGGAGGAGGAGGAGGAGGAGGAGGAGGAGGAGGAGGAGGAGGAGAAGAAAGGAATGTAGGAGACAGAGGGGTCAAGGACACCACAGGAAGGCTCAAGCAATCAATTAACCTGGGAGCATAGGGGCTCACAGAGACTGAATCGACAACTAGGGAGCCTGCATGAGACTGACCTAGGCCCTCTGCATATATGTTACAGTCTTATAGGACTCCTAACGGTGGGAACAGGGGCTGTCTCTGACTCTTTTACTGGCTTTTGGGACTCTCCTTGTTGAACTGGGTTGCTTTGCCTAGCCTTAATATATGGGGAGGTGCTTAGTCTTACTACAACTTGATTAGACATAATTTATTGATATTCATAGGAAACCAGCCTTTTCCTGGATGAAGATGGAAGAGGAGGGGACTGGGAGGTTGAGGAATAGGGGAAAGGGCTGGGAAGGGAGGATGGGAAGGGGGGCTATGGCCAGGACTGGAAAATAAATAGGTGCATAAAAATTAAGTTAAACACCTCATTCTTAAAAAAAAAAAAATCACACGAGAAGAGAGTCTCAATGGCTGACTGTCTACATCAGGTTGGCCCATGGGTACTTGGTGAGGAATTTTTTTCACATTTGGGTTAATTGAGGTAGAAGACCTGGCCAGCTTGAATGTGAGCAGCAGTTTCAAGGGATGGACCCTGGACTGTGTAGAGAAAGTGAATGCAACAGTAAACAGGCCTGTACACCATCCTCTCTGCTCTTGGCTGTGGGCAGAGCCAGCTGCTTCAAGTTCCCACCACCTTGAAGTAAGTATTGAGAGAAAACTTAACTGTTAGCTCTGAATGTTCTACTACGTCCTTGAAAAATGCCAGCCAAAGATAAACAAATAAATAAACAATGCCACTTTTAGAAAAACAAATGAGAAATTTCGCCATTTGCAGACCTGTACAGCAAGATATAAAAAGAAATCCTTGGGGGTTGGAAAGGAAAAGCAATCAGACAACACCGTGAGCCTACAAGGAAATGGGTAAAGTCAGAAAAGCTAGTACAGGGCTGTATGCATGCTGTGGACAGACTGCTGGCTGTCAAGGGCAAGAACCTGTGGGGTTTTTGTTTGTTTGCTTGCTTGCTTTGTTTTTTCCTTGTACATACAAAAAGCTGAGTGAAGTGGCAATGTATGCTTCAAGAAGCAAAGACAGGGGGCTCCCTCGAGTTTGCTAGTCTGTCAGTCTAGTTAAATAGGAGAGATCCAGGAAAATGTCACTGAATGAATGGATGAATGAATGAATGAATAAATAAATAAATAAATAAATCCCAGAAGTGGAATAGCAAGACACCTGACACTGACTTCTGCCTTCCACAGGCACACACATACATGTGCACCCACTGACACACAGGAGAAAACATTAATATATGTTCAAGTAGAAAACTAAGGTTTTTTTTTGCTTGCTTGGTTTGGCGTTTGTGTGTGTGTGTGTGAGTTGCTTCTCTTTGAGACAAGTTCTCTCTTGTAACTCTGGCTGTCTTGAGTCTCACTATATAGACCAGGCTGACTTTGAACTCACAACCACCTGCCTTTCTCTGTCTCTCAAATGCTAGGATTAAAGGTATATCCCACCAGCTACCAGGTCCAGCTTCTCCTTCACTTCTTTTATCAGGTTTCTACCTAATACAAATATCATAATAAGGTACAATAAGGTTTAAGAGATTTCTAGAGGTATGTACAATACTAGAAAGGTTGGCTGATCAACATGAATTAAACATGAGCTTGTAATATCATAGCCCTTTTATCTTTATAGGATATCTCTCAAGGACCCTGGTGTTTGCATGAAACCAATGTCTGCATATACTGTGTCTTCTCCTCTACATGTATATGACAATGTGTCATTTATAAACTAGGCACAGCAAAATTAATAATAGTTAATGATAAAATTCAATTATAACAATATACTCTAGCCAAAGTTATTATATAGAAGACATAATAGAGGATTTGTTCTTCTTTAATAAAAAAAAGATTTTAGCCAGGTGTGGCAATGCATGCCTTTAATCCCAGCACAGGGGAGGCCGAGCAAAGCCCATCTCTCTAAGAGTGAGGCTAGTCATAGAAAGCTCCAGGCTAGCCAAGCCTACATGGTGAGATCCTGTCTCAAAAGACAACACCAGAAAGATGACATTTTTATTTTCAATTGTGTGTGTTATGTGGGTGTTTGTGCCTGTGAGTGCAGTGCCCATGGGGGCCAGAAAAGCTACCGGGTCTTCGGAGCTGCAGTTCCAGGTGACTGTGAGCAGCCTGACAAAGGTACTGGGAGCAAACTGGGTCCTCTGCAAAAGTCTGAAGTGCTCTTAAACCCTGAGTCATCTCTCCAACTCTCTGAGGATTTGTTCTTAATGTAGATCTTTAAAACCTTAACACACATGTTCTTTCTTTGTTTAAGTCAAGAGCTTATGGTTTTTTACTCAAAGGAAGTGCTTGACAGCATCTCTTAGCCATACCGGAACTGCAGTGTTTTAACTCTCGAGCTTTGGGCCATTAGTAAGTAAAATAAGGGCTACTCGAACACAACATTGAGCTGAGGTGATTGCTAAGTGACTAGCTGCCAGGCGGCATACATGGCGGTGAAACAGGGTGACTCCCTTCTAGCAAGGAGAGCATGAGTGCTCATCACACTGCATGGAGCTTAAAAATAACTAATTATTTCCGAAATTTTTCCACTTACTCACACAACTGGAAAGCTGCCGATTATTTCTGGAATTTTCCACTAACATTTCTGGACCACAGTTAACCCAGGTAACTGAACCCAATCCAAAGCAAAACCATGGATCAGGGCGGGTGCTGTATTAACTCTAGGCAGATTTTATGTCCTAGTTTCATTTCTGTTCCTTTGATAACTTGCCTGACCAACAGTAACACAGGGAAGAAAGGGCTTATTTGGCTATTCATTCCAGGTTACATATAGGTCATCATTTCAGGGAAGCTGGGGTATGAGCTCAAGCAGCTACCAACATTGTATCTACAGTCAAGAACAATGGAGAGAAATCAATACATCCTAAGGCCTGCTCACTGCTTACTTAACCCTTGTCCTACATAGTGCAGGACACACCCCACATACACTTAGGGCTTATAGCTTCCTACATCTATTAACAAACTCCCACCCCCCGCAGACATGCCCATGGGCTAACCTGATCTAGATTAACACATCGCTGCAATTCTCTTCTCAGCCACTTTTGGGTTATGTCAAGTTGACAATGCAAACTATCATACAAGTATTGAGAAAGCATATTGTGATATGCACAACAGGGGCTGGGAAACAATCCTCATCCAAATCTGTGGAATGCCTACATTTATATTTAAAGCTTTGTTTCTAGCTATGCCATTCAGCCATATTTCTACAGCTAATTTACACTATAATGACAGAGTTCAAGAGCTGCAAGGAGGCTAGGCCAGCAGATCTCACAGTCAGTCCTTGAAAGCCCATGGATCCTACTACTGAATTTAGTGATAGAGCTAGTAATGACTCGATGTGAGTGTTACGCCCCCCCCCCCCAGTCCCTGCATGTCTGCAGACCATTCACACCTCAAAACCAAAGAAAGAAAACAAAACCAAAACAGTATGTGCCTGTGTGGGAAGCCAGGGTTTGTCATCAGGTGTCTTCACCAACTGCTCTCCAATAGTTTTTTTGCTTTGTTTTTGACAGTTTCATAGACAATGCATTGTGATCACATTTGACTCCCTTTACTCTCTTTTGTCACACTTCCTTTCCCCTTGAGCCTCTTTTCCCAACTGGTCCCCAATGGCTACACCATTAAAGAAATGGCATAGTCTCCTGGAACCATCAGTGTCTCCACAGGAAGGGCGGCTTCATGGGCACCTCCTTTACCCATGACAGAGAGTTGGAGGGCACAGTGTAGTGTAGTATCCACAGCTGCCATGGCTTCTATTGCCATGCCATATCTGGATGGTCACATTTCATGGCACCCCTCCTCTTCCTCATCCTTTCTTCGTCTTCTATAATGTTCCCTGGGCCTTGGGGGGGGAGTGTGGGCACGGTGCATTTTATTTTTTGAGAAAGGATCTTTCGTTGGGCCTAGAACCTGAAGCAGGCCAATGAGCTGTCTCCACTCAGCTCTTTTACATGTGTTCTGGGGTTTGAACTCGGATCCTCATGCTTGTTTAACAAGCATCTTCCTGACTGAACCATCTCTTCAGCTGCCAGCACACTCATCTTCTCCTCCAGCTCCAATTTGTCTTTCCTTCCTGTGGGTGTCAAGCCTGTCACCAGACACAAAGACAACAGCCCTTGCAGACACCATTAAAGCAGCTTCCACACCTGTGTGAAGCCAAATCCCTTTAACAAACCCCTTGATGTACACACTCTCCCAGCGGTTCTGCTTTCTGAGTTAATCTTGTCTAATACAAACAGAGGAAAGTTTAAAAGCCAAAGTTAGTTCTTAGAAAAGATGGAGAGTGTATATAATTCCTGCTAGTGAGAATAACTGAGAAAAGGAAAGAAAAAAATTAGCAGTGGGAAGGATGGAAGGATAGCCCTACAAATCCCAGAGCTATACAAGAAAAACGAGAGGCAGAAGAATCTACCTCACTACTTAGAAAATGTGACAGGCTCATGTGTTTATGTCAGGATAATTCATAAGACACCCACCTCCAAGTGGAAACCACTCACACACTCAATACCAGGAAAATTGATAAATCAATTGTGTTATGCTCAGACAACTGAATATTACTTTCTGATTAAAACCCCAAAGAATGAACAATTAATACACACAATACGGCAGATATATCTGAGAAACCTTCTGCTGGGCATAATGAAGCTCTTCCATCCACATGTTCTTACTCTAAAATCTTGTTTTTTATGAAGCCAAGAGCAGGCAAAATTAATGTACAGTGATAGACATCAGAGTGACAACTATTTACAGGGGACAGTGACAGAGGCATGAAACAGAAAGAGGCATGAAAGACCATTGGGGTGATGGATGTGTTCTTTACCTTGCCTGTGACGCTGCTGAGATGTGTGGATACACTTAACAAAGCTCACCAAACTGTATACTTTACAGAATTCTGCTCACACAGAAGATTTAATTAAGTGGCTTTAAAAAAAGGATGCTTTTTGTTTGACTGAAGAAATCAGATGAGAGGATGTTACTTTCTTTTCTAATCACCATTTATTAACCCCTTTGTAGCCAGTTTTCTATGTGCTGCCATGGGCTTGTGGAGCTCAGAGTTCAAGTTCCGATTTCCACTGGAAGGGAGCACCTTGGTGTCAAGCGGAACCTGCCTGTGAAGTGTTTTTCTGTCAGTGGCAGCACTGAGGTGGCTCAGGTAGGAGTGGACTAGATCACTGAGTGCTTACAGTGCTGGGCCCAAGCACAGAGCCATTTCAATAATAACCTTTGCTCCAAAAGGAAACAGCATGGGAACAGAGTCACTGGCACCAGGAAATAATTCGCCCCCAAACACTTAGAGGAAGAAAGGCTGTGATTTCTCTCCCACTCCTGTCTGTAAGACTTTGACAGACATCAGCCAGCCACTTGACAATGTGCAATCCCGTTTGTCAGCTGACTTGCAGTACCTGGCTTTCTGCCTCACACATGGATCTCCAAAATTAGCCCTGACGGATAAGATGGTCTAAATGAGGGAGTTGTGAGAAATCATCAGGAATTTAAATTTTTCCAGCGTGATGGTTCATACCGATGTCTACTTGACAGGATCTGGAATCACCTACGATCACCTTGGGCATGTCTCTGAGGTTGGTTTGGCAGAGAATGGAAGACCCTACCTTAACTGTGGGTAGCATCATCCGATGGGCTTAGGTGCTGGAGTAAATAAAGTGGACAAAGCAGGCTGAGCACCAGCATCCATATCTCTCTTTCTGACTGTGATGCCATGTGAGCAGCTGCCTCACGCTCCTACCACCACGGCTTTTCGGCCATGAAGGACTGTACCTTCAAACTATGTACCCAAATAAACGCTTCCTCCCTTATGTTGTTTTTGTCAGATAATGGGCCACATCAGTGAGGAAAGTAAGTGATACATCCAACTAGTAAACCAAGTCAACAGAGTACAGCTGCTTCTTGCAAAAGTTATACCCAATAGCCAAAAAATATCAGGAATTCATTCCATCTTCACTTCGGGTCTGATCATTAGAAGACAGAAGTGAACTGAACTTGAACCTCTGTGACAGATGTGCCAGTGAAAGGGGAGTCACCAATGGCTTCCACATCATGAGGCACTAATTGAGTAAGATGAGCGGAGAGATGTGTGGCCAAGGCAAGGCCATGGGAAAGGCAAGCAGGAATGTGTAAACAAGAAGGAAGGTTTCTGTGTGTTTTAAGGAAGAGTATTAAGTTAGTATTGTAGATTTGAGTTAGTATTGTAGATTTGACAGGCTCAAGATTCTCTGAGGAGAGAAATCTCTACCCATGCCTGTGAGGGCATGATCACGTTTGGTTAACTGAGGTGGGAAGAAGCATGATCCCATGGGCTGGGGTCCTGGACTAAATGAAAAGGAGAAAGTGAGATGGGCATGGTGCAGCACATGTCTTTATTCTCAGCACTTGGGAGGCAGAGGCAGGTGGATCTTTTGAGTTTCAGGGTAGCCTGGTCTAAGAGTGAGTTCTAAGACAGGGCTACACAGAGAAACCCTGACTTGAAAAACCAAAAGAAAAAAAAAAGGTTTTGTTTTGTTTCAAGATATGGTTTCTTTGTGCAGCCCTGGCTGTCCTGGAACTTGCTCTATAGACCAGGCTGGCCTTGAACTCACAGAGATCTCCCTATCTCTGCCTCCTGAGTGTTGGGATTAAAGGTCTGCACCACCACTGCCCATCCCATTTTTTGTTTGTTTGTTTGTTTTGTTTTGTTTTGTTTTTTGTTTGTTTTTCGAGACAGGGTTTCTCTGTGGCTTTGGAGGCTGTCCTGGAACTAGCTCTTGTAGACCAGGCTGGTCTCGATCTCATAGAGATCCACCTGCCTCTGCCTCCCGAGTGCTGGGACTAAAGGTGTGTACCACCACCGCCCAGCTCCAACCAAATTTTTTAAACTTCAAAAAAAAAAAAAAAAAAGAAAGAAAGAAAGAAAGAAAGAAAGAAAGAAAGAAAAAGGACAAAGTGAGTTGAGCACCGACGTTCATCTCTCTGACTCACACTCCTGCTGCCATGACTTCTCCGCCGTGATGGACTGCATCCCTGCTTAAATTGTGAGTTGAAATAAATCCTACTTTTTAAAGTTGCTTTTGTCAGGTCAACAAGTTAAGGAACTAACACAGGAAGTGACAGGGGTGTTTACTAAACAATCATGCCTCAGGATACCTCTGGACATCCATGAAGGCATTAAAGAAAACTATCTTTGAAATGGGATTTTTTTAATTTTGTAAAATTATTATTATTATTATTATTATTATTATTATTATTATTATTATTATTATGTGTTGTTGTTGTTTCGTTTTTCAAGACGGGATTTCTTAGTGTAGCCCTGGTTATCCTGGAACTCACTCTGTAGATCAGGCTGGCCTTAAACTCATAGAGGTCCTCTTGCCTCTGCCTCCTGAGTGCTGAGATTAGTACTGGGATTAAAGGTGTGTGCCACAACCACCCAGCTGAAATGGAAATTTTTGGAGAGGAATGGAGTCAGTAAATATACAACTTGAATAAAATTTGAAGAACCAAGAAGGATGAGGGGCAAACATTATATATTTATGTAAATATCACCCAGATCTCACATGGGGGGGTCTTCCATATGCTGCAGTATTTGATTCTATTTCGCTTTTTATTTTCTGCTGGTTTCTCTTGTTTTGCTTGCAGTGTTTGCAAACAGTACAAGGTTAAGTCTGAGTGGTCAGCTTGGGCCCTCTCAGATCCGTATATGCCCGAGTTATGGACAGCTTATTTAAATTCCTTATTACTAATTCACTTGCCAGGTCTCCACACTAAACCCTGGCTCATCCTCTAAATTATTGCTTGTCTTAAACCAGAGAGCATCAGTCTAGGTGGTGGCCAGGGTCACCACTGTCACCAACTATGATGCTGGAGGTGGGAGTTTCTGTGCTCTGTTCCAAATCAGGTCAACTCCATTTATCAGTGAAGCTGCCGGTGTTCCCAGCATGCCTTGCCCAGCTTCCTAGGCCAGGTTTGGAGAATGTTAGCAACTCTAGACAAAAAGGCTCTTATACAAATTTATGAGTTTGTCTTGAGCCATTACTTCTCAATTTGGCAGGTGTCTTTAGTCAACTGCCAAAGCTCTAAAATGGTTGCATTTGAGAATTCTGTCCAGTTTATTTATTTCTTCTGATATTTTAATACTTTTATTTTATTTTTTTTTAAAAAATATTTTACTATTTATTTATACGTGTGTGTGTGTGTGTGTGTGTGTGTGTGTGTGTGTGTGTGTGTATGTGTGTGTACGTCAGGACAAGTTGTGAGAACTGGTTCTCTCTATTTATCATGTGGGTACCAGGGGTTAAATCCAGGTTATCAGGTTTGGTAGCAAGTGCCTTTATCTGCTGAGCCATTTTGCTGGTCCCTTAATTTTTATTTTTCTCTGAGGATTTTCTGGGCTATTCTTTCCACCACACTGAAAGTTCTGCCTCCAAACACTAGAACTACAGAAAGAACGATATCTCTTATGAAGCTTACAATCATAATTATCATTTAACTTTTCTTATCTGGGTTCAACAGATCTTACTATGGAAATACTATTTTTTTTTCTCATTCTAATCAAATATCAAGTCTAAAATAGAAAGTAAAGCAAAGAAAAATGACATAAGACAGAGAGGGTAAAATTAAATAGATAACATCTACAGAGTAAGGTCTGTCATATAACTTAATTTCCCCTGTCTCATGTACTCTATACAAATGGAGAAAGTGATTTTTCTTCCTTTCAGGTGATTAAAAAAAAAATGAACTTCATGGAATGAAATGGAGGAACACAGGAGAAACAGAGAAAGAGGGAGAAACAAAACCTTAAGCTTTAGTCTTAGGCCATGGCGGTGGGAGGGAAGATGAGTATTTAACTTCCATCAATAAAAATGGAAGCCAAAGATATTAAGAACAGGAAACACACACGAAACTAACCAAGTGAGCCAGGCAGCCACTCCCTCAATGCCAAACCAAGTATTTGATATTTAGTGTTTATTTAGTGCCACACATCCCAGAATTTGTCTCCTGGTTGCTATATATCTCAGCTTGTTACATAGATTTAGGTGGCTTCCTAAATTCTGGGTCCCCCTTTAAGTATCGGAGGCCATCCTCAGTTCTCTGAAACACAGCCATACAGACAACAGCAACTGAGAGGCTCCGGAGCTCTGTGAAATGTAACGATTTTTGTCTGGCCCCACCCTCTCCTCTCTACCTTACCTCTCAGCCTCAGTGGCCAGCATCACAGGATTCCTCTTACAAGACTCAAAATTCAGATCAGAACCAACAGATAGGCATGGGGCAGTCAAATGTTAGTGGATAAAACTCTCTGCTATCTGAAGAATCTCACCTCTCCTTTCCACCTCCCACATAAAAGCTGTAGTTGTTTTTGGTTCCCACTAGGAACTCATCAAAGACTTTAGAACTTGGAAACTATGTTGTGAAACTATGTAAGCCATCCATCCCACCCTGAAGCAAAATTAACATTAAGACAGGGGAGCAATTGTTGGGCCAAGATTAAGCAGCTGAACCAAAACCGAGAGTCGAACTTGGCATAACCCAAGCTTCCTGAAACAACTCTTGTTGGGTATCTGGGGCTGCCTAAACAGAACTGTCGATGTTTCAACGGAAACTCTCAACAGTCCTTTTTCTAGTTGGCTCATGCCAAGAACAGAGGCGACAAGCCAGGAGCCAGCCAGTACTGTTGCTCTTACAATCCTCTGGGAAAGTCTAGATAATAAATCAAGATGGAATGGAACTTAGTAGAGAGGTAATAAAACTATCTATTAACATTACAACAGAGACAAGCAAGAATTAAGAGGAGAGCTGATGACAGGGAAGTATTGTCAACACCATCAAGACAGTTTTCCAATTATAACTTATTTCCTATCTCTACTGCTTAGAAATTACTACATCAAGACTCCAAAACATCTTGCTTCTCCTGCCTTGAGTTGAGAAAGCCAGGAAGCTGGTTAAACCACTGCACTCCCAACTCCACTGCCAACTATAGCAGACACTTCCAGCATAATCCAGCAATAGTCAACTAATGGGAACTTTAACCAGAGATGTTAGATATTTCTGGCTATTTCCCTGTTCCTTTCCAATATCCATGAACTAATAAACAACCCCCAAATGTCAGTGAACATCTGGGGCATCCAAAATTATATTCCTTGGACCTGCCTCTTATAAAACCACAGCCCTCAGCCTAAATTCCCACAAGAGGACTTGACCAGCAGTGGCACACAGCTCAGACAAGGGTTACCTTAGGTCATTGTGGTGGTTAATCCTCAGTTGTTAGTCTGGCATGATTTAGGATTGCCATGGAGATATAACTCTGGTTGTATCTATGAGGGCGTTTCCACAGAGGTTTAACTGACAGGGAAGACCCACTCCAAGTGTGGGCAGCACCATCCTATGGAGTTGGGGTGTTGAACTGAATAAAAAGGAGAAAGTGAGCTCAACATCAGGCATTCATCTCTCTCTCTGCTTCCTGAATTCGGGTGCCATGTGATCAGCTGTCCCCTTCTTATGATACCATGTCTCCCCTGCCATGATGGACTGCATCCTCAAACTGAGAGCAAAATAAGCTCTTCCATCCTTAAGTTGCTGTTTGTCAAGTAAGTTAGTCACAGCAAGGAGAAAAATAACTAATTCAGTTGTATGTGTGTGTAACTTTGTCTCAGAACACACATATCATTCACTGAATATTTAGACTTAGAAAGTTCTTAGGCAAATAAAATTCCTAAGTTAAGATTTTAAACTAAGACTTGTAAAATAGGGGTGGGATGAAAACTCTGGGACCAAGGAGATGGCTCAGCTGGTGAAGTGCTTGCCACAATAGCATAAAGATCTGAGTTTGATCCCTAGAGCCAACATGAAAATCCCAGGTGTAATGCCTGTGCTTGCAATCCCAGATCTGGGGCAGCAGAGCCAGTGGTATGCTCAAAGCTCACCTGCTTGTCAGGCGAGCCTAATAGGTGAGCTCCTGTCTCAAAGGAGGTAGATGGTATTCCTAAAAATGATGCTTGAGATTGTACACACACACACACACACACACACACACACACACCCTGAAAATGAATATAGCTATCTTCCCGGATGAGGGTCTGCAAAAGGACAGTGAATGCATTAGCTATCAGCCAATACCAGAAAACAGAGCAGACAGCACCCACAGAAGGGAGATGCTAACTACTAATGCATGCAGGCTTCTTCCCCTCCTTACACCAGAATCTCAGCACAAGTGACCAGCCCAGTGCTGGAAACCAAGTGCCCACTGATAACTCATCCAATTGCAATTTAATGGATCCTTGGGGCATTTCAATTTTCCTATTTTTCCACTCAGTGAATGATAACTCTTACGATATACATGTTATGAAAACAAGTGAGAGAGGCAAGAATACACATTGGTACCTCAATGATTCTAGTGAAACGACAACAGGCTCTCCCTTTCATGGGTGAAGGTCTCTTAAGGATCTGCACTCACTTGGAGGCATGTCTGCCTGGTTGCTGTTTTTACATTGACAGCAATTGATAACATCCCAAGCCAGGCACACATCTGGGGAGGCCCTGTACCTCCTTCATCTGACAGCCATTTAGAGGTTTCAACATGAAGAGTGGCTACCCAGGCACCTGTCTATTTTTTCAGTTCTGGTGTCTGACTCAAGCACAGGAAGTTTCAAAGGCTGCAAGAGCAGAAGGCATCTAACTGGCTTTGATAATGACTTCGTGGAGGTCAGAGAAAGTCTACAGCTCTGTCTCTGGCTAGAAGAGCTTTGTAGGAAACATAGTCCTCGTGGAGATGGCACTCCAGCTGTGTCCCAAGCCAATATGTATAGACTTAGATCTTCATTAATGGGGAGCAAAAGAAGATGGTGATGTCTAAGAACCTGAACTATGGGAGTAGCAGTGAGACTAACCCTGAATTCTATTAAAGTCATAGCAGATCAGATTGGAATACCTTAGAGAGAGACATCCCTACTACAAAAAAAAAAAAAAAAAGAAAAAGCAGAAAAAGAAAACTAAGCCAAACAACAACCAAAACCAAACAAAAACCCCAAAACAAAAACAAAGAACAAAGAAACAAACATACACAGAGACTAGGAGGAAGACTCAGCTGGTAAAATGCTTACCAGAGTTGAGTTTAATTTCCTAGAATTCATGTAAAAAAAAAAAAGTAGGGTATAATAAGAGCATGCTTGCAATCCCAGTGCTAGGGGCAGGATCCCTGGGGCTCAATGACCAGTAAATCTATCCAAATTAGACACCCCCCAGGGACAGATCCTGTCTCAAGACATAAAGTACAAAGCAATTGAGGAAGAAACTTGATGTTGACCTCTGAACTCCACATATATGCACTCTTATATACAGACACACTCACCCCATACACACACACATACTCGCCCCTCACATACACTTCACCCCCACACAATACATACTCATCCCTCACACACATGCACACTTACCCCCACACACACTCATCCCACACACACATACACACACATACACACACACACACACACACACACACACACACACACTCACCCACCCTCCCACTCACCCCTCCACACACTCACGTATCCCACATGTACACACTCACAACCCTCAAAACAGAACCTGGTTTTATTTCCAAGTTAACAACCCTACTCAGTAGGAGAGTCGACAATAAAATTTATTTAGGTCTCTTGCTGCCCGGTATAGCCTGTTGAACTGAAGAATGTGTTGTTGAGATTAAGGGTTGGGTTACTTGAAGCAAACAGCCTTCCTCTTTGAGCTTTGTAGGTCTCCTCTGATAGAGGAGAGTACTCACAGTGACTAAATGAGAGAGAAACAGTTCTGCATGCTTGGGACATAGCTAAGTGGGTAAAGTTCTTGTTGTGCAAGCATGAGGACAGGTTTGGATCCCTAGCACCCATGTAAGAAGCTGAGTGTGGCCGTGCATGCCAGCAATACCAGCACTAGGGAGGTGGAGACAAATGGATTCCCAGGGCTCAGTCGCTGAATCAGCAGCTCCAAGTTCAGTGACAAACTCTGTCTCAAAAACTAAGGTGTAACTGTCCTGGACCTTCAATGGCCCTTGGAGAACTAGCCCCCTCTTTGCTGGGAGAGCTGGCCCTACATGCGGAAGAGCAGGTGTCACTCCTAGCCATGCGTGCAGAAAAGCTGGCCCTAATCCTTGCCTGAGGTGGGGAGGCCCAGACTGACCATGTCAGTTATCATGCAGGTCCAAATTCAGGGTTTTGAGCTGGCCCACCGCAGATCATACCCTGTCTATGAACTGCTGGAACAATAAAGGACCAATCCTGTGGAACCATAGCCATAGGATCTCTGTGACTCAGGTAACAGCAGGATATATGGAAGAAGTTTTGTTGAGGGTCTGGTTTGATGGTATACCAGAAACCAGAGGCCTTTAGCCAGACCACAACTCACTGCAAAGAACATTTGCAAGCAAAGCTGTTTGGGCAAAGGGGTATACTGCGTGACACACCACAGCTCCCAAGGCCACTACGGCAAATGAATATATGATGGAGAGGCAGGAAATATAGAGGAGCTATATGGTTTTCTGATTGTTTTGTTTTTATTTTCTTTTGTGGGAGGAATCTACAAGGGTGGAGGGCAGATGTGGAAGAACTGGAAAGTGAGTGGGATTGGGGTCCCTGGTATGAAATTCACAAGGAATCAATAAAAAAAATGAAGAAAAAAAAAACCTAAGGTGGAGAAGAAAAGGGAAGACACCTGGCTTCCATAGGCATGTGCACATGTTTCCATGTGTGCCAGATACACATACAGTATCAAACATACACACACACACACACACACACACACAGAAGAGAGAATTTCGAGCTGAACAAAAGGTAGTGATGCTAGAGCTATACTCTTGTTTCTCAACTCCAGTTCTCTACAGAGTCAATCAATAAGCAAGGAGAGACAGACAGGAAGGAGGTCATGGAGCAGCACGTCTTTACCCACTGGACCATCTCACTAGCCCAAACTCATTTTATTTCAAAATCAAGAGTACTACTTACTACTTGACACTGTATGTGAAGTTGATTTGCTGCTGGTCTACTGCCAGCCTCCCTGCCTAAGCTATGAGCACACCCTTACCTGTTCCCTTCTCTGTTACCTCCCCAGTAGGAGCTCAGTACTTGAGAGTTCTTGCAATCCCCAGATTCCACACACCCAATCTAGTCCTTGAACGTCTGAAGGAGTCTTCCTTGGCCTGCCTTTGTGTCACAAATGTAAATGGTGAAGAAACTGGTCTCCTCCAGCAGCTGGGTCTTCTAGTATTTGTTTCTCTGACAGTACACACCCAATGGAGAAGTGGCAGTAGCGGCAGCCAGCACATCACATAGTTCCCTACACCATCCTGCCAGTGTTTATTTACTGAGGGAGAGAACCCATTTCCTGCAAAGCCAGGCATGAAGGCCACGTGTCAATGGAGAACTGAGAGATGAAGCAGAGATTTCAGAAGAGCAATTTATATAACCGAAGATTGGCATGAGCCAGACTGTATGAAATGACTAGAGCCAGGAATCAGCATCTAGAGTCTGCATTTGGAGAAGACATGGGAAGGAAGTGTGGACAGGAGGGAGGGGATGGGCAAGCACCAGCCCAAAGTACTGAAGGTAAGTGCAGCTACTCTTTCCCTGTTGCCTACTTCAGCTCGCCACAAAACCCCAGGGTTTTGTTCTGACTAACCCCTCTCACAAGAGAAAGAAAACAGAGGCAGCTCTGGCCAGAAATGGTAGAAAGAATCAGTGCTGAGATCACACAGCGAAGAATTCACTGCCAAGACAGAGCTGGTGGGAGCTGCTCCACCTCACTGTTTTCAGTCATAAGCGTTTAAAGCAGAAGATTCAAGACTGGAGAGATGGCTCAGTCAGTGGAGTTCTTTGTCCACAAACATGAGGGCATGAGTTCAGATAGCCAGCACACTTAGTCAGCCAGGCATGGTGGGATGTGTCTTTAGTCCCACTGCTGGGGAGACAGAAGCAGGTGGATCCCTGGGACCCACTGGCTGTCCAGTCCAGCTGAATCAGTGAGCTTCAGGTTCAGTGAGAGAGACCCTGCTTCAAAAACAAGGTAAAGAAACCATCGAGGAAGATAGTATCCACTTCTAGCCTCTATACATGCAAGCACCCACATACACAGGAGAGGGAGAGGAGAGACAGAGAGAGAGAGACAGAGAGAGAGAGACAGAGAGAGACAGAGACAGAGAGAGAGGGAGAGAGAGACAGAGAGAGACACACACACACACACACACACACACAGAGAGAGAGAGAGAGAGAGAGAGAGAGAGAGAGAGAGAGAGAGAGAGAAAAGGAAAGCAGGTCTCTGGCGAGGGTCACCTTAATGACCTCACATAATCCTAATCACATCCCAAACACCCCATCTCTAAACAGCACCAAAAAGTGCCAGACCTCCTCACACCTCTCTTTAGGAATTAGGAGGCAGCAAAAAGCATATTCAAAACACAATGGCACAGGTCAAAGGGTATCTGCCAGGGAAGTTTGTGAGAGACCCTGCCTAAGGTGTTTTAGGGATATAATCAAGTAAGCACCACGCATGTGCCAACAATCAAGACTCTAAGTAGGAAAGCAAGTGTTCAACAGAAACCACAGACTGTACAAATGGTTTAGTCACAGCCATTCTTATCAGATGACAAGAGCCCTTCTCAAGCCCAGATTCTCAGACGTTGGCCCACTTTGCAAGCAGTTAAGGGTGGGAAATTCTGGGCCTGGCTGTACATGCTTTTCTTCTTTCTTTCCCTTCCCTTCCCCTCCCCTCCTCTCCCATCTCCCCTCCTCTCCCCTTTCCTTCTTTCCAAGGCAGGATCTCATGTAGCCAAGATGGCCTCCAACTCAGTATATAGCCACGTATGAAGTGCCTCACACTCCTACTCCTACCATGATGGACTGTATCCTTCAACTGTCAGCCTTTTTGCCTTAAGTTGCTTTAGTTAAGTGTTTTGCCACAGCAATGAGACAAGACACTACTACAAGGGGGACCTGATAAAGCCATGAGAGAAGGACAGGGCCCTTGGACTAACAAGCGAGACAAAGGACACTCAGAAGTGATTGTCAGCTGGAACATGTTTATTCTCTCAGCTTCCCCATGCTCATCGGCCTTCTACTTGATTATTCGAATTTACTGTCTTTTAATACAGTGGTTCTCAACCTGTGGGTCATGACCCCTTTGGGGGTTGAATGACTCTTTCATAGGGGTCCCCTAAGACCACTGGAAAACACAAGTATGATTCATAACAGTAGCAAAATTACGGTTATGAGGTAGCAATGAAAGTAATTTTATGGTTGGGGTCACCACAACATGAGGAATTGTTTTAAAGGGTTGCAGCACTAGGAAGGTTGAAAACCAATGACCTAGGTCCTTGGTGTTCTGTTTCCTATGAGAGGGCCCAATAGCTATCAACCCTCACTAATCACACCCTTACATAAGAAACTGCATGCACAGATTAATAGATATTTGGGAAAATACCATGCCCCAAAGAAATCAAGACCAGCTCAGAAAATGGAAAGAGAAGAAAAGAAAAAGACCATGAAAGGACTGGGCTGGGAACACAGCTCAACAGAGTGCTTGCTCAGCATGTGGGAGGCTCTGGGTTCAATCCCCAGTACCACATACAACCAGGCATGGTGGGGCTACGCCTGCAATCTAAGCAGGAGGGCAGATGGGCCTTGGCCATATTATGAGATGCTACCTTTAAATTAGTAGGGAAATTATATACATATTCTAATTTGATAAAAACAAATGTTAAACTTCAAAATTGCATGTACCCTTGGACCCAGCCATTTGGACCCTTAAAAATTCTCCCAAGAAAATGACCAGAGATGCAAGATTTCTATGCACCACGAGAAGCTTTTACAGGAGAAAAAGAGGAAAAATAAATTAGATATCCAGCTGATAAAAAGAGCCAAGTGCTTATTTTTAACTAAAGCTTTTGAAGAATAATAAAAACCCAAGTGTCAACTGCATTAAAACCAGGTTTTAAAATTACAGAGAATACAATTATATTTTTCCATGCAATCCTGTACATGCATAGAAAAAAATTCTGGAAGGAAATGACTACGTTAATAGCCATGTACTCAAGATGACAGGGTCATAAGTCAGTTTATTTCTTATTTATTCTTTTCTGTATTTCCTAAATTTCATAGAGTAAACTTGTATTACTTTCTCAGATATTATTAAAAGGTTTTTTAATTTGTAAAACAAAAAAAAACTAAAATGAAAAAAGAATTCTTACTTTTTCTCTAAGTAAAAAAAAAAAAAATGACCTTGTTGAATCTACCTGTCTTCTATTGTCTATATATACATGCATACACATACACACAGAGGATGTATTTTCTGTTATATGGAGATTCAGCTTGTAATGGCTTTGGGGGTTACAAGTGGCGTGATCTCCTATTCAAGGCTTCATCCTCATGCATGTTGGGCAAGCAAGCACCCTACCACCAAGCCACATCCTCACATGCAAAAAGAGTTTTTTTTCTTTTTTTTTTTTTGACTTTATGATGGTACAAAAGCAACAGCCATGTTCCAGAAACTACACTTGAAATTATTTTGAACTTGGATCTTTCCCCAAGCTAGTGATGTACAGTCTGCTTCTCTCTTATGATGCTGGGGGCAAGTCACAGCTCCCAGTCACATGAGCAGGAGGGGAAACAACCAATACAGCTGCACAGCTGAACCCTGTGTTGCTAAGGAGGGATGTTCACAAGTCAGGTTTCTCCACACATTTTTTTCTGTTTACTGATACCTTGGACTTGTGTTGGGTGTGTGTGGATGTAAACCCACTTACAAGCTCAAGGGCATCTATGTTATCTAATAGGAAAATCCAAGGGCACTGCTGACTGGTAAAATAACCCAAAATATCCAAGCTCATAAAATATTGCATCCTTTACATTTGAGGATGTTTTGTTTTGGAGGAAGGGCCTCAAGTATGTCAGGATGCCTTCCAACTCATTACACAGCCAAGGACTGCCTTGAACTTCTGATCTTCTGCCTCAACCTCCTGGGTGCTGTGATTGCAGGTGTGCACCACCATGGCCAGTTTATACAGTGCTGGGGACAGAATCTAGCAGCTTTGTGAATGCTAGGAAGTATGGTACCAACTGAGCTCCATCCCCAGCCCCAGCACTTAAGATACTTAAGATTGGGTCCAGATCATCAAAAGGTCCAGATTCTTGTTCTATCTTATAGTCTTGAGCCTTAAGCTCTTTTCACAGCTTAATGTCTCACAGATGATCTTTCAATATAATATTCGTGAAAGTACAACCATCTCAGCCAGCATCTGTGAACATCCATAGTATACTGTGCTGTGAAATAACCCTCTTGTACACTAAGTTTTGTCACTCTAAACTGATTTAACAAAACACCGATTGGCTGGTAGCCAGGCAGAAAATATAGGTGGGGTGACCAAATTTAGGATGCTAGCATGAAGAAGGGCAAAAATCAGGAGAGTCTCAAGGAGACAGAGAAGTAATATCGGCATGCTATACTGAGAAAAGACACCAAGCCACATGGCAAAGCACAGATAAGAAATATGGATTGATTTAAGTGTAAGAGTTAGCTGGTAACAAGCCTGAGCGATCTGCTAAACATTTACAATTAATATAAGCCTCTGTGTTAGATTTTTAGGAATTGGAGGGTGGGAAAGAAACATCAGTCAACAATACTGGGAAGCCCGAAATGGGCCCTGAGCTCTAGTTGATGCTTCCTCCACACTGGACAGATTATGTATCTTCTCTCACTTTTACATTCTTGTCTGTGAAAATGGGAGGTATGTTTTATGCATCTACTTGGAGTAATTAGTAAAGTTGTGGGGTGTTTTTTTTTGTTTGTTTGTTTTTTGTTTTGTTTTGGGACAGGGTTTCTTTGTAGCTTTGTTGGCTGTTCCGGCACTTGCTCAGTAGACCAGGCTGGCTTCGAACTCACAGAGATCTGCCTGCTTCCGCCTGCCGAGGGCTGGGATTAAAGGCATGCACCACCACCACCAGACTTAATAAAGTATTTTAAAATGACTATTTGTGCTTACTGATATTAAGCTCTCCAAAATAAAGCTATTCTTTTAAATCATTTTATTAACATCTCACAAATGTAGTGGGTTGTACACCTGGTATCATAGACTACATAACTGCACTGGAAGTAACAGTTTTCATTTACACCAGGAGCTGGCTAGCTTTTGCTGGGAAGAGCTAGAGAATAAACATTTTTGGACCATATAACTTCCTTTGTAACCATTCAATTCTGGTCCTGTAGCACAAATGTAGCAATAAACTCACAAATTGGCATAGCTATATTCAATTAGGACGTCACACCTCATTGCTAGGACTGTTTGGATAAGGTTAGAAGTGTACACTAAAGACCTTGCAAAGCTGTACTTCCTGGATTTGGGGAGAATGTTAGAACATTTCAATCTTGTTGGCTTCTAAAATGTCACGAAATTCTAGCTATAGAAGAAGAAACAAAGACCAGGTAACTTTTCCAGAAATCTCACTATAGGCCAGGGCAGCTGTGTGTGCAAATCCCAGGCCCCCTGGGTCATGGCTCAGCTAATGTCTGGGCAGATGGCTGAGCTGGGACTAGCACTTTCTAAAATGACTTGGCCCAAGTTGCTGGAAGCCTATCTCCAGATAGATCTGATGACCTGAGATGGGTGTGTCAAGTTGGTGCAGCGAAGAAACTTCGACCACCTGTTTCAAACAAGTGGCCAGGTACAGCATGAGCAATTTTTATTTATATAATTTCAGTGGTTTGCTTGAACAGTTTTACAATCAGATTTGTTTCTAAAAATGGTTACAATAATTGCCAGTTTGTTCCTTTACCTCATTCTCCTGCCACCCCCCAACTTTACCACCGGTAACTATTACCTATTTGATTCATAGCTCTATTGTTAGAAGCATAGGCAGTGTTGCAAGCAACAAAGCAAGTTTTCAAGACAGGTTTTCTCTGTGTAGCCTTGGCTGTCCTGGAACTCACTTTGTAGACCAGAATGGCCTCTAACTCACAGAAATCCACCTGCCTCTGCTTCCCGAGTGCCACTACCACTCAGCTATGACAAAGGAAGTTTTCTGACTAGGCACACCTACAGGTAGGACAATGTGTTCAGTTGGCAGCATTTGCTGTTACAGCATCATGCAGAGTGAGGGACAATTTTGTCTCTAGTGGTTATATTTACATCTGGTAGGGTCTGGGTTCTCATAATCAACTCACCAGCCAACGCTGGGCCAATTCACTCTACTTTCTGTACTATTCCATCTTCTCTGTTGATATACCAGGTTTTTCCATTTATCCTATAAGCAACATAACTTAGAAACTTACTCTTAATAGTTGGCACTGTTTATCCCTTGTTTTTTTATGTCAATCTCTCTTAACTTCTTAGGGTATTGGCACAGTTAAGAAAGAACTGTGGGCTTCTATGATTCTACTTCACTCCCTGTCTCTAGACTGTTCCCATTAGCTCCTGATATCATCTATTTATTTGCATTTCTCCTAGACTCTTATGGTTAAATAATTTTCTCCAGAACAGTTATGGGAATATGTAATATTAAACATCATGAACTATTGTGACTCTTAGGCTAGTATTATGGGTTCCTTGGAAAGGCACCCTGTTCTTAAAAAGCCTGAATTTACTGTCACACTTGAAACATTAGAGTCTTTAGGGGCTGAATTAGGTCCTGTGTGTGTTTGTGTGTGTGTGTGTGTGTGTGTGTGTGTGTGTGTGTGTGTGTGTGTATTTTTAACAACATTCCCTCTGGCTCACTCACAGAAGCGTCATCAGGGGGAAGTTTTCCTTTTGTAATAGCTATTTTATCCATGACTGAAAATGTAAAACTAAACGTAGTCAGCAGTGTGGCTAGCGAGTGGAAGCAAAGAGCAGATAACACATACTTTCCTGGGGTTATGTCCAGAATTATGCAGTGGACTGTCCACCGCCTTTGCCAAATGTGTTAGGGTCTCTCTAGGGCCTTGCTGCAAGGAGAGGTTGCTATTGTCAGGTCTTGTCCCCTGAAGAAGTCACAAGGTTCCTGCCACCAAGTTTGCCTGCCAGTTATCTTTGACCCACTCAAAGATTCATACACGAATTGATGCACACACTGTAGCCTCACTGTTTGAAGCCAGCTGGTGAACACATCCATACTCCCCAGGGTTCCTCATTCACATGCCCTGCTTCAGCCCAGCAGAAATATAAATGGTAGATGATACAGTTTAGTAAATGATGTCTATCTTAGACATGTTTTGTTTTTGTTTTGTTTGTTTGTTTTCTGTTTTTGGAGACAGGGTTTCTCTGTGGCCTCAGAGCCTGTCCTGGAACTCATTCTGCAGACCAGGTAGGCCTTGAACTCACAAAGACCCTCGTACCTCTGCCTCAGCCTCCCCAGTGCTGGGATTAAAGGTGTGCACTACCACCACCTGGCTTCTTAGACGTGTTTTTTATAGTTACAAAATAACTGACAAAAGAAGACTTCAGGGAGGAAGGGTTTGCCTTGGCTCATGGAGTGAGCAAGCAGAGTTGTCATGGTATAAAAATCATGGTGGCAGGAGCATGATGCAGATACTCACATGGTATCCCCAGTCAGGAAGTCGAGAGATGCATGCTGGTGCTCAGCTTTGTCTTTTCCCTTTTTATTCAGTCCTAGACTCCAGCCAAAAAACATGCTGTGCACATTCAAAGTGGACCTTCCTGCCTCAGTTTCATCTTTCCAGAAACATCCCCAGGGACATATCCAGGTGTTTTTTCAAGATAATCCTAAACCTAGTCAACTGATAATGAAGATTAGCATCACAGTGTCCATTTGCATTTTCAGTTTGGCTAATAAGCTACTTTCCACAGTAGATTAGATGTCACAAGAGTGTTTCTTAAATACACCCCACCAGAATGTGGCTTGGAGTTTTGGAAAGGCTGGCTCCTCTAGAACCTTCTCTGGAAAGCCCTTGGGCTCTGCCTTACCTTATAAAGGTCTCAGCTCAATGTCAGGCTTTCCTGACACCAATCAACACCACCACCCTTCCATCAGTACTGCTCCAATTGCACATTTACATATATGTTTACATTCATACAACGCCATTGCCAGCACGCCATCTCCAAGAAAGAAGTAACCTGATTTTACTCATTTCCCTCTCTCCAACATCCTAGGAAGGCCTGGCAGGATCAGACACTTAGAACATCAGCAGAGGAACCAACTCAGTCAGGCCCTGGGTTCGGAGAGAAAGGGTGTATTCCATTTCATCTTGTGGCCAGCTGTAATTTCTAAAATTTCAACAGTCCAACTACATGCATCCCTTTTCCTGACAGGGAGGGAGAGCTGTTTTCTGAGTCTCCCTTTGAAAACACAACCCAGTAATTCACTTACACATGTAAGCAGGGACTTGCTTTAGCCACTGGGACCCTGCAGGTATGAAAATCACAGTTCAATGAATTCCCAGGTGTCCTCATGACAGCTCAGTAACCCAGAGTACTGCTTGGTCCTAGCACACAGAGACAGTAGGCATTCCTACCCAAGTCAGCTGCTACTAATGGCCCTGTGCCCTAGAGAAACAACTGTCCTCCTGGCAGGGCACAGTCACAAGCCAACAGCCACCTTCTTAATCCTCACAGCATTCCTGGGTAGTATGGGGAAGGCAGTTAATCTTTATCACCATGTCACTCAGTTCTGACAGAAGCCAGAAATATAAGAAGACAACCGACCTTAGCCCTATCTCCAGGAATACTCATCTGTCTCCCCTGAGCAGGGCTTCAGAAAACCACTGAAGAGAAATGACTGGAGCTACAGCCAAGTGGCTCACATCAGTGACAGATATGATCAGACCCATCTTTGACTAATCTTTTCTCTGCCCCGACCTAACTGCACTGTAAAATGAAGTTTTAAATATTTACTTTGTTCTCTAAAAATCTTGCTGTAACTTGTAATGCTTGCCTTAACCATTGTTAATGAAAGCAATTATCCAGAAGGTTCTATTAGCATAGAGTTTAGACAGGTTAATGACTGTCTTCCCTTGAGAGTAAAATACTCCCCAGTAGGAAGTCCCCTCCCTATGTGCAGTGAGAAGGCACAGGGAGGGGTCAAGCACTGTCCTGGGTCTCCCTGAGTTTGCTGTGACAGGAGATGTTGGAGCTCTGTGATATCCATAGAGGAAAGATTCCTATAGGTCATTCCCACCCCCACATGGCTGCAGAGTTTGAAGGCTACTCCTCAGGCTAAAAGTCACACAGACCCAAAGAGTTCTTTCACATAAAGGAGAAAATATCTATGGGCTGAGAGTTAAACACATCACAAGGGGCAGGGGAAATGGCTGTTGGCGCGCGCGCACACACACACACACACACACACACACACACACACACACACACACACACACACACTTCAAACAGACAAAATAGCTGAGGTTAGAGATTAGTGGTAGAGCCCTTGCTTAGTATGTATGAAGACCCAAGTTACACCCCCAGCACTATAAAACAAAAGCAACCAGCAACTGATCTTCACGTAGATCACCTGACTGTAGTAGCCCTGGATATGAGAAGTCAAAAAGCACAGCTAAAGAGATAAATCCCTCAAACCTTACCCCATCCCCCCAAAAGCACTTTTCAAAAACAGGAAGACAGATATATCTCCTTGCTCCCATGAAAACAGCTTTATTCCACAGTTGGTTCTGTACTTTTAAGTCTCACAGTCTAGAAAGAGGCTGTGGAAACAGGTAAAGAAGAAAACGGCAAAAGACAAGAGAGCACGTGGGAGAAAGCAGATGCCGACTGTGGCTGTGGACCGTATTCGGAAACAATGCCATATGTGAGCCGACATCATCACTGTCTGTGCATACCTCATTAAGCCGAATTAGAGTAAGTGATGGCTGTCACCTTCTGATCAAAACAAACAAGCCTAATTTCAGTGTGTCCAAGTACCATCTCAGATATGAAGAATAACCCTATGAAGAGGCTGTAGTCCTAGTGCCAGTGAGGCCATCTCTAGGGCCAAGGAAACATCTCAGTTGGTAGAGTGCTTGTCTAACATGTAGGAAACCTGGGGTAGACTCTGAGTGTTGCATAAACAGGTGTGATGGTGCACCCCTGTAACCCCGGCACTCCAGAGGTGGAGGGAGGCCGAGGGTCAAGAGTTTAAGGTAAGGTCAGAAATGTCTGATCCCCTGGAGCTGTAGCTATATGTGTTTTGTCAGCTGCCTAATATAAGTGCTAAGAACTTAACTCTGGTCCTCTTGGAGATCAGCAAGTGCTCTTAACCACCGAGGTACCTCTTCAACTACCACCTCAGTTTTGAGATAGAATCTCATACGGGCTGGGTGTTCTCATTAGTTTTTTGTCAACTTGACACCGCTAGGCTCGTCTGGAAAGAGGGAAATCTCGGTTGAGAAATGCTCCCAAAGGTTGGCTTGTAGGCAAGTCTATGTGGGCATTTTCTTGATTGATGATAAATGTAGAAGGGCCCAGCCCTCTGTGGGTAGTACCACCCCTGGGCAGATAGTCCTAGGCTATAAAAAAATAATAATAATCAAGCTGAGAGATCCATGGAGATCAGGCCAGTGGCATTTATCTGTGGTCTCTGTATCAGATCCTGACTTCAGTCACTGAGATAAACCCTTTCCTCTCTTAAGTTGGTGTTGGCCACTGTTTTATCACATCAATAGAAAGTGAATGAATACACAAGCTATCCCTGGACTCTCACTATATAACAGAGGATGACTTTGAACTCCTGACCCTCCTACTTCTACCTGCTGAGAGTAAGGATCCTAACCGGCTTGTGACACCACACCAGGCTTATGCCATGCTGAGGAAAGAATCCCAGGCTTCCTGTGTGAGAGGCAAACTCTCTACCACCTGTGCTGCCTCCCTAGCCCGATTTTTTCCACCTGAGTTTTGAATGGACCCTTTCCCTTGCACCTCCCTGGCACCTGTGCATTCACCATTGCTAGAAAATCATCTCTTCCCGCTCCAGCCTGAACCCTTCCTCTTCCGCTAATTCTGGCAGAACAAAGCAAAAACTGTACAGTTTTATCCAGAAGTCTCCTCGTGAACAACTGAAAGGTCCGGGCATTATGCTGGCCTGGCTCTGTTACCTGGCGGAATCCACTCAGGCAGTACCCTGATCAGCCCACGGTTCCATGGGAACTAAATCTGCACGGAGGTGCAAAGGACCCCTTTAAAAGACAGACCCCTGCCCACTTACGCACCTCTTCTTTTCCTCTTCTCTTCCGCTTTTCTGTACCTCTCTTTCTCTTTCTCTGCCCTACTCTGTTCTTCCATTTCTTGCTCGCCCATCGTAATAAACTCTATGATTAATATGTTCTTTATGCTCTCCATGGTTTATGTTCTATAGAGCGTGCCTTTAATTTTAACAGAAATCGAACAACAGCTCCAACCTATCTTTCTGCTTCATCTTCTTCTCCAGGTGCCCTACATAAGCTGGGAAGGGTATTTCATGCTGTAAAGTTGATCTTTGTGGGGGCTAACTTGCTTTCCTCGAGTCATTAAGTGTACCCTCTCATATCTGGGTAATTATATACACACTCTGCTTCGAATTAATAAAATGGGTTTTCTCCTATCCAACATTCTGCAATTTAAAGCCATTGTCTCACACTACTTTGTGCCATCGCTATTCTGAATCAGTGGCTCTTTCATGAAAAGAAATAATTACCTTTCATATAAGCAGAAGCAAAATGTTTGCTGCCAAAACTGCACTGGTTGTGGGCCAGGAGAGGCGTTAAGGTCAGGATTCCAAAATAAGCTTTGGACGTTTAGAGTATAATCTGCTTTGTTGGAGGTCTCAAAGACCAAATGCAAAGCTAAACAGGGCAAGAGGTGAGGGAAGCATAGCAAGCAAGCTGGCTTGAAGGAGAAGGACTTCCAAGTCCTTTCTGTGCAAGCAGGAAACCTTAACACTGGAACTATGCATCTGTTTGTACTTTTATCCTTTACTACTGTTGGCATTAAAAAGATTTTATTTTTAAATTATGTTTCTATGGGAGTGAGGATGTGCAAGTGAGTGCAGATACCTGCAGAGGTCACAAGAAGGTGTTGGGTCCTCTGGACTTACAGGCATCTGGTTGTGAGTAACCCAATGTGAGTGCCAGGAACCAAATGCAGGCAGTAGGTATTTTAACCACTGAGCCATCTCTCCAGCTCCTATTTGATGATGGTGATGATGTGTTTTGTGTGTGTGTGTGTGTGTGTGTGTGTGTGTGTGTGTGTGTGTGTGTATGTTGTGTGTATGTGATGTGTGTAGCAGTACCTGTTTGCCATGGTCAAGTTTGTGGAATTGGTTCCCTCTTGCCACTTTTATGTGGGCTTCAGGGATTGAACACTGGTCACTAGGCCATCTGGTCACCACTAACCATCTTGTCAACTGGCCATCACCAGGACTAATATCTACCATGAGATTGCAGTGAAACCTTGGAGATTGGGGCTCCTCAGCACAGCATGGCTGACATTTGAGGCTGGAGAACCCTCTGTTGTGTGGGCTTCTGGATACCAGAGGCTCTTAGGCAGCATTCTCTGTCTCTATCTAGGGGATATAAATAGGACCTCCAAGCTGTGACAACCACAACTGACTCCAGATATTGCCAAGTGTTCCTCAGGGGTGTGAAACTGCCCAGAGCTGAGAATCGCTGCTGCTGACACATAGCCAAGGGTCAGCATGGCTTGCTTAACTTGAATTGTATTCTTCTTTTTAATTATAAAAATCAAAACACCCTTGGCCACACAAAGCGAAAAATCACACCAACAATGACGCTTGATTCCTGTGGCACAGCCAAAGTTTCTAAGTATCTAGGGTTTTGTTTTTCCGTGTGTGTTTGTGTGTGTGTGTGTGTGTGTGTGTGTGTGTGTGTGTCTGTCTGTCTGTCTGTCTGTCTGTGCTTGTGTATGTGCATGTACATTTGTATGTATACACTTGCATTCACATGTATATGGAGGTCAAAGAAAGAGTTCACCTGGATGTTTACTCTTCCTCAGGTGCTGTCTATCTTGGGGGGGGGGTGTGGTACATGTATGTGGACGTAGGTGGCCATGAACATGTGTGTGGTCAGGAGGACAGTGGTAATCTCCTATATCTCTCTCCACCTTATTCCCCTGAGACAACATCTCTCAGTAAACCTAGAGCTAAGCTGGCGGGCAACAAGCCCCAGCAATCCTCCTGTGTCTACCCTCATAGTAAGTATTGGAGTGACAGCTATGCCCAGCTTTTTATATGAGCGCTGAAGATTTGAACTCAGGTCCTCATGTTTGTACAGAAATCATTCTTAGACACTGGGACATCTCCATCTTGCATTTTAGACTGACCTGGAGCTGAACAAGTAGGGTAGTTGGCTGGCTAGAGAGCCCTGGGGACCCCTCTCTCAATTCCCCTGCAAGGGGATTACAACTGTGCAAAACCAAACCTGGTATTTTCTCTCTCTCTCTCTCTCCCTCTCCCCTCCCTCCCTCCTCCTCTCTCCTTTACATGGGTTCTGAGGCTCAAATTTGGGTCCTCATGCTTACAAAGCAGCACTTTATCAACTGAGCTATCTCCCAGACCTGTATTTTAAAAATTCTTTGCAATAAAAATCAAAACACCCCTGACCACACAAAGCAAAAACCACACTAACAACATCATGTGCTTTCTTCAAAGATGATCAAATAGTGACATATTTTTCAAGTTCTCACTGTTGCCTTTGCAAGGAACAGAGCAGAAAGCCATAGTGGACCATGTTTGTGTTGTGCTCCCATTCAAAGGCAGCACCTTGTAATCCCATCTCTCCTGGCCAGGCACAGCATCTGGGGCCCCACTCAGCTGTCCAATCCCTGATCCTGGGAAAGCGACCTGGTGAGCCAGATCCTGGGCAGGAGTTAGGACACTTCAGGTGCAACTTCAACACAACTACTATGGGCTCACAAACAAGGGGGAGAACAGGTGTAACTTAACTTCAAGGTCCATTAGCAGCACAGAGGGGGGAATTACACTGTTAAGGGCAAGTCCTAGAACTCAGCAGGGACCTTTTTCAATTTTCAAATTGCAAGAACAGTAATTATGGTGGTTGTTTTTCAGAACAGCAAACCAGATTCAAAGACACGGCACTTCCCATCCCAAGGATTGGATAACACCGTGTGTGTGGCAAATGTGATTTGAGAAATGCAGGGCTGCCTAAGAGTCAGGTTGGATTAAATACCAAAAACAGTGAGTTGTGCCTGGACACAGGATCTTGTGCCTGTGTTTCCCAACTGACCATGCAGCTGCAGTGAATATAATATAGCAGGAGTTCTACCATTACAATTTTGGCTTTTATGGAACAGTCCATAGCAGCCACTCACTCAGCTTCTGAGTGCTGGCAACCTGTTCTTGGAAGCGTAGTGGCTAATATTCACCTCCAATTTGATGGGATCTAGAACCATCTAGAAGACACTGCTGGGCAAGTCTGTGAGGAAGTTTCTATGTTGGGTTAATTGAAGTGGGAACACCCAGTCTAGATGTGGGCAGCACCATTCCAGGGCTGGGATCCTGGGCTGAATAAAAAAGAGAAAGTGAGCTGTGTACCAGCATCCATTTCCCAACTGGATGCAATGCCAGCAGTCTTCTCTTTGCTCTTGCCACATGACTTGCCCACCACAATGTACTGAACCCCCAAACTGTGAGTCAAAATGAACACTTCCTTAAGTTTTTTTCTCACAGCATTGAGAAAAGTAACTAATATAGTTATATAAACTAATGTATGTGTGCACACATCCAAGCCTCTGCTGTAGGATATCACATAGCACACACATAGAGGTGTGCCTGGACACAGGATCTTGTGCCTGTGTTTCCCAACTGACCATGCAGCTGCAGTGTGTGCTATGTGATATCCTAGCTATGATGTTACAGTCTAGAGCTACAACCGTTGTAATCAGTGGAGGGTCCCTAGCATTGAGTCATCGATGCTAAGCTCAGGTATGACTAACAAGAGAGGGAGGTAACTCCTTCAATGGCATCTACTGCAGTCTCAGAAAGGGAAAGGAGGCGCCAAGTTCTGCCTTCAAGCAAATCACCATCAGGTGGAATGGAGACCAGATATAGTAGGAAGCTCATCGAGGAAAACTTGTCCTCTGTGAGCAGAGTTGCTGAGTTCCTTCGGCAGTAAGGCCTTGACCATGGCTATATGAAGATCATTCATCTCAGGAGCAAGCATGGCCACCTTCACACTGCCCCCTCCAGTGTGGCCATGAAAGACCTACAGAGCCACTCCTCTACAAGCCATCACTTATAAAGCTAGAGAGAAGCCAAATACATTCAAAGAAAATTAAACATCCAACTAAGTATGTCAGAACATGCATATGTGTGAAGATGACAAGACCTATCACCTTGTACATCACCCTAAAACTAAAAAAAAACAAAAAAACTAAAGAAAAATGTCTTTGTTTTAGTGTGTGTGTGTGTGTGTGTGAGAGAGAGAGAGAGAGAGAGAGAGAGAGAGAGAGAGAGAGAGAGAGAGAGGGAGGGAGAGAGAGAGAGAAGACAACCGCGACTGTTGCTTCTCAGGTGTCTTCCACCTTTTTGTTTTCAAGACAGGACTGGCCTGGAAGTTGCCAGGTAGACTAGACTGGTTACTAGCAAGCCCCAGGGACCTGCCTGCTTCTACCTCCTCAGTACTGGGATTAAATCAACCACCACACCTGGGCTTTTTTTGGTGTGAGGGATCAAACTCAGGTCCCCAGGTTTGCAAGGCAAGTCCTTTACCAACTGAGCTATCTTCCCAGACCTTAAAATATGTCTTTCTAAAAACCAAAGCATCATTTACCCCTTGCTTGTAGTGGGAGTGATCAGCCCCAGGACCTTGAACTGGCTGAGAAAGGGCGATACTACTCAGCAATGCTCCTGGTTCCATGAAAGCAGAAACATGGTGAGGGAGTATTCAAGCCCTTCCAGAGGATAAATCTGGATAAATTACTTTATGTGGTGATCGAGAGAAGGGTGGAGACTTTTGTGATCTGCTCTCTCATTTTATTGACTCCCCTTTCTCTCCGACAAGATAAACAGGGCTCACAGATGTACTTTAATCTGATTTTTTATTTTAATAAAGTTTATTTTCCACCTAAATTTCTCCAAAAACACATTAACTCTGGCAGAACAACAATAAAACCTAAGGGTGATAAGTTTAGAAAAAAGTCATTTTAGAAAAAAAGTCAGACACTATAACTAAACTGAGCAAGGAAGGGACACACACACACACACACACACACACACACACACACACACACACACACACACACACACACGGCTTGCTGTTCCTTCTAAAAAAATAAATCCAGTGAACACTCTTTCAACTGCTATGGTCTCCCATTTAGAAGCAGTTTAAAGTCAACCAGAAGATAGATCAGCAAGCAATAAGACACAACAGTAAGCAATCAGAAACATCAGTGAGCTGAGCGACACCAGAGAAGCAGTAAAGATACGCCGGGGACAGTGTTTCCGAGCAATTACCACATGTCTTCATGCTGGAAGGAAGAAAGAAAAACCTCACTTAAGTCGGGTTGGAACCCCATAAAAATGAACTCTCTTGCAGCTCGTGAGCCATTGCTGAGATGACAAAAGGGCTCTGAGGACCAACAGCATGGCCATGAAGCAGCAAAAGCAATGGCAGGCGGCTCATGGGTGAGATGAGAATTATTAATGTAGGACTCTTTCATCCTCCTCTAGAGCGACTTATCTGTAGGCATGGGAGACAGTAAAAAAGCAAAACAAACAAAAACCATGTACTGGTTAACTGACTAGAGAGAAAGGAGCTTCCAGCATCAGGGGAAATGAAGGAGGGCATTAAGCACATCCTCACACATTCCTAAGAAAGGGCTGGATCTGTGCACAGAGGGACCACATCACAGCAGCTAAAGCAGCAGACTCCAATACAGAGAGAACCTCCCTATCAAAAAGACTGATACTCTAGGACACTCAGCTCTCCTTCTCCAGGGCCTTTTAGAAAACGTGATAGACCCTGGTGGTTTGAATAAGAATGGCCCCACAGGCTATACATGATTGATATTTAGTTCTCAGTTGGTGGAACTGTTTGGGAAGGATTAGGGGGTGTGACCTGGTGGAGGAAGTATGTCACTGGGCACTGACTTAGCTTTCAAAAGACCAAGCCATTCTAAGTTAGCTCTCACTGACATCTGTTTGTGAGTTCTTAGCTACTGCTCCAGCACTCTGCCTGCCTTCCTGACTGCCTGCTTGCTGTCATGACCTCTAAAGCTCCAAAATCATCCAAATTAAGCACTTACTTTTTTAAGTTGCTTGGTCAGGGTGTTTTTGTTGTTGTTGTTTTGTTTTTTGTTTGTTTGTTTTTTGAGGAGGCTATCCTGGAACTAGCTCTTGTAGACCAGGCTGGTCTCGAACTCACAGAGATCCGCCTGCCTCTGCCTCCCGAGTGCTGGGATTAAAGGCGTGTGCCACCAACTCCCGGCTGGTCAGGGTGTTTTATCAGAATAGAAAAGTAACTAAGCCACAGATTTGGACCTTTATGATGACATACAGATGGAAACCGGAGGTGATTAAAGCATGAAGAATTTCTTTCCTGTAAACTAACAGAAGTGTGTGAAGTTAATCTTGACTGTCAACTTGATGGGCTCTAGGATCTCCAAAGGCAAGCATCTGAGCATGTCTACAAGGGAGTTTCTGAACTGGTTAACTGAGGTGGAAAGGCATGTATGTCTCAGGGTATGTCCACAGACTGCAGCACAGCAAGGAAAAGGCAAGCTGAGAAGAAGCATCCATCTCCCTCTGCTTCCTGTGGATGTCATGTGACCAGCTGCCTCACACTTATGCTGCCATCCTTCCACTGTCATGGCAAACTGTGAGCCAGAATGAGCCATTCCCCTCTTAAGTTGCTTTTGTCAAGTACTTCGGCATAGCAATGAGTAAGTAACTGACACGGAGGGCATGCACAGCCTTGTGGAGACTGTGGTACCAAGGGCTCTTCCCTTCCCCAAATACCTAAGCTCAGTAAAACATGTCAAAGGACTTGCTTCTCAGGAACATGAAGCAGATTAAGTCAAGGTGTGGACCCTGGAAGAACAGGAGATTAAGAGGCACCTGCTGCCCATCTGCTCTGAGCTTCCTCTCTTCCTCTCCCCATTTCCTTGAGGTCACAATCCATTTCTAGGAAGCTTCTCCTCCACAAGGTTCTTAGGTCTCAATCACAACTACTTCCAGAATATAACGTCCTACAGAAGCCCTCCCTTGTCATCCTACCTCACAACAACCATAGTTTGCTATTTTATGTGTGTATATTCTTTCCCTAATTATCCAGTAAGAACACTGAAGGTATGGGGCGTCTCTAATTATAAAGACACAAAGACTAAACTAGCATGGGGTTGATTATTACAAATTTAACTTGTAGGCTAGGGATGTGGCTCAGTTAGCAGAGTGCTTGCCCAGCATGCACAAGGCTCTGGGTGGCATCCCAAGCATCCCATAAACCTGGTGTGGTACCTCACATCTGTAATCCTACCACTGGGAAGTGGAAGCATGAGTATAAGAAGTTCAAAGTCTTGGCTACATAAGCCCAGCCTAGGAAACATGAGGCCAGGTGGTAGTTTGTGCCTATTAGTCTCTAGCATTGGAATATGTAGTTCCCAGTTGATGGCACTTTTTTGGAGAGGCTGAGGAGATGTGGTCTTGCTGGAGGAAGTATGTCACTGGGGATAGGCTTTGAGAGTCTAAAGACTTGAGCCATTTCTAGTAAACTCACTCTACTGCTTGCTTGTGGTTTAAGATGTGAGCCCTCAGCTTCTGCTCCACCCATCAAGTCTGCTGCTTGCTGTCATGCTTCTCTGCCGTGATGGACCCTTATCCTTCAGGAAACACAAGCCACATAAACAGTTCCTTCTGTAAGTTACCTTGCTCATGCTGTTTTATCACAGCAACAGAAAAGTAACTAATACAGATCCTGTCTCAAAACAAAGCAATTCTGACCCTGAAATTTGCACCTATTTCTAAAAACAACAAGAAAATCCCGCCCAGCATCTTTCTGATTTTTTTCTTTTTGAAAATTATGTATATATGAATGAGTATGTACACTTGAGTGCAGATGCTCACACAGGCTGGAAGAAGGCATCAGATCCCCTAGGTGGTTGCGAGTGACCTGACATGGGAGCTGGGAACTGAACTTGGGTTTTTCACAAAGAGCAGTATATGTATTTAATCACTGAGACCTTTCCCGGCCCTTTGTTCTGGTGTTTGTATTATATTAAATTCACTAAATATTATAAACACATCCATAGTAGCTTCAATCTGAGTTAATAGCTTCCAGAATGAACCCCATAGACACTTGTTAGCTGAGTTAACTAGCACAGTACACAAGGCTGTTGGCTAGCATCCCCTTGGGAAGCATATACTCAGTGTCACTCCCAAGATCACGACTGATATTTGGAACCTGACACTCTATAGCCTGGTCTCAAACTTGGACTTTTAAAGGCCACAAGATCCCACAGCAGGAAGAGTGATGGCATCAAAGTCTGTCCGGGTCCTTCAGTTACAGGACATGGCTACCATGGAACAACAAAGTTAAAAACAGAAAACACCATGCTGGGGCCTCAGTTGGTAAAGTGTTTATCCCAAGCCCATGAAGACTTGAGTATACACATAAAAATGCACCTATAATCCCAGAACTGGGGAGGTAGGGACAGGGGATTCTTGGGTCCCGCCCGGCCAACCTAATCAGTTTCTCTAGACCAGTGAGAGACAGTGCCTCATAAAGCTGGAAGCAATTGAGGAAGACATCCAATGTTGACTTCTAACCTCCATATGCATGTAGAAGAGTAAGAGGCACAGTGCAAGCGACTGTAGACTGTAGACACGCGCGCGCGCGCACACACACACACACACACACACACACACACACACACACACACAAACTACCCTATCTTCCAAATCAGATCACACAGAATCATGATGAAGTCAGACAGGAACCCTCCATAAGCAACTTCCACTGGGAGTGGGCACGGTGAGTAGAGCCTGGAGAGGCACAGCACCCACTTATTAATAAGCAGCTCAACACAGCGGGAGGTTTCCTTGTCTAATTACAGAAACTGCTGGAAATGGCAAGAATGACAGGATTTATAGCTTAGATGACACTGTCTCTGTGTTGTAATTAAAAGTTATTTTTAACACTTTGGTGAGATACTAGGATTATTAGAAATATTGTTTGTGAATTAAAACTTGCTAAAGGGCAAAAAGCCTAGGAGAAGGGTAATTCACCCAGCTCACATAATGGGAAAAATTAACTGAAAGACAGTACAGGGAGAGAAAATCCTAATTTTAGGCCACTGAGTTGTCAACAACAGATGAGGAAAGAAAGCAGCTACAATATGTGTGAACCTAGGCTGCTCTTATTTGTTTGTTGATTACAGTGTCCCAGTGTGGCCTGGAACTGAATGCACACCTGTGGGTAATCTTGAATTTCTGATCATACTGCTTCCACCTCCTAAACACAAGGACTGAGAGTTCAGTCCCCACTGCCACTCCCTGTTTCAGGCAGTGCTAGGGATGGGACGCAGAGCTTTGTGTCTGACAGGCAAGCACTCTGCCAACAGAGCCACATCCCCAGTCCCTTAAAACTTGATCTATAAAAATTCAAAAATAACATGGCTAATTAACTTCATCTCTTAAATAGTGTGTAGGGGCAGGGAGAGGGCATTTTACCTGCATGTATGTCTGTGCACGATGTGTGTGTCTGATGCCTGAAAAGGCCATAAGAGGGCATCAGATCCCCTAAAAGTATAGTTACAGACAGTTGTGAGCCATCATTTGGGTTTTGGGAACCAAACCCAGGTCCTCTGGAAGAGCAAGCAACAAGTGCTCTTAACAGCTGAGCCATTTTTCCAACCCCCTAACTTTATCTTCTAACTACTACTAGGGAATACCACATGCCAGAAGTCTAGACAGCTTGTTCATAACCTCCTATCCAAAGTGCCTCACCTCCAGCCCTAGACCAGATTATTATGGTCATCCTATCAAGAGGAATTGAGGCTTACATACAAACAGGCCGGGGGTGGGGGGTGGGGGGACCCCAAGGTGTTGTGATGCAACAGTAGACTCAAGGCAAACTGTGGACAATGGCCTTTGGTGCAAGACTTAGGTTTTGCTTTTAACTATTTCCCTTCTCTTGTTTAAGATTCCAGTTTCAAAAAGGGGCAAGGCAAGGTGCATCCTTTCGGGAATCACATGAAAGTGTTCTGGCACCTGGCCAGAACAAGGCTTTTCCACCTCATTTAGCACTCCATATACATATAGAGGCATTGTGAACAGTGACAACCCTGCTTTAACAAGAAGGGTGAGAGAAGCTACCACAGGCAGTAAGTGGCCAGTCACCTTAAACTTCCAGGATCTGGAGGGTTCTATCTATCACACTGGCTATCTAGTGTTTATTTTTATTTCTTGAGAGAGGGTCCCCCATAGCCCAGGTTGGCTTCAAACTCTCTACACCACAGTGGATGACCTTGAATTCCTGATCCTCCTGCCTCCACCTTGGGTACTCAGATTACAGGTATGCACTGACACACCTGCTTTATGAGGTACAGGAATTGATTCCAGGCAGGCATCCTACCAACTGAGCCACACTTCAGCCCCTAATTGCCCTTTCTTCCCCTCTTATAACCTTGGGAACACAATCATGACACTTATCCTGCACTTAAGGGCAGGGAGTTATGTTCTCCTTGCTTGCCAGAATAACGTCTGGGTAATGAGAAATTATTTCGAATTCTTCTTCCATTTTTCCCCCTTTTTCATATGAATTTAATCATTCATTTATATCTGCCTGCAACCACGGAGAGTTTATTTCACACTCTGTGTTACAAAGCAGTACTATCTTACCTTCTGTTAAAATTCCTCAGCTTTGGCCATTAAGTGTTTTAGTTTCCTGGGAGATTCTCCTATAGGCCAGGACAGCCTCAAGCTCACTGTATAAATGAGGATGACCTTGAACTCCTTAATGAACTCCCACACTCAAGTGCTGGGATTATAGGAGTGCACTACCACATCCTAATAACTAGCAGACTTTTGCAACTGACAAGAGTTGGGCAGAGAGATAACTCATCTGCTGGGAGCATCTCTGATAATCTCTACAACTCACTTCATCTATGTTCTGAATCGTGTCGGTAGAACTCAATTCTAGGAGCTCTTTATCTGCATACGTGTCGGAGAAACCACCAGATACTCTGAGGGGACCACACAAAAACATCTCAATATTTTTTATTAAAAAATAAGTATAAGCTTGCCTTCACAACAATCATGCCAAGCTTATGAAGTTTATATTGTACCAATAGAGCAATGGTGCTGTGGTCTTAGGCAGGGTTTCAGTCCCATGGCTGGGCAGGGAACAGCGAACCTTACCTGCCACACTAATTTTTTCAAGCGATACCAAGCTGGGGACAGCTGTGGTGGAGTTGGTAGAATTTGCTCCTGTGCCATTGACGAGATTGTCCACCTTTGACTCGAGCTTGCCAATGCGTTGCAAGATGTTATCTAGTAGTACAGCAAGTGTTTTCTTCAGATCTGTGAAAGAAAAGGAAGAGAACTGAAAACCTCTGCAGGTTTGGCCATGCATATCCACCTGTGGCCCCAGGACACCCAGGATATATATGAGCGTAGCCCAACACCAACTTACAAACTTACTTAAAACATTGGGAGATATTTTTGCAGGGTTTTTTTCTTTGGTAATTTTATTGAATGGTGCTTGAGCATGAACTCTGTAGATGACAGTGTTCTGAACTACAATGTAAAAAAGCTGGACAGAGGCTCGGGTATTAGCATTAGGCATAAGCAGGAGGACTGAGTTCAGAACCCTAGCCATAAAAAGCCATGTGAGACCACGAATGCCTGTGACACCCAGCACGGGTGAGTGGAAGATACATGGAAGACAGAGAGAAGAATGCTAGGGCTTGCTAGCTGCCAGTATGGCTCTGGGTTCTGTAAGAAACCTTATTCCAAGAGAGTAAATGGAGAAAGGGAGAGAACAGGACACTCAGCATCCTCTTGTGGTATGCCTACCCACACACATATGGGCATATACCCCCCCACACACACACACACACAAAGTCTGGACATGTTCTCCCTGCCTCTCTAATACAGAAAATAAAACTGAAATTTGGGCTGGCAGTGTAGGTCACTCCAAAAGATGGGGTACACACAAAAACCTGGGTATCCTTCCCCAGAACCACAAACAACAAAAGTTCTCAAGTGTTTCTGAAGTGGCACAGATGATGCCCCCTAACATAGGCACATCGCAGAGAGAGCCGGAACTGTCTCCAACCAGGCCAGACTCCAGCAAACAAAGCAATCTGTGCAGAAAGCAATTCTGATAAGGAGTGAGGCTGGAGGATTCTTCCCGGACACAAGGTCCACACAACAGAGAGATGTTTGCTGTGGCCCATCCTACCTCAGCACTGCAGGAATTCCTCCTCCATGTGGCAGGGTGGCTAGAGACACACAGAAATGATATGAAGATGCAGCCGGCTTCAAACAGTTTCAGAATGAAGTTCACTGTTATTTTAATGTCTAGCATATTCTATCCTAACCTTTATTTTTCTCCTTGATAAGGAGTCTAAGGGATTCCAGGCTGGCCTTGAACTTACTATACAGTCAACAATGGCCTTTGAACTCCTGATCCTCCTGCCTCTACCACCTGAATGCTGGGATTACAGGTGTGTGCCATCTTGACTGGTTCTTAGTAGAACTGGGGGTTGAACCCAGGGCCTTGTGTGTGGCTAGGCGAACATCCTACCAAATGAATCACATCCTCAGCCCTCAGATTTTTTTTATTATTCTTTTAGGATTTCATTCATGTATACAACGTCATGAGTCCCCCCTCCCCTTCCCCTCACCCCTTTCCCTCCTTCCCTTCCTCCTCCCTCTCTCTCTCCCCATCCTTCCCCCTCTCCTTGTCCCTTTCTCTTTCTGATAGCCCACTGTGTCTAAAGTGCTGTCCATATGTGCATGGATGTGGGGCTGGCTACCTACAGAAGCCACACGTACTCTTCAAAAAGAATGATTCCCCCTGCCCCAGAAGCTACTATCCACCTCCTCAGTACAGGTAGGACTGGAGAATACCTGCCTCATCTATGCAGGACAATTCAGTTTTTTTTTTTTTTAAAAAAAAAATAGACTGTATTTTTGTTGGTTATTGATGGGCAGAGTTCTACATTCATACCCATGCTGGAAAACCCAACATTAGCTATAATCAGATTTAGAAAAATACTTAAATAAAATCTAGAGTTATCACTGTTCATGAGTACTTATTGAACTAGTAAGGATGCGGTCATATTCTAGAGGCTACGGATATTGTGGTGCTTACACAGGAAGTGTGCTGTCACACATTCCACCAAGCCTCACCTGAGTGAAGAACAGAAACATGGATGTGCCGGGCATTGGTGGCGCACGCCTTTAATCCCAGCATTCAGGAGGCAGAGGCAGGTGGATCTCTGTGAGTTTGAGGCCAGCCTGGTCTCCAGAGCGAGTGGCAGGATAGGCTCCAAAGCTACACAGAGAAACCGTGTCTCAAAAAACAAAACAAAACAAAACAAAAAAAAAAAGAAAAAGAAAAGAAAAGAAAAGAAAAAAAAGAAACATGGATGTGTCATGAACACTGAAGTCTATCTTCCTGGTTGTTTAGCATGAGAACATTCTGTGTGAGGACCACACCACAAAACATCAAGGAGTCCCTAAATGTGACAACAAAAAAGGACTCCAGACATTGCTGGCTTTATCCTAGGAGCAAAAGAGCCTTCATTGGAGAAACAATAGAACAAAGGATTAATAAATCCCTTGTATTCCTAGCCACCCTCTGGGATATTAAGAGAGTATTTGAGGAAGGTTTCTGCACTTAACAATGCAAGAGAAGGGAGGCTGTAAACATGCATGAGTCATGGCCTCCAACCACCACAGCCACTGCTACAAACACAAGGGGGTGAAGAAGCAGCTTTGTTTTCTGTTCTTCCCCAGGGAAAGGGAACAGAAAATGAGCTAACATGGATAGGCTCTTAGGGCTGGGAATCTTCTGGGATTGTGTTAAAAAGCTACAGGACTATAGAACAGAGTCCTAATTGAGTTATTGGTGACAGTCATGGTGAAACCTATCCTATGCAAGACACAGAACAGACACAGTATCGCTAAAGAAGATGTTCTCAGGCTGGGGAAATGGCTCAGTTGGAAAAGCACTTGCCCCGAGGACCTGAGTTGAGCCCCTAGCATGCCCATAGATGCCAGCACTAGATAAGTAGAGAGAGGTGATGGGATTCCGTGGATCTCACTGGCCAGCTCCAGGCTCAGTGAGGTACCCTGTCTCAAAAAAAAAAAAAAAAAAAAAAAAAAAAAAAAAAAAAAAAAAAAGAGGTTGAGAGCCACTCAGGAAGACAGGAAGACACACACAATGTTGACCTCTGGGGCCCATCCAACTGCTACACATGTACCTGTACATATATGTGTTCGACACACACACACACACACACACACACACACACACACACAGAGAGAGAGAGAGAGAGAGAGAGAGAGAGAGAGAGAGAGAGAGAGAGAGAGTAGGAATAGAATACATAGATTTTTTAAAGCTATTTTCCCTAAAGTCTAAAATTATACTTTGTTATAAAGAGTGACTGTCTATTTCTATTAACAGATGGGTCTGGAAAGATCGCCCGGTGGTGAAAAGCACACACAACTCTTCCAGAGGAAGCCTTGTCTGGTTCCCAGTACCCACACTGGGCAGCTCACAACCTCCTGTAACTCTAGTTCCAACCGATTGGACACCCCTCTTCTGAACCCCACAGGCACCTACACTCGTGTGGTACACATTAACAAGGACACACATACTTGTAAAGAAATAATAAACAAAAAATGAGAGCTAAAGGGAGGGAACAAGAGAGGGAGAGACAGAGACAGATGGGATGGGAGCAGGGTGACACAGAGGATGCCAAAACTCACTTATTCTTACAGATACACTGCCCAACACACTACATCACTTAATAAATATGCTTTATATGAGCAAATGAATAAAACAGATAAGCTATCGCCTATTCATGAAGAGCAAACAATCATTCTCACATAAATTAGAGCTTTCCAGGTGATAAAATTATTTCTCACCTTTTTTTAAAAGGAGCAAAAACTGTTAACAGCTTCATTGCAATTTTAAACAGATAGTGGGATATTTGTTTATGTTGTAGTCTTAGTGGCAATCTATTTATTTAAGGACAGTGCATAATGAAGAGTCTTTTTGACAGAGTTTAATAAGAAAATGAGGATAAAAATATTCCTTCCAAATTCTAATATAATACTTTTATATTTATCATAGTGTTTTACAGTTATGGTAGCAGTAAAATGTGTCCTCAGTAGGATTAAAATTTCTAATTACTAATGAACTTTTACTGTTTTCTTTGTACTTCAAAAGCCTTGGTAGTAAAAATTTAAGCCTGCCATTACCACCAAAATTTTCTGTGTTCCTAAAATTCACTGTTCACAATAAGGATGAGACCGAGTAGTTGAAAACATTTAGGACACCTCTCTGGGAAAGAGCTCTGGTGCCTTTCAAGCCAGGACCTCTTGGTAAGTGCTGGGATCAATTAGACTGCAGCAGAACAGGTGCCCTCGCAGCATCTGGACGTTTTCATTTCCAGGAAGCCATGACAGGACACAGAAGAAAGAAGGCACGGCCAAGAACAGGATGGAAAAGGAGCTAGCATTGCTATTCCTCTGTGAGGGTTAATGTTGGCTGACAGGATCTGGAGTGTTGAAGAGAGTGCCTCACAGTGTGTACCTCTGTGAGGGGGTTTGTACATTACCTTATCTGAGGTGAGTAGATGCACCTTGGACATAGTGTATCCAAGAAGGGCTCTCAGAAGCAACAGGTCTCAGGTGTATGACCTAGATCCTCCAGAGAGGAGGGCAAACCATGGTTTCTCTCATCAAACCAATCAGCATTGAGGAATTGCCAAGAAAGGCTGTACATAGGAGCCATCCTTCCCCTGACCCCAACTGCCCTGAGTGACCGTTCCTTCCACTTACTGTTTCACGACAGGCAGCAGAGACAAGAGCATCCCTGGAAGTTCAACCAACTGGTCTGGCGAACAAGACACCCTGTCTCAAACAAGGCAAAATGTGAGGAATACCACCTGGGGCTGTCCTCTGACCTCCACAAGTATGCCACAGAATGTACACATGCATCTACATACATAAGCACTAATAAGCACACACACACACACACACACACACACACACACACACACACACACACACACACACACACAGAAGATAGAGCGGGGAGGGACAAAGAGAGGGAGGGGAGGAGAGAGAGAGAGAGAGAGAGAGAGAGAGAGAGAGAGAGAGAGAGAGAGAGAGAGAGAAAGAGAGAGAGAGAGAATATGCACACACAACAAAAGCCAGGGAGTGATCATTAAGCCTGCTGGTACTTGGCAGACTCCTCTGTGGCACTGGTTACCAAGCCCCATTGCCACAAAGAAAGTAAAGTCTGCCAAGGGTTCTTGGCAAGGCCAAGCCTTGCAATCCACCTGTGATGGACACTGACTGTGCAGCAGTGGCACAGAACTGGCCATGCAATGAGCAAGGACTTACATCCAAACTGCCAAAAATAACTTCCTTCTCTTTTTGGCTCCTAACTCAAATCCCTTTCTGCTATGGCTGCCATGAAAGACAGAGCACGGACAAGAGAGCTGCAGAGCAGCCTCACTTACAGCTCCAGAAAACAGGCAAAGACAGGGGCACTAATGCGAAAGGAAGGTGTTAATGGAAAGAGAATTAAACTCAACCTCCTAGAGCCATTGACTGCCAGGAATGCCAAGTTCCATCAATTATAGATTTTAAAATTAATTTTAAAATGACCTTCCCATGGAAAGATAATATTATCATAACAGTGACCAAAGTATAGTTCATTTGCTATGTAGAAGGGTATTCACTGCAGTGCTACTTACATATTGATATACATACATACACATACATGTACACACACACACACACACACACACACACACACACACACACACACACAAAGAACAGCTGTTATTTATTCCAGATGAGAGCTAGAAAAGACTCAAACACTGCAAGAGAAACCATCTGTGAGCTAGAGCGAATCACTAGGCAGATACTGGTGTTGCCTCAGCATCTGTGTTCAATGCCAATAGCAATTCATATGAGTTAATAACTATGTAGCTGTCAAATGACTTAACAGCATGAAGAAACACCACAAAGACAAGTTTTCAGTTGTATATAAAAACCACTCCAATTCCTAAAAAGGAGCATGTTCATGTATACACTTGTCTAGACATCCAAATATATCTATCAGTACTCGTAAGCAACAGGAGGAGAGCAGGCTGAGTTAGTAGAGGGCTTGCCTATATGTCTCCAGCCCCACATAACCTAGGTACAGTAGTGCATGCCTGTAATCCCAGCATTCAGGAGGCAGAGGCAAGTGGCTCACAAGTACAAGGTCATCCTTGACTACAAAGTAAGTTCTAGGCCAGCTTGAGAAACATGAAGCCTTAAACAAATGAGAAAATAAAGGCAGGACAGAAACATTTTTATCACTGGTTAGATCTGGGCTTGGAGCAAAAGCTTTATATGAGGTTTTTCCTTATATGATCTCCATTTTCTATAAAAATTCACGTTGTCTTCTAAGTCACATAAGTATAAAAGGCTATTGCACATATGCAGGCAGTACAGTGACTTCCATTCTCAGACGATGGCCATAGCATCAAGTAAAACAACACCTCGAAACATCTCAATGGCACTCACTACTCTGTTCATTTGAAGTTTTGTTTTGTTTTGTTTTTCCTGCCACGGGGGTCTCATGTAATCCATGCTGTCCTCAACTCACTATGTGACTCTGGCCTCCTTATCCTCCTGCCTCTCTACCTTCGGTGACTGGTGAGCACCTGTCTAGTTTTGTGTGTGGTAGGGCTTGAACCAAGGGCTTCTTGAATGCTGGCGAGGCAGATACACTCCCAGTTCCTGCCTCAACTTCCTTCAGTGATGGACTGTAACATGTAACTTTGTAAATAAATCCTTTCCTCCTGTAAATTGCTTTTTGTCTGAGTGTTTCCTTTTCACAGTGACAGAAACTAGGGCAGTCACAGAATCCAAAGGTTGAATGTGTCTAGCATTGAAGCCTCTGGCTGCGTGGTATCGGGTGGAGGAGATTCAACCAGGCTGGTGTGAGTACTGACAGCAACAGAAGTTTCCCCTCTAGTTTGGTGTGTGGATAAATGTTGTCCCCTTTGATGCCTACAGTGTCCCGTAAGTAAAGGGAGGTCACATCCACCACTTCCTAAGGCTCAGGGACTTGCTCAAAGGTCACATATCTGGTATGGAGCAGGCTCCTCTTATCCCCACTCTACATGGAAACGGTCTCTAAGAGCCTTTTACAATAACCAGTTGCCATATCAAGATCTCCGTAATAACTACTTGTAGCATCCTGGATGGGAGCCCACGTGGAATTTTTTCCACTTCCTGCCTCTCTAAAAACAGGGCTGTGCTTCTCACAAGAATCCCAGTTGTCAGAACACCACACAGACGAAGGAGGATGGGGGTGTCACTATCATCTCCTAGCTCCTGTTACATGCTAGGCAAAGCCTTGAACAGATTCCAGGTGTGCTTGCTGTGAGGAAGTTGTTTGGTGGCCCTGAAGTTAGGAAGGCTGAGAACCATGGTGAGGGGTATAGCCCTCCTGTGAGGAAGTCTGGCAGACTTCTCAAAAACTGAGAATGAGCGAGAAGATGGAAATACAGAACATTGGACAACAGTCTTCCACGACTCAGAACAAGAGTGAGGATAGCAGGCAGCGCCTCAGGGGCTCACTGTGGCAAGAGATCTGCCCAGATTGTTCTGAGAGGAAAAAGGAACCAAGACACTGGTATTAAAAGAGACAGGACCATGGCAGGGTCTGTGCTATGTTATAGAACCTTCTATGATGCACCCCTTCCTCAAGTCTGGTGTGGGAGAAAAGGCTTTACCAACAGGGGAGGGGGTGAGTCTCATATTCACACACACCACACACAGACACACACACACACACACACACACACACACACACACACAGACACAGACACACACACACACACACACACACACACACACACACACACACACACACACACACACACACACAGGCTCTCTCTTCAGTCTTCACACTGGGCTGGGCTGATGTTCTCAGGAGCCTGGCCTGCCTTTGACAGAACTGTGAGGCTGAATGGCCACCACAGCACAGCAGGAAACACCCCAAGCCCCAAAGAGGTCCATTTTTAGGCTCTGAGGGAGCCAAGCAGGCCTTTCTTTAACCACACCAGCTGCATCCTTATAGAGTGAGAGCAATGTGAGGAGTCCAGGACCTCTTTGCCCTAACCGGTTCCACTGCAGTAACAATGTATTCTTCCTTCAATGCCAGGGGCTATCTGCTTCTTCTAGGATAGTTTTCCGAGAGACTCCACAAAAGTCCTATGGAGGGAATCTCATTATGCTGCATTTTCAAAATGAGAGAACTGAAGTGGCCCAGGCCTGGCCTTAGATAAGAGATCACCACTGGGGATGGGAATTTGGGTCAAGCAGCCAGAGACAGATTGGGTCACCTCAGAAACAAGAACAGCATTGATGAGAGTAAATGACAGCATCTAAGATGCCATAACAGGCCCAGCCCATGCTGTGCTGGCCTGGGATAAGCAGGTGTGGCTAGGAGGCAGGAGCCAACACCCTCTGCACCCCACAGATGAATGTCCCCATTGTTCTGCAAGGCTGCTGGGGACCTTCCTGCAGCCAATCTGAATGACCAAGTCCCAAAAGGAGTTCAGAAGTCTCTTTTCATTCTGCTTTCTGTTCTTCTTCTTCTTTTTTTTTGTTTTTTTGTTTTTTTTTGTTTTTCGAGACAGGGTTTCTCTGTGTAGCTTTGGAGCCTGTCCTGGCACTCGCTCTGGAGACCAGGCTGGCCTCGAACTCACAGAGATCTGCCTGCCTCTGCCTCCCGAGTGCTGGGATTAAAGACGTGTGCCACCAATGCCCGGCCTGTTCTTATTTCTTAAGAACTAAAGCAAGACAGAAAGACAGGAAAAACTGTGGGGACAAGGGCCGACAGGAGCATTTCATAGAAAAGAGGGGTTGAAGCCTCTCATACCCAAATCAAGAATTCCAGAAAAACTCACCCAAGCTGCAAAGGTTGCTGGCATGGAATGATATTCCCTTCACATATAAATATTCTATGTTACAATGACAACGAACTTGGCTGAGGCCTGAAAGTACATGACCTTGGATAGAGCTTCCATCATCTCCTCCAATAACTTATGTACTGTGTTCTCATAAAATTTCTTTGCAAAACTGGGAGGCATGGAGGATTCAGTCACAAGCTGTAAGTTGCTAAATGCCTTTGACCAAAGGAATCCTGGGTAATTGCTGAATCCTTAAAGGGCATGACCAGAGAGAGAATGGGCTACAGTGATTGGGGCAGGATGGATTGGGAATGTTTCAGAAGTTGTATAAAATGAATGCTGCTGTCACCATGGTTGTAAGTAATTGAATCTGTTATAAACAATGCCAGTGGCCATGTGCCAATACAACTTTATTTACACCCTGATTTTGGCTCATAAGCCAAGCCTATGATCAACACTGCTGTTCTGGGATCTGTCAGCAGGGATTCTAATGAATCAGGAATCAGCTAAAACCAACTATCAAAACTCTTTAAACATCAAAGATCTATGTAGGGAGACACTGTAGCCCCGCCTCCTAGTAGCCTGGACAGTATCAGAAAACTGTAGCCCCGCCTCCTAGTAGCCCGTGAGGGCGTGGTCGGGGGAGGTCTAAGGTGACGCAGGAACGGTTCTTTTCTTTCAGGTCTCTATTATCTTTATTTTATAATATATATATATATATATTTTATAATATATATATACCAATAATGGCAGTATGTTATGCATCAATAGCAGCAACATCCAGCACACTCCATTTAAAAAAAAAAAGTAAAAAACAAAATCCCAGAAAATAGCACAGTTCTGTTACTCTTATGGTACCTGGCACCATTTTTTTATTTTTTAATTAGCTTCTCAATCTTCATCTGGAAGGAAACCATTCTGAGCAACATCATTAAAAATAGCTCCAATAAAACACAGTCACTACTATATATCATAAAGCAGGTCCACATATGAGTGAGTACATATCATGTTTGTCTTTTTGTGATTGGGTTACCTCGCTCAGAATAATTTCTTCTAGTTCCATCCATTTGCCTACTAATTTCAAGATTCCATTGTTTTTTTTTCACTGAGTAGTACTCCATTGTGTAAATGTACCACATTTTCTTTATTCATTCTTCAGTTGAGGGGCATCTAGGATGCTTCCAGTTTCTGGCTATTACAAATAATGCTGCTATGAACATGGTTGAACAGATGTCTTTGTTATATGGATGTGCTTCTTTTGGGTATATGCCTAGGAGTGGAATTGCTGGATCTTGTGGTAGACTGATTCCCATTTTCTTGAGGAATGGCCATACTGATTTCCAAAGTGGCTGTACAAGTTGGCACTCCCACCAGCAGTGGAGAAGTGTTCCTCTTTCTCCACATCCTCTCCAGCATAAACTGTCATTGGTATTTTTGATTTTAGCCATTCTGATAGGAGTAAGATGGTATCTCAGAGTTGTTTTGATTTGCATTTCCCTGATGGCTAAAGATGTTGAACACTTTCTTATGTGTCTTTCAGCCATTTTAGATTCCTCTATTGAGAATTGTCTATTTACTTCTGTACCCCACTTTTTAATTGGATTGTTTGGTGTTTTAGAGAATAGCTTCTTGAGTTCTTTGCAGGAACGGTTCTTAAGGGACCACGCACAGGTGAATAGCCCTTTTTTCTGGCCCCTCTCTCTGCCGTGGCTGCCTTGCTGCCCCTGGCACACTCTGGCTTGCGTTTGGGCTGGTGTTTATCTGAATAAAGACACCTTAGCCTTACGGACTACAGATCGATATCATCACTTGGCGCCCATTGCCCAAACCCCCACGACCTGAGAGGCTGGCATGCCCACAGGGGCTCTGTGATTGCATCCCAGGCCTCTGCTTTACAGGCCAGAAGCTTCAGGGACTGTGAAAAACGCATGGCTGCTAAACAGTTAAGCTCTCCAGTCCTTCCCGCCCAAACCGCTTCTGTGAACCCACATGGGTTTTGCTACTCCCGGTAGCACTTTCCAATTTGCACCACAGCTACACTAGCTGCTGGCGGAAAAGCCACGCATCCGCTGCACGCTTGCTCAAATCTAGCTGTGTGTGTGCCTGCGACCTGAAATCCAGAGCCGCCTGGCTGGCACAGCAGCGGGTTTGCAGCTTTTATCCACAGAAAACGTTCACTGCCGCTTTGCGCTCCTGTTCCCAGGTTCCCTCTGTGCTGTCCCCACCTCGGCTTCTCGCCACTACTTTCTTTGTTTCCCGGATTCCGCCCGCCATCCGCTTGGCCAGACCCTGGATGCATCTGCTGCTGAGTCTTTTCAAATTTAGCTGTGGGCAAGGTCACCTGCCTGATGCAAATACCCGCCAGGTACGTCCTAAAAATTTCTTAGTGGCTAGAAATTTTCTGAAAGTTTCGGATCCTACTCAAAATACATGCAACTGCGCCTCCTTTTGGTCAGACATGGTTACTGCACCTGAAGATGGCATTACCAGTAAATGTAGCCGAATTTTTGTCGCCCTTCCCACTATATAATCTCTCCTATTCTTATGGGCATTCAGTGCTGGAGAAACAGGCTGACTTGCTGAATACTGGTTTATATGTCTTATTAGCTGTGAATGTATTAATTCACATACTGTCGTTCCTCAGGAACAAAGGGAAGGTTGATTTCCCCACCCGCCTACAGGACATGCAAGCTTTGCATAACAAGGTTTTAGAAGGGACAAGAATGACTTAAGATACGCTTATGGAGATGGTAGAACAGAAACTGGATGATAGGCTTCGTTCTATGTTTTATACGATACAGGCAGATCAGTCTACTACTCAAGCTGAAATGTAGCACATTTATAGTAACATAAAAACAGGAGATGCTCCATTTTAGAGGCTTTACAGGTTAAGCAGGCAGAAGACCGTGGTGAATTAAAAATTATTTTAGAGGCTTTACAGGTTAAGCAGGCGGAAGACCGTGATGAATTACAGAATATTTTAGGGATGTTACGAGCTAAGCAGGCAGCAGACCATGATGAATTAAAGAATGTTTCAGAGGCGTTAGGGGCTAGACAGGCAGCGGGCCATGATGAATTAAAGGACATATGTAACCAACTAGAAACTCAAATAGTCTCTCTCTCTCTTATTTCTTTGTTACTAAGGTACAAGATACCCAGAATAGGCTTCAACAATCGGATAATGCCATTAAATCAATGGCTGGAGGAATAGATAGTTCCTTGCCTATTGTGGAAAATGATACTGCTGTAGGTGGTAGTTTGAATAGTGATGAAGAATCAAATGTGACTGGAAAAAATGAGAAACGATATTTTGGCAAGCTTCTATTAAGGATTCTAGGCTTCAGTTAGAAATAAAAATTAATGGTAAAGCTATTAAAGGCTTAGTGGACACTGGGGCTGATGTAACTATTATTACTCAGAAGTCTTGGCCTCAGAAATGGCCTTTTAAAGAGGCAAATGTACAATTTTTAGGAATTGGTACTCTATCTAGAGTATGATGGAGCGTTAACTCGGTGGTCTGCATTGGACCGGAAGGACAGAGAGAAAGACTGAAACTTTACGTGGCAGATAGAGCTATAAATCTCTGGGGTCGTGATCTCTTACAGCAATGGAATACTCAAATTAACACCCTCCAGTGTCAGATAAGAATTCTAGAAAATCGCTGGATAGTAGGAAGGATGGGGTAAGATGCCATGGAAAATAGTTACCAACCATAGGCTGTACAGACACTAAACACAAATGATGGGCTTTCAGGGGAACCAAAGGCCTGCCATTAAAATGGCTTACAGATGAACCTGTCTGGATAGGGTAATGGCCTTTGACCTCTGAAAAGCTAGAGGCTCTAGAAAAGTTAGTACAGGAACAGCTAGAGGCTGGTCACATAGAGCAATCTACCAGCCCTTGGAATTCTCCTGTATTTGTTATCAAGAAGAAGTCAGGTAACTGGAGAATGCTGACAGACCTGAGAGCCATAAATAAGGTAATTCAACCTATGGGCTCTCTACAGCCAGGAATGCCACTGCCTTCCTTAATACCTAAAGGATGGCTGATCATAGTAATTGACCTGAAAGACTGCTTTTTCACTATACCATTTAAAAGAAAGTGATAGAGAGAAATTTGCATTTACTGTACCAAGTCGTAATAACTCACAGCCAGTTCGGAGATACCAATGGAAGGTTTTACCTCAGGGGATGCTAAATAGTCCTATTTTGTGTCAACACTTTGTACAACAACCTTTGGAAATAATTCGTAAAAAATTTCCACAATCTCTTGTTTATCATTATATGGATGATATTCTTTTATCGGATTCTAATGAGGAAACTTTGGAACATATGTTTGACATGGTGAAGGAAGTTCTGCCTAGATGGGGGTTACAAATAGCCCCAGAAAAGATACAAAGAGGAGATTCTATTAACTATTTAGGATATAAGATAGACTTACAAATAATTAGACCACAGAAGGTGCAAATTAGAAAGAACCGTTATCAAACTCTTAACAGTCTTCAGAAGCTACTAGGAGAAATTTCTCAATTACAGACGATTATTGGTGTAGAAGAACATGACTTAAAGCATTTAAAAATGGCTCTAAAAGGTGATAAGGACCCAAACAGTCCATGAATATTATCTGCTGAGGCAGAAAAAGAGTTACAATGGGTAGAAAACAGAATATTGGATGTGCATGTAGATCGGATAAACCTTGATTTAGACTGCATCTGGTCATCTTGCCATCCAAAGAATATCCTTCTGGAATTCTGATGCAGAGGGAAGACACTATATATATTAGAATGGATATTTCTGCCACATAAACAAAATAAAAAGTTAAAGATGTATATAGAAAAGATTTCTGATTTGATTTTAAAGGGCAAATTAAGACTTTGTCAGCTGACTGGAAAAGATCCAGCAGAAATTATAGTACCTTTAACTAATGATGAAATTTCCTCCTTATGAAAGGATAATGAATATTGGCAAATAGCTCTTACCAACTTTTTGGGAACAATTAGTAACAACTATCCCAAAAACCGACAGAATTAAATTCATAAAAAAGGCAGTCTGGATTCTTCCATGCATTGTAAGCCAAACTCCCATTTCTGGAGTTCTTCCCTTCTACACTGATGCCAACAAATCAGGTAAGGCTGGTTATAAAGCAGGTGAGGTAAGTAAAGTAGTTCAAAGTCTGTACACATCTGTACAGAAGGCAGAATTATATGCAATTCTCATGGTGCTTATGGATTTCACAGAACCTCTTAACATAGTTACTGATTCCCAATATGCAGAGAGAGTCGTTTTGCACATAGAGACTGCAGAATTCGTCCCTGATAATACTGAAATAACCTCGTTGTTCTTACAATTACAGGAAACAATCAGAAACAGAAGTAATCCTCTGTTCATTACGAATATCAGATCCCATAGGGGTCTGCCAGGCCCACTAGCACAAGGCAATGACGAGATTGATTGTTTATTAATTGGCACTGTGCTAGAAGTCTCAGAATTTTATAAGAAGCATCATGTAAATAGCAAAAGTTTAATGAAGGAATTCTCCATCACTTGGCAACAAGCCAAGGAAATAGTGAGAAACTGTCCTACTTGTTCTTTTTATAACCAAACTCTGCTGCCAGCAGGCTGTAATCCTAAAGGCATTTGGAGGAATGAGATCTGGTAAATGGACGTCTTTCACTATACGGAATTTGGAAATTTGAAATATGTGCATCATACTATAGACACATTCTCAGGGTTCCAATGGGTTACTGCTCTCAACTCTGAAAAAGCTGATTCCGTTATTACACACCTAGTAGAGGTGATGGCAGTTTTGGGGATACCTGCACAGATAAAAACTGACAATGCTCCAGCATATGTCTCCACAAAAATGGAACAGTTCTTCAAATATTATAAAAAATAATATTTTTTATAAATAAAAAAGCATGTCACAGGTATACCACACAATCCTACGGGATAAGAAGTGGTTGAGAGATCTAATAGAACACTTAAGAAGATGCTCCATAGACAGGCTGGGAAGACAAAACCCCCAAACATAGGTTGCATAATGCTTTATTGACATTATACTTTCTTAATGCCAATGAAAAAGGACAAACAGCTGCAGAAAGACAGTGGACTAAGGAAAAAATTGCTGAACTGAATCAACCAGTGTACTTCAAAGATGTACTGACCTTGGTATGGAAACCCAGACATGTGTTATGTTGGGGTAGGGGTTTTGCATTTGTTTCCACAGGAGAAGAAAATCTTTGGATACCATCAAAATTGATCAAGATTCGAGTTGAAAAAGACAACCCTCTCGACAAGGATGACTGACAGGTATTTACTGAGGTATATCTCATGAACTAAATAAAAGCCTCCCAAATAATGGGAAGTGCTTTGTTTTTATCTTCACAGGAAAACCCACCTCCAGAAGTCAAAGGACACTACATGGGTAGATACTTAAAGGAAAGAAGGTAGCTATAACCATCGAACAAAAGGAACGTGCCATACAGTAAACTTTACAGCTGTCTCTCAAATAACTCTATTTCTATTCATTTCCTAGTCCCTATTCAATTAAATCAATGCTGGATTTAGAGTTGGATTTGGCTTTCCTCCCCTAAAATCCAAGCATGTTATTTAACTAAATTTTAAAGTTTCTATGTTATATCAAGAAGCTAATTGATGTAATACAGAATAAATGAAGAATTTGAGGACTATCTTTTGTCTTTTCTTGGCTCTTTCTTTTAAGGCCTACACCCTCTCATAATTGTCATTTTTCAATGGTTGCCTTTCTCTGCTGACACTTATGTTTGAGTCCCATACAGACAATGAAGACCCGCCTGACGACAATCCCTGCATGCTCTGGAAAAAGAATTGGGCCATGCCTCTCCGACTGCACTGGATTCAACGTACTCCATTTCGACTGACACTCCGACCAGAGCCTCGAGTACTGACTTCAATCAAGTTGAGGATTTCAACCTAGATCTTCAGTCAAGCAAATCCCATCTAACATGGATTAGAGATAAGCCATTAGAGACTTTCCCTGTACTAGCATTTTTTTTCCACAGGACCCCACGAGGCTAACATCATCCCATTTCAGCAGGAAGTAACTTAGAAGATGCTACGCCCCCCACTCCCCATTATTGTTTATTAGGGTAGTGTAAGCCTAGTTAAGAATAACTTTCTCATTGTTTAGAGTTGGGAATGGAAGGAGGTGTTCAAGTTAGACACCCTTTCCACATGACTTTAGGGCTTAGCCGGAATAGACATAGTTAAGATGTACAATAGCAGATTATTGTATCTTCTTGTATTTTACCTTTGTGATTGTTAATTTTGGATGTTTTACACTATTAAGTTTTAATCCTCTTTTAGACTAAAAGGGGAATTGTAGGGAGACACTGTAGCCCCGCCTCCTAGTAGCCCAGACAGGTGTGCCAGGACACGCCCGTGAGTGCGTGGTCAGGGGAGGTCTAAGGCGATGCAGAAACGGTTCTTAAGGGACCACACACACATGAATAGCCCTTTTTTTCTGGCCCCTCTCTCTGGCCTGGCTGCCTTGCTGCCCCTGGCATGCTCTGGCTTGCGTTTGGGCTGGTGTTTATCTGAATAAGGAAACCTTAGCCTTACAGACTACGGATCGATCTCATCAGATCTATTTATAGTATTCCAGGATGCTCTGATTCTACCAACATGGGAATGGGAAGAGAGATTTTTCACTTTCCTGTTCTTTGACAATTTCATACATGGACATAATGCTTTTTGGTAATTTTCACACACACCCCATTTCTCTATCTCTCATTCCCCTCCCTCCCACTCTTACCAAATCCCTTCTTAGATGAAAAGTTTATTCAGTCTACTAATGGGATCCCTTCAAGGTAGACCCAGATCCTGGACACATGGGACCAATTGTTCATTCTTCCAGGGCAAATGTCAGGCAGTACACTGACATGGGCTGTGTCTATGGCAGATAAGCAAGAGTCTGCAAGCAGATGGCCCACACAGCCCAGCTAAGCATACAATATCCCACAGTCTCTGTATCTACCCAAGACAGGACTTTCATGTAGCTCAGGCTGGTCTCTAAAATTCTCTTTGTAGCCAAAGATGACTTTGATTGAATTCCTGATCTTCCTGCCTTCACCTTCCAGAGCTGCCTATCTGTCAATGTCACCAATGGTGACAATTTAAAGGAGAAGGTAGGGCCACCAGAATGTCTTTCCAACTTCCCAAGATTAGCACTAGATCACACCCTACCTAATATCACCCTGTCACTTAGCTGCTTGTGTACAAAATCCTAAGCCAAGGGAACAGTGAGGTTACCCAACTCAAGACTCCAAAACAAAAACAAAAACAAACCTTTATTATCATCATACCAGGAGATATTTTTGATTGTCACAACTAGGCAGGGGCTATTGGTATCTCCTGCTAAAAGCTTACCATGTGTACTAGTGATCTTTAGCTGCCCACTTAATACAGTCTATAATAGCCTGACAAGAGTTTTAGTCAAGTAACAGCCTCTCTCTGGGCATGTCCATGAGGGACTCTTTTGATTTTTTAAAATTGAAATAGGAAGGCCCAACCCACTATGGTGGCACTATTCCTAGCAGGAGGTCCTGGGCTATATGATTAAGCATGAGAACATGAGGGAGCCAGGGATGGAGACAGAGAGTGAGCCAGTAAGTGGTGTTCCTCCATGGTCCCTGCATCCAGGTTCCTGACTCAACTTCCCTCAGTGATGGACTCTGAATGGAAGTGTAAGCTCAATAAATCCTTTCCTTCCATAAGTTGTTTTTGGTCAGAGTGCTGTGTAACTGCGACAGAATAAAATGAAAACATTATGTAAGTAAAATCTTACTGAAATACAGACTTACATAATCTAAAACATCAATAGGACCAGGAAACCTTGTCTCAGTGGACCTCACCACAGGACAGTCTCAAAAACCTCAACCACATACACTCTAGTAAGTTCTAGAAACTCAGCTCCAAAGACCACTTAGATTGGCATGTCAGCATGGTGGGAGGAAACCATGTAAGACTCACTAGTGACTCCTGTGTCACTGTTTGCTGGTATGAGGGGAGAGATGAATTATTACTTCACTGAGGCTCATCTTGAAAGGGTTAGAATAAATAATTCCTATAGGCCCTTTGAGATGCAATTCCCTGTGATGAAATTCCAATGGAAGACTCTGAGATGTGTGTGTGTGTGTGTGTGTGTGTGTGTGTGTGTGTGTATGTGTAAGCATGCGTGTGCATGTAAAGGAATCCAGAGCCCTTAACTGTCATTCCAAAAATGCCATCCATCTTGTTTGTTTTTATTTGTTGTTTGTTTAATAGAGAGTCTCCAAGGCTCATAAAGTGAGCTCAGTCAACTGACCAATAAGTCCAGGGATATAATTGTCTCTGCCTCCCCAGTGCTGGGATTACAATGGCATACCAATTATGTCTGTCTGTTTGTTTGTTTGTTTTTTAAACATAGTTTCTGGGGATTGAATGTAGGTGCCCCAGTCCTCTTGTAAGCTATCACCCCAGTCCTGGATTACTTTCATAACACACACACACACACACACACACACACACACACACACACACACACAAACAAGCTAAGACCAGATGTATTTTCTCTAGAATATGCAGGAAGCCTGCACTCTGAGCTTTTTATCAACACATAATAAAAACAACTAGTAAGATCACAAGTCTATAAATATTTAACTCATATGTTTTTGTCTTGCCCACAGAAAAAGTTTGATAAACTGTGATTAGAGGAAATTACAACTAAGTTATTGTCCTTTCCCAACAAGGGTATAACAAAGTACATGTAGGATTAAAACCTTTAAGACAGCATCTACCACAGGTCACATCACACTTATGCAACACCAATGTTCTGTGCTAGTCTTTTCTCTCTGTCGGTAACTGATCTCTGAAACTGATGGACGATTAAGTCAAGTCATTGAGTCATATGACTTGTGTGGTTGGGCATTTCATGTTTGTTGCTGAGCTTGTTCTCTCTCTCTCCCTCCCTCCGTCCATGTGTGTGTCTATGTATGATGTCTATGTGTGGTGTTTATGTGAGCTTGTGAATGTGTGTGTGATATCTTCCTCATCTTTAGCTCTCCCTATTGTTTTTTTGGGACAGGGTCTTTTAGTGAGCCTGAAGATCGCTGGTACTGAGGTTGTAGGTTCAGGTTGCTGTCCATGCCTGACCTTTTTATATCAGTGCTGGGGATCAAGCTCAGGTCCTCATGGTTTCATGACAAGCACTTTACCAACAGAGCCATCCCACAAAGACTATTGCTGACAAAGCTCAAAGAGATGTATTAAAAGCAGATAGTGTGACCATTCTGATCCTAAGAACTGTGAAAGAACACTAGGGTTCCTCAGCCTGTAGCTATCATCTCTTCACACACACACACACACACACACACACACACACACACACACACACACACACACACACATACACACACCCCACAGAACCAAGCTTCTGTGTGCACATGATTTCCCGTGTCTGTACTCCAGCTGCCCAAATACAACCTACAGCAGCAAGTGTTCTAATGATTATGTGGATGCTATCTCCTTGAGGGCATGTCCTTGACTGGGCCATAAAGCAGAACACCAGCTCTTCTACAGCACCACAGCATGCCATCTATAGTCTAAGTCCCAAACACTAAGTCTGGGGTTGATGGCTCAGTTTTTAATTTGATGAATCACAAGAGCTCACCCTCTAGAAACCCAGGTCATTCTGGACCCACAGGGCATCCTGGGAGGTAGAATCTCCAAGATGGTGCAACCCAAGGTCCATCTGCAGACAATGTGTATATTTTATAAGAATCTGTATGTGCATTTTGCATCATCAGGGTCAGACGAGATGGCTCAGAGAGTAAAAGGACTTGCTGCGCAAGCATGATGACCTGAGTTCCATCCCTGGGACCCACATGGTGGAAGGAGAAAACTGACTCCTAAAGGCTGTCCTTTGACTTCCACTATGTGCAGTGGTGCATGCACCCAGATACATGAGTGGGCATGCACATTCAATAATGATGATGATGATGGAAAAATATATCAGAATATACACTAAATGCTAATTATGTATAATGCATGAAGCATAATTTTATGTGATTTTCCTCATTTGTTTTCCTGTTTACACCTTCAATTTTTCTAAACTAAGCATAACTTTCCCGAACAGTAAAAATAAGATATTTTTCACATATATAGTTTGTTTTTAATATATCTGCACACACACACACACACACACACACACACACACACACACACACACACACAGTCTCATGTGGCCCCAGCTAACCACAAACACCCTAGGTAGCTGAGAGCGACCCTGAAGCATCTGATCTTTCTGCCAGAAGCACAACAGTGCTGGGCTTCCAGGCATGTGCCGCTATGCATGGATCCAACCCAGAATGCTAGGGAAGGGAAGCCCTCATGTGCCCTTTGAAAATGAATTTGAGGCACCTAGAAATGAGCAATGAGTACAAGAAGATTGCTTTCGGAGTGAGCAAAATTAAAGACAAGCAATGAAGTCTGAGATATCAAACACTAAAGCTACAAGGCAGTTTATTAGCTCAGCACTGACCTTGACAGCATCCAAAACATAATCCCCGTCACCCAGTCCCCCTCCACTGTATCTAATTACATCTTGTTTAAGGACAGAGAGTGAAAATGTTTGTCGGCATTCCATGAACACACTCCTGTGGGCACAGTCTAGAAATATGTTTACAGAGTGAGGACTGGCAGCAAACACAATCCAGGACGCTCCAGTGTGCTGACTGGCATGCCTGGGGAGGGGATGGGTGTGTGTCTGTGTGTACAGGAGCTTAAAGTCCCACAAATGCCACTGCATTACCTTTCTAAAAGTACAGCTGCGAGCTGAGGTGGTGGTTCAGTCAGTAGAAGAGCTTGCTGAACAAGTGTAAAGACCTGAGTTCAGATCCCCTGAACCCACATAAATCTAGTTACAGGAGCATGCATATATAATCCAAGTATGCCTGTTCAGGGACAGGTGTCAGAGACAAGAAAATCTCTCAGAAGTTCAGGAGGCAGTGAGCTTGGCATGCAGCTGCCAACAAGAGATTTTGTTGAAAAGAAGGTAAAATGTAAGGACTCACACCTGAGATTACTTTCTGACCTCTGGCATGTGTATATCCACACTCACACATATAAATACAAAGACCAAAATGATGCACATACAAAAACAAATATAATCATTGCCCATGAAAACAGAGAATCTTCAATCCAGAGCAAGCCCACATGTGGGAACTTCTGGGGTCCCTCCGAAGCCCAGGCGTGCTCAGTGGAGCAACCCAACTCCATGCCACCACACTCACCATAAGCTGTCATGACGCCAGCGTATGGTCCATCCACCACGTTTCTGTTTTCTTCTGCCAGTGCTTTGATGTACCTTTTGCTGAGATCCAGGATTTGCTCCCGCAACATGGAGCTGCTCTCAGGCTGAGTCCGCTGCTGGATGGTGAAGTGCAGAAGCATCATCCCCCATATAAAGCCAAAAGTCACCAAGAAAAAGCCCAGCTTCTGAGAGGACAACTTCCAGGGAGTAAAGAAAGCCATCTCTCTCTGGCAATGTACCCCTCCCTTGGCTCTCAACGTGCAGAAGGTGAAGGCAAGTTCATGGTGCAGGCTGGGGCGGAGGGTGTGTCGCTCTCACTCCGGCTCCTGAGTCAGCTGATTTCCTTGCCTGGCTTCCATTCTGCTGTGAAGGAGGAGGACAGTTAGCAATGTGGTCGTAACCAAACACAACAATCAGAAACTGCACCGAGGTAGCATTCCACGGAATACCCACTCACTTCTCGGCTTAATATGCTGACTGAGTACTTTAGGCTAACATTTGGGATCTGTGAGGCCAGAAGAGAAATGTGGTAAAGCAACATAAGGCTGTACAAATATACTGGAGGAAGTGTGCATCTGAGTGTGTGGACACAGGTGTAGTAGGGCTGGCCCCCTTCTAGACCTAGTTCAAAACAGGAAGCTTGTTTTGCAAGGTACAGAGGAGATGGAAGGATATGTCACCAAACGTCAGCAAAAACTCATGGGGAGGGCAGAGTCCTGTGACCACTTTGTACTTTGTGCATGTGTAACTTGGGCTTAGAAAGTCATTGTGCGCTCGGAGCAAAGTTTGTGCATACAGCTTGAGAGCTCTCCAAGCAAGCGGATGTGTCCTTACAGAATACTAAGAAGGAAAGGGGAGATGGTCCTGCATTGTTTAAGCATGGCTGGATTTCACTATCAGTGTTCCAGGGTAAGTGACTCTGCCAGGTGCTACTCCCAAGCACCAGCAGAGAGAGATGCCAGAGGCAAAGCTTTATGTCGGAGTGCCAGAGATCAAAGCCGGAGTGCATGCTAAGCATTCATTCTATCGGTGAGCTTCACCTCAGCCCCTTGCCCCAGCTATCTGGAGCAAAAGCTGAACCTCACAGGATCGCGTGCCTGCTGCACAGGAAGCCCAAGACTGGCTGGCAGCTTCTCTGTGCTTCTCACTTTCACTGCCGTCATGAGACAAAACGAAAAGTTCAAAAGCAGAGTTTCGATGTGAAGGTGTTTGTCTCCCATCTGATAACAGCACAGACAGGACCGGTGCTCTCTATTGGGGTTTCCCAGAAAGGAGGGCCTGAGAAGAGGTTGCAGACGAGCTGATGGGTAGGCACACATATGTGCTATTTAGCAAGAGTCATGATGTCAAACATTTTGTCACAATGACAGAAAGCTGACACAGTGGAGCCCCATGTCTTGTTTAAAGAACCCTTTGGATAAATATCCAGACTCTCCACTTCCACTGGGATGATGTCCTAATAAATGCTTTATAAACTGAAAATATTATTAAGTAGAAATTGTGTTTAATATACTTAAAACTGGCCAAGCATCATAGTTTAGCTTAGTCTTTTTTAAAATCATATTCAGAACATTTGTATTAGCCTACAGTTGAGCAAAGTCACCTAACATAACAAAGTATGTATCTCAAAATCTACTGAACACAACACCGAGAACTGAAAACAGAAGGGGACATAGCTTCTCATACCACTCTCAAGTTCCAGCGTTTAACTCAAAGACTCATGAGTCAAGGGCTACTACCAACATGCACCTGCTCAGAGAAAGACAACAGTCAGGCCTGGGGACACAGCTCAGTTGGTATAATGCTTCCTAGCATGTGAAAAGCCAGTTGGGTAGAGGTGGGAGGATCAGGAATTCAGGGTTACCCTTGGCTACATGAAGAGTTCCAGGCTGGAATACACAGATCCTCCCTCTTTCCTTTCTCCATGTGGTTTTCAAGTACATACCCACTGAGTACCTGATGCCCCCAAGTCCTGGGGACTAACTGTGAGCACGATGGAACACCCACCCTCAGAGAGCTAATACTTTGAATGCCATCCCCCCCCCCAATACATGAAACAGCACTTCCTTCTAGATAATCCACACTCAATAGCACCTCATATCTGAAGGGGCTTTCCCAGGCCCTATTAGCAGGATGCCATACCAAAAAGGGGGGCTTCAGAGTATTTTCTTTAACTATTTTAGGACAGATCTTGAACTGCTGACAGTACCTCTAAACCTTCAGACAGGAAGTCCTGCTGCACTTCCTCAGTTAACTGTACTGATGAGGTTGATGAGGGCTGTAACAGGGTTTCAGGGTTTAAGTCACAGGAAGGGCCAGAGCAAGAACGAAAGCAAAGACCAGGTCTTTGGTAGAAGGTTTGAGGCTTCTAACCCTTTCCTTTGGAAAGTTCAGAACTACCCAGATGATACATTCTAGGGGTGAGATGATGGCTAAGGCAGCCTAGGTGAAATTATTCCAGCTCAGTGAGAGGTTTCATTTCACTATTAACTTGATGGGATCTAGATTCACCCAGGAGATGGGACTCTGACCATACTTGTGGGGGATTATCTTGATTACATTGATCAACGTGGGGAGACTCATCTTAATTGTGGGTAATCCTGAAATAGGATCATAAGCTGTAAAATATGGAGAAAATGAGCTATTATTCATTGCTCTCTTTTCCTGATTGTGGATGTGATGTGACTGGCTGTGTTAGGCTTCTGACATCTTGACATCCCTACCATGATGGACTGTGAGCCAAGCCTTATTCACTGAATCACAGCAACAGGGAAAGAATCAAGACACTCAGAGAGGTACACATTTGGAGTCCAAAGTCCTAGCTAAAGAGAGTTAGCCCTTGAGGGGCCAATCATAAGCAACTATAGAATTTCCAGGAAAGGCCTTTCCCCCCATAGAATGCATGATGTGAAAGAAACTCTGTCAGCACACAGTGAATCACCTTAGAATTATCTTCCCATTAGGAAGACAGAGGTTATGACTTCAGAAGTCTCATTGAGAAGATACTTGCAAATCTCAGAGTAATATCTTGGTCCCACCAAAGGACTTATGATTAGCAGTAACAGACACACAATGGAAAGAACTCAGACCAGCAGTGATGAGAGAGCAAGCATTCAAGCTAAGAAAGTTGGAAGCAAGTCTGTTGACAATATTAATCACTCAGGACTAGGGAGATAGCTTTTTAAGAAAGGTACTTGCCTTGCAACCATGAAGACCTGAGTTCTATACACCAAAACCCACACAAAAAGCTGGGCACAGTGGTGATCTCCTAATGCCAATGCCAAACTGTCAGATCCCTGCCTGAGACTTAGCCTACTTGGCAAGTGAGAGACCCTGTGTCTAAAAACAAGATGGTTGATTGGCTCCAGATAAACAATACCAGAGTCTGACTTCAGGTCTCTACATACATTTACATGTGCACCTATAGACACATAAATATACACACCCCACATGCACACAAGAAAAGGAAAACAAAACAGTCACTCCAAAAGCTAATATCACTCTCCTTCCTTCCTTCCTTCCTTCCTTCCTTCCTTCCTTCCTTCCTTCCTTTTTTCTTTCCTTCCCCTTCCCTTCCCACTCAGCATAGGAAAATCTTTGGCATGGACACACGCCAGTTCTAGTAACAGAAGAAAAGCACGTAAGTACATTCAATGTCTTAAATCATTGGGGAAAAGGGGAATAAAAACCACAGGAGCAATAGATGCATGCTGCTGTGTACCCATTTGGATGGTAGTAATAGAAAACACAGAGGGCAACAAATGTCAGTGTGGAACCTGCAGACTGAATGGGGCAGGAAAAAGGTGCAGCCATGGAAAACAGCCCAGCAGCTCCTCAAATGCCTGCACAGGGAGGCCCAGGCCATTCTGCACTCAGGAATTCTAGCTAGAGATATGAAAACATGATGTCCCCACACATATAAAAACAAAATGCAGCAGGGTGGCAGTAATGCCTGCCTTTAATCATGAACCAGAGGCAGGTTGATCTCTGTGAGTTAAGGCCAGCCTGATCTACAAACTGAGTTTAAGGACATCGAGGGCTGTTACACATTGAAATTCTGTCTTGGAAAAAACAAATAAACAACAAACAAACAAACAACCCCCCCCCAAAAAAAAAACGTGTACCATTTGTGGTGAGTCACACACACATGAATGTCGAGTACACATATCCCAGTACTGGGGAGGAAGACAAGCCTCTGAGCCTTTGAGGTCAGCATGATCTACAAAGCCAGTTCCAGGCCTACCAGGGCTACATAGTGAGACCCTGTCTCAAAAAACAAAACAAAACAAACAAACAACCCCCACTCCCACAAAACAAAGAAGAAAACCTTGTACACAATGTTCACAGCTACATCCGTTGTGACAGACCAAAATTAAAACAACACAGATGACCATCAACTGATCAACTGGCTGGTCAAACAGTAATATTCAAACCATGGCATTTAGACAGAAAAAGGAGAAATCAATGGTGATACACGTGTGACCCAAGGACAGTCTGCCAAGTAAGAATCAAAAAGTCATTAGAAACCATGTATTATATGGTCCTGATGTGGACTGCATGGCGATCATTGATGCTTGACAAAGTTCCAGCATTTCAGCATTGCAGACCACACTTCTCCAGTACCTTTTCACTTTTTTTTTTTTTTTTGGTTTTTTGAGACAGGGTTTCTCTGTGTAGCTTTGGAGCCTATCCTGGTACTCACTCTGAAGACCAAGCTGGCCTCGAACTCACAGAGATCCACCCGCCTCTGCCTCCTGAGTGCTGGGATTAAAGGCGTGCACAACCAACACCCAGCTTTCACTTTCATTTTTAATGATTCTCCATATTAATGCCTTTCCCTTTGGGAAATTTTGTGCGGGCTTTGGTAACGGATAAAAATGTGTACGATGGTAGCCTATCTAAACAAAATAATTCCTTAGGAAAAAAAATCCCTGCCACTGCAGATCCATGAATTCCATCGTGGCCTCCTAATCACACCAAGAATAGAGATTCACTAGGCATACCTGATTCTGAGGATGAAATGCCTAAAATTCAGATCCAGAACCTGAGGCCATTGAGGGCAAGAGTTCATTAAATAAGTGCAGAGAAATCAGAATGATACTGTATAATGGAAAAAGAGTAAGATATCAAGACCTTCCCTTTTAGGAGCATAAGAGGGGAACAGTAAGACACAAAAGGACACATTTAGGGAATAGCTCAATTCCTACCTCCTTGAGGAATGAAAATTGCCCTTAAATTGTAATATAGTGTTTGGTCCCCAGAAGAAGTCCTTTTCCCAAGGTCAGGCATTAAGATAAAGGTCTCCATTCTCTGGGGGCTTGAGGAAAGTTCCTGCTTGCTAGAGCAATCATTCTCCTTATATCTGGCAAGAGGAACTTGTGGTCTTTCCCTTAACATATGACTGTGCCTACTGTCAAGGTCAATGCTAGATTCAACTCTTGACCTCAAGCCACACGACAGCTCACATGCTCCTCCTTTCTCCCAGTTTAAGCCTATGTGCAACTATAGAGTATAAAAGGTATGTCCTATTTTCAATTAAATGCTGCAGGCAGACATCCCAGCTTACCCTCAGATCATGTCTGTCTCTTCCTTTTCCCCATCTCAGGACCTGAACAGCCCCACAAGATGGATGTGAAATCTTAGGTGTGCAGGGTTCCTTGGGAGGATCTACAAGGCTGATGCGTCCTAAGAAAGAATGGCCCTCAGAGGCTCATGTGTTTGAACACTTACTTCGTCCTCAGTGATGCTGTTTAAAAGGAACATTCAGGAGACAGAGCCTTGTTGGAGAGAGTGGGCCACTGGAGGTGAGCCTTGAATTTTCAGGGTCTAGATTTGTTTCCTCTCTGCTCTCAAATTTCTGACTGCATAAACAAAGTGACCAGCCACCTCACATTCCTGCCACCTGCCTTTCCTTCTTAACCTGTCATCACAAAGGGTTAACCACAGGCTAGCAGCAGGATATGCATGGAGCCATTTGCCTCCAGGTCCCCAAACATCTATGGCCACTCTTAACACCTCAGCAGCAACCTGACAGGCTTTGCTCCAGGTGGCTCCTGGCATCCCTTACCCAGCAGCTGCTACTCAGGTGAGGACATTTCAGAAAACAGCCCAGCCCACTGCAGTTAGAACCACACTGATCAAGCAGGTCCTTCAAACACCTATGCAGTGTCCCTGGAGGATCCACGCCTGTTGTCAGCCCTGGCCCTGGAGAGAGGATGATAAAGCTAGAGTGCCTCATTCATTCAGCAGTGAAGTCAGCACCAACCCAGAGCCCGAACAGTCCCACAGATAATTTGCACATGACTACCTCTAACTCAGTCAATTTCATACTTCTATCCAAACCGTGTACTGAATTAGTTCCTATCCATCTTTAACCTTGGCTGAAAGACCCATTTTTATCTTCATTCTCTCCAACAACACTCAGGATTTCCCAAACCATCTGTGCTTGCCTAAGTTAGCTTTGTAACCCAGGCCCACACCTCCAGTGTCTTGACTCAACTACACCTCCTACATTAATCCTCCTGGGTCCCCAGAATAGCAGAACCCATTCCTGAGGAATTTATCTACTGTTCATCAACACAGTCTTACTTCAACTCTCCTATAGGCTCTGTGAGGTGCCCCCAAAGATAAGGAATCCCGGAGCTGGCTTTGCAAGCATGAGGAACTAAGTTCGATCCCCAG